>NC_054550.1:27542744-27886494 GCF_017654505.1 Polyodon spathula
GAAAAACCACAACACAATAATGTGTCTTTTTAACACAAGTCTGTGTGGCTAAATACAGTACTGTGTTAGAAAAGCACATTATTGTGTTTGTTAATTTTAACAGAAAATTGTGTTGTCCCTGATTGTTTTAAGAGTGGAATAACTGCATGACGTTTTATTTAAAAAACAAACAAAAAAAAAAAACCTCCATAGCACACTCACCAGAACTGGAAAGTGGAAGCACGCAGGGTTGGTGCAGTGGTTATATTGTTTTAATTTAATGTTTTCGCTGTGTATCTGGAGCTTTGAAGCTGGAGCAAGTCGAGACAAGCAGCGCAATTTAAATATTTACCAAGGGACAGCCGTCAGAGACACGGTGCAACACAAATAGTGCACTGCCAATTACGACCCGCCAAGAAATGAATGTAATTATCTGTTTACTGTTCTTACTTTTTTTTTTTAATAATGGCGCATGAAGACGCTTTAATGCAAAACCGAGGCTTGTATGTTACATTATTTTTTTCCACGTTTGACAACAGTCAGCTAAACATAATTACCTGTTAACGCAAAACAAACTTCAACTACTTTACAAATAAACAACCTATCTATCTATCTATCTATCTATCTATCTATCTATCTATCTATCTATCTATCTATATATATATATATATATATATATATATATATATATATATATATATATATATATATATATATATATATATATATATAGTGTACAAAACTTTTTTTTTTTTTTTTTTAAATCGCAATTTCCTTTTTTAATAACAAAAAGTAAACACGTCTTTTAAATAATTGAATGTAAATTAATTAATTAGTACGTTTTATTGTGTTGTAAAAAAAACAACACTATATTATCATTTTAACATTTAAATAATCGTTTAGATGACTTCGATAATACATTACAGATTTTTTTTTTTTTTTTTTTTTTAAGAAGTGATTCTGTTTAGAAAGTGGCTTATCAAAATGCCTTATGCAAGATCATTCCTTCACTGATAAAATTAAACAAAGCAATTGGTGTTTAGAAAATTATATTATTATTTACTTTTCACTTTGTTTGTATAAAAGATCATTCCGCTTCTAAATGACTTTTTTGGTAAAATGTGAATTTGTGCGATTTCATTCTACCAAGGTGCTTCTTGGCTAACACTGTGCAACATTGTAACATAATGCTGACTGTGTAGAGCCTGTACGTTTTGTATAGCCTTTATAGGCAGTTAATTGGGAGGTAGGAGTTAGAAATGTATTTCGCCACTAAAGACAAAAAGAAATGGAAACATGTGTCAGAAAAGCTAGCTCTGAATGCACAAAAAAACACAGACAAAGGCGCCCAGGGGACGTATTACTTTTTCAATGCTGTGATTACCAAGCAACTCTGTCGCCAGACGGTTTCACATTATTAGACACATTAATCAAGCTGTGTGTATATATAATATATAATATATATATATATATATAATATATATATATAGACTATATATATATATTATAATTATAATCTTAGAAGAAGACGAGCAAACTCATAGAAGAGATCTTAAGAATTGAGTCTACCTTCAATCAAGTTCTATCGATAAGCAAAATTATGAGCATTCGTTAATTTGACTGGATAATTCGCTCAATGTATTTTCTTCCAGACACATTCCTTTCATAGGAAAGACACGAAATTATTTCATACTGAGTTATTTTATAGCAATCAAAAAGACTACAGTTACAGATCAAACTATAGCCTACTAATTATCGGGTACATTTAATAAAAGAATACATACATACATACATACATACATATGTAGGCCTACTAGATTTTGCAATATGCTACAGGCTAATTTTATGATAGTTGCAAAAACATAAACTCCCCTATACATACTTAATCGAGACATATATTGCATCTATTTGACAAACGTTTGGACTAAGAATCAAATATGTATAGTTGTGAGCATGTTCTGCTTTGATAATTAAGTTGATTTCTTGTTTGGGATGTGCCGGGGTGAAACAAAGTAGAAGGTGTCATGTGTTCTTTGTGGGCATTTTGGTAGCATCGTGTTTACTTGGTTATCGTTTCATCTTTATCAATTCCAATTGTTTGTCTGCAATTATAGTAAAACACGTGTAATTCATCAGGACATACTATATACACTGGGGTCACTGTTGTTATATGCAAAGCTAATGGAAAACAATGGGGTTTTTTTTCGAATTTGTGAGTTTCATTGGTAAAATGCAAGGCTCTATATGATGATGACAGTTAGAATATGGAAGATCAGAAATCACCAGGAAACCTTAAAATCACCTTTCCCCCGGACACCACCATAATAATAATAATAATAATAATAATAATAATAATAATAATAATAATAATAATAATAATAATTTGTGCAATCAATAAATCGATAATTGTCTGAAGATTCATCTCTGCGGGTTGTCGATATCTTTGCGACCTCGTGTTTTTTCGGCTGATTAGACAAACCCTGCCCCAGCTTTTTCTTCAGAACTACCTGCAGTACACGTTGGTAGCCGCTTCCTTGGTAACAGAAGTAGGATATAGCCTATAGTTTATTTGTTTTATCAACATGCAATAAACATCCATCCTTGGATATGTATTACAATTCCTGGTTTAGCTAAATGTTTCCTATGTGTATCAGAGGCAAACTCCCAAATAACTCGTGTTTTGACAATAACCGAGATATGAACTGTCTACCCACATAGCAATATAAACACACGCACTGTCGTCAATATATCAATACAATTACAACAGTAGATCTGTTTCTTTTTCATATATTGTTTCTGTGGGTCTAAGTAGAGATTAACAATATATAAATAACCCAGGGCAAGTCTTTTAAAAAATACAGATACTAATACAGATTATATATATACTGTACTCACCGCTGTTGTGGGTACCTGTATACCAGTTTCATTTGTTTGTTTAACTGAATTCTGACTGAACTCACCAAAGTTAACATTTTGAAAACTAACAAGTGGGGTTTTTACCCCTATAGTTTGAAAGCAAATGTAACCGTGCCACAATGTTATGATGGAAGGATGCTGAAACGACAAGCCAGGTAGACGCTTGTCTTAATCAGCTGGCTATTCGTTTAGTTTTAGTGTGTGTGTGTGTGTGCGCTCTCGCGCGCGCGTGTCTGCTGAGAAGCCGCTGACAACTTGCCGATTTAATGAGTGACGAGGCAGGGCTGCTGTACAAGAGTAACACTTCCCTAGTGCGAAGACCTCGTACTGGGAAGTTTAGTTCACTACTGTTCTCGCAAACCTAATCATATAACCTGTAACCAAAACCCTGTACAAGAAAGGTACAACACGCTAAATACAGTAACTTTTGATCGCTAATTGTTAACACCATTTCAATCAGCTGAGGATCCTTTTGGATTTAGTTATAGAGAGAAGAGATACTTCTTGAAATAATTCCCAAAGCTCTGTCCTAAAGGTATTTAAATGTGGTTTATGTTTATGTTTTTCTAAGTAAACAAGTGACATAGATAATAAACGTGTTAGATTAACACTGCGCTCGATTAAAAAAAAAAGTTATTTAATATAATACACTATAGTATATCCTTAACAATTTGAATTCCTTTTTTGTGTTTCGTACTAGGGTCCTATGCGTTAACTCAGCATGATGTTTTGTTTCATACTAGTGCTGAAAACTGAAGATCAATACATAGGTAACACTGAAGTAAAAATAAAAACTGCACCTACACATTTCGGCAGGGTTTGTGTACATCATATTAACGTCAAAGAAAACAATATATACACAGAGGAATGCATTTAAATGGTCATAAACTTTATTGTATGGTGGCAAATCCAGTCACACATGCAGGCATACACTCAAGCTGTACACACGGTCCACACTGTGTCGGTCTTTCGGGTTTCTTCTTCCAGGCTATTTTTCTGGAACCAGGATTACCAATGAAAACACTGTAAAATAATTCAATACAATTCAAATAAACAGGAAATATCAAGTGTATGTATTTTCATTAAATAGATATAATATTTAGAGCATTACGTAACAATACTGGTAATATGCAAAATAACTGAATCTGCGCATTTATATCAACAAAGAAATCTGGAAGTCAGCAGTCCTATAATTGTTTTTTTTTTTTTTTTTTTTTTTTTTTTTTTTTTTTTCCTTGCAGTTTTGGAATTATAGCAGACCCTATTTATTTACCATTAACTTGTTATTTATCCCTGAGTAACTTGTGAATATGTATCAAATCAATGGCCACTGCCCTGAATTAAAAAATAAATAAATGCATACATAAATAAATAGCATTAAACATGTATAAAGCAAACCGTGTTAGCCAGATAAGGCCATCTCCGATGTCATTTGTACGGTTCAAGTATAGCACGCACGCACGCACACACACACACACACACACACACACACACACACACACACACACACACACATATATATATATATATATATATATATATATATATATATAATATATATATATATATATATATTTATATTTCGTTTTTTATCCTTTTTATGATTTACCTCTCACAATGTTTATGCAATATAATATTTTGTAATCGTAGTAACCAGCATTCTTGTTTAAAATCAGAATAGATTAGACATTTGAATGTTTGGTATACTAAATTATGCTTATTTCAGTATTAGGAAAAACACAACAGATTTCTTAACACAAACACCCAGCTGTGTCTATTTTTAAAACAATTTCAATGACAGCTTGCACTTATGAGCATGCAATCAGCTATCGCTTTTTTTCCCCTCTCTGTGTTAATCAACACTTTCCTTCCTGCATATCAAAGTATACATAGTAGAGTTACTCCACATCAGTAAATGTTTGCGTCACCTGTCCTTTAAGAATCAGTTACACCAAATCAATCCACGCTAGACTGAGTACGAAACCGAACAGCCCTCTCCAGTAATATAAAATAAGTTCCAATGCAATCGTACTTCCCCGCTCAATAAACCTAAATAATGTAATGAGATTTTAAATCGCAAACACAAGACAAAAATAGATATAGCCAAATACATTGCATTACGTACAACAGCATTTAAATTAATATCTTTTCAAGATACACTTTGCAACCAGAATATCCACAGGTGCTTATGTTATAATAATAATAATAATAATAATAATAATAATAATAATAATAATAATAATAATAATAATGTTTCAACTATACGATTAATTTGGAAAATGCTGTATATTTAGGAATTCTGCATACAAATCCGCAATACAGGTATGGAACCTAAAAATAAAAAAATAAAAAATCCAACTTCTCTCAATTGCACTTTTTTAAATAAAATTTTATTTTAATGTGACTCATCATTAATAACAATAATTATGTTTTTGAGTCAGTGCAATGATGCCTGTAACTAAGCTTATTTAGATATATGAGAATTTACTAATATGGCTATTCAGTCAAATTAATTAATCAAAATTATTAAATAGGTATAGCGTTTATTTATAGCCCACGGTTTGCAAGGCCGTTTAATTTATTTATTTAAGAGACGCATTCTGCAGCTCTCCCCATGCACTCTGTTACCTCAACATCAATCGCGCGCTTATTTATTTGTGTATTTATTGATTATGCACATGAACATTAAAACACAGTTATAGTACATACCTTAGGCGTGTAAAAAATTAGTAAAAACATCAAGGTAAAATCAACCTCGCATGTATGATATTAATCATTCGGTTGCAACAGTATAAATAATGACCATGTGCAGAATACGCAGAAAAAAAAAAAATACAGCCTAATAATACAGATAGGTTCTATATTATCAGTAAGTACGCGCCCTAATTTGCGCAAGCGAAATGGAGTATTCGATTTGTATACTAATACATATGACAATAAAGATAATAAGAGGGAAAGACAGATATTATACAGACAGGAATCCAACAAGGCCTACTTCAGCACTTAGGAAAAATATCGTAATACACTGTATTGTTATAACTTTATTACGTGTTTTGCATAACACTTTACGTTTATACTCATTTTCACACTGTACAATTTTATTTATTTATTGAAATCGTTCAAATGTGTCTTAAATGTTCGAAATATTTGTAAACACTTAATCAAAAAATGGAACCCGCTTTGGAGACATAAAGTAGTACCTCTCTTCTTCCACAAGCTTTCCGTTCGCCTCTTGTGTTTTTCCAAGTAGGTATAAACAAACTTTAAACAATATGAAAAATATTGACGCACCACACTAGAATTATCCAATACAGTGCGACGGGAGGCGATGTGATTTATTTGCTTAGTCGGATTTGTACAGGAAACGAGAATCTTTGTTGTTGGGATGGGTTTTCTTTGCAGCGCTTTGGTGAACCCTGTGTATCCTTGCGCGCTCAAACAGCGGTGATTGGCTGAAAGGGGGTAGACGCTCCGGTATTTCTAGAACTCTGGTTGGCTGTTGACTAAAAAGGTTCAACCAGTCTTTTTTTTTTTTTTTACAGTCTAGTGTCTGTGGCTCCGTAATTAATTGTAGCTGCTGTCTCTTATCGACGTGTTTTTAAAGAACATGAAGTAGTTTTTTTACTGCAGGAGTTGCCAGCGGATGAGATTGAGGTCCAACTGTGCTGCTGCTGTTGCTATTTTGCCTATGTGTGATGTTGGATATGGGAGAAAGAAAAGAAGTGAAAATGATTCCAAAATCATCGTTCAGTATAAACAGCTTGGTGCCTGAAGCCGTCCAGAGTGACAACCACCACAGATCAGCCCCCGAAGAACAGGAGAAACATCTTTTGCCCAACCCGGTGCAGGACTCAAAGCCCGAGAACATTGACAATACGAATGAAAATAGTTCGTCCGAGTTACCTTGCTCAGAAGAAAAGGAAAAGCAGGAAGACAAGAAAGTGGAGTGCAAGGAGGGGGACAGTGGTAAAGACGGGGAAAAGAAAAATGGCAAATATGAAAAACCACCTTTCAGCTACAACGCTTTGATCATGATGGCTATTAGGCAAAGTCCGGAAAAACGATTGACACTTAATGGCATTTACGAATTTATAATGAAAAATTTCCCTTATTATAGAGAAAACAAACAGGGTTGGCAAAACTCCATCAGACACAACCTGAGCCTGAACAAATGTTTTGTAAAAGTTCCACGGCACTACGATGACCCTGGTAAAGGGAACTACTGGATGCTGGACCCTTCTAGCGACGATGTATTCATAGGTGGCACAACTGGAAAACTTCGTAGGAGATCGACAACCTCCAGAGCCAAATTGGCTTTTAAACGGGGAGCTCGCCTTACTTCTACGGGTCTGACATTTATGGATAGGGCCGGTTCCTTGTACTGGCCAATGTCTCCTTTCCTTTCGCTCCATCATCCCCGGGCCAGCAGTGCTCTGAGTTACAATGGGACCACCGCTGCTTACCCTAGCCACCCAATGTCTTACAGCTCGTTATTGACTCAAAACACTTTGGGAAACAACCACTCATTTTCTGCCACAAACGGGTTAAGTGTAGACAGACTTGTAAATGGAGACATTCCTTATGCCACTCATCACCTCACAGCAGCAGCCTTGGCTGCCTCCGTGCCATGTGGTTTATCAGTGCCCTGCTCAGGCACGTACTCCTTAAACCCTTGTTCAGTAAATCTTTTATCAGGGCAGGCAAGTTACTTTTTCCCTCATGTCCCACACCCTTCAATGACTTCTCAAAGCAGCACTTCAATGACGGCCAGGGCAGCGTCCTCCACGTCTCCACAGGCTCCTTCATCTCTCGCCTGTGAGTCTTTAAGACCCTCTTTGCCAAGTTTTACTGCAGGACTTTCTGGAGGACTTTCTGATTACTTCCCACATCACAGTCAGGGGTCTACATCAAACCCTCTTATACACTAACA
The DNA here is from genome assembly GCF_017654505.1 of Polyodon spathula. Lineage (NCBI taxonomy): Eukaryota > Metazoa > Chordata > Actinopteri > Acipenseriformes > Polyodontidae > Polyodon > Polyodon spathula. The sequence continues at coordinate 27,550,570 of NC_054550.1, forward strand.
AACATCCACTGGATCAGACTGTAAGTGAACATTTTACACACATTTGCATTGTAAAAATATATAAAGGAGAAAAAAAAGAAGTCCAGGTATTTTTTATTCAAGTTCCCCATTTTCTGTACACACCTGTCAAGTCTCTATAGGATTGTTTAATGCGCAATGTGGGGAGAAACTAGATTATTGGGATGGCAGTAAAACTATTGTAGAATGTGTATTTATAGTGACTGCAGTTTTACTTAATTTTAATATAACAAGTTTATTACCATCACTTAAATCACCAGCTTCCGATGTTTGCAGTATTATAAGTTGTCACGGGTTTGCTGGTGGTTTCTGATTTTTGAGAAATGACGTACTAATTTTGTTTGAATTATTTAAAAAAAAAATGTAATTTGTATTATGAACAAAAAGAGAGATTGAACAGAAATAATGCCCTCACCCCATCCTTTGGCTATCTATTATTTTGTCCCTTTCTTTAAAAATGTTTGGTTTATTTTTCCCCCTTTTTTTGGACCAAAGAATGGGTTTAGAAATGCCCTCCTTGAATACACGAGTATTAGTCCAGTTTGCAGCACTGCCTGACAGAAAAACAACTATCAGAAGGGGACAAAATCAATGATTGCCTTTAGTTTGTGTTGTGTGCATATTTTAATGTATGTGGTCACTAAAAGGTCACATTCTTTTTGTAATTAGTGAAATGTTAATACCTATTGTACTCATAGGTAAACTTTGCGAACGTGTAACCCGTGTTGAGTAAATGGCTCATGAAATTCTTGAGTGATTGTTAATGTCTATAAAATTCATGATTGTGATATTGTGACCCGTGTTTGTCGCTTAAAAATGTTTACCGAAAAAGAATAATAAAAAAAAAAATAGGTTACGTTCATACATGCTGAAAAACGTGTCTTTTTTTTTTTTTTTTTTTTTTTTTTTTTACAAAGCGTGCAAGTAAAAGGTTTGTACAGTCTGCAATGTTGAATGTTTACCTTGGGTTGCTGCATGGTCCTTTGACCAAGATTTGGCTAGGCCTTGACCTTCAAATAGTAATCCCTGTCAGTATTAAACACAAATGATGGGATTCTGTCAATCGCATGCCGTATTAAACCCTGAAAGTACTTAGTATATTATTTTAAAATAATATTTTGTATATGGTTAATTATTGTATCAAGTTATTTCCACGATAGGGATACATTGCGATTATTTTATTTGTATTTATTTTTTTACCGAAAAAAATATTTGAAATTATTACCATCTGTTAAATCAATAATTAAACGGCTTATTTATATGTTTTTATCAAATGCTTTACAGGGGGAGCTTATTATAAATAATAGCGCGTTGTCATGGTAAATATCAATCTTAAAAAACAATAAAGAACGCGAAACGTTTTAATGTCCATGTATATTAAAACAAGTATTAATATATATTTTTCAATCTAAAAACATTTTAGACTATTTATATTTGTAATTGTGATTTGAAATATCAGTTTGTGGCAATAATTTAACAAACACGTAATTAAAAATAACACAATAAAAACGTGTGTTCGATGTATTTCATACGCATTGTCTCCGGTTATATCCATTTTAATTCAATTTTCGCATAAAAGGAGGATTTAAAAAAAAAAAAAAAATCTCAGCTGGAACCTTGATTAGATTATATTGTTTTAGACCCTATCACCAGAAAATATTTGCGTTTATAAATTATTTCAAAGAGATCTGCAGAGGTGTGTTGTTTTAATTTTCTTCCAGGAGACACTGATTTAAATGCATTTTAGAAAATTGCAAAGCGTATTACTCTACCTGTCTATACACACAACAAGTTAACACGCCCGTTGCGGTTTATTTTACATTTACATAGATGTGTTTTTAAGCGTGCAAGGGTACTACTTTACATGCACTTTGGATATAATTAGATGCAGTTGAGGAATGTGTTATTCTGCGATTTTGAAAGAAAGAAAAAGACATTTAGTTTCAAAATGTATCTTATAGCACACTTTGTGAGGGGTACTTTGCTCATTTCTAACAGCGGCATTGTATTAAATGTGTTCAGTGGTAATGCAATAACCTCGCTGGCTTTCACAATAGGCCTTTGGAAATGAATATCTCTCATCGAGATGTTATCGTCTTGATGTTAAATGGGGTGACTGCAAACAAGACCAAAGCAGCGGACAGTAGTCAGAATAGTCCGCGAAAATACCACTAAAGCATGGCGTTTGAACATAGCAAATTCACAAAATGCTATTCACCTGAAGAAAATGACACTATATATTATATATATATATATATATATATATATATATATATATATATATATATATATATATACATTTGATACATTTTGTATCACCGTCTACCCTTCCCCATCCACCAAAGGAGAGCTGTTTGTCGAAATAAAATAATGAATGCAATTATTCTTTCTTTCTTTTTCTTATTTTTAACATATTGCAAATATGAATATTTGACACTACTGATTACAAGAAAGAATGTGAGCGGATTCACCCCGCATGCGCGAACTAGGGTTATGTATTACTGAATAGATACAATTTCACAATACATCCCGATGTGTATCAGTGTAAACTTCTATTTTATTTTTACAGTATGAAAGAAAATACTAAATTTGAGTCTAAGACCACTTGAAATGTATGCTAAATAAGAAACCAAAACTGAAGCATTGTTAGCAATAGTGTTTAAAATGCTATGAATGTTTCCCATTTACTAAAAGTCATGCGGTAAATGAACAAAAAGGCCGTTGGCTGTTATTTTATATTAAGACAATAGGAACATTTTAGGTGACACAACCTGCTCAGTCTACAAAATCCATCTAGTTTTCTAAATGCATTGTGTTATAACCGTATATTGGCAACCGACAATATATAAATTCACAAATATTATTATTATTATTTATTATAGCATATATATATATATATATGTGCATTGTGCAGAAAGTCTAAAATCTAAAACCAGTGCTCCTCCAGGACAAATGTAATGCCACCATCAATTTAACCATACAAACGCTGTTGTCTGACAGTGTCTCAAGTCTGCAGGTGAATTTAATTTTAAAAATTATGACATTTTACTTATGTTTAGCTCCGTATACACATCAGTGTCACTATACAGGCACAAAAGCGCGTGGAAAATATTGCGTTATTATAGTAATGTCGTTCTGTTATTTTGGAGACGATATTTAGGAGAAAAAAAATAGTTTCCTAAAAAATATGCTTTTGTTTAAAAGTAAACTGAAAGTGCAAAACATTTACATTAAGTAGAGTAAGCGATTACATTGGAAATGCATCCTAATGTATCCGAGTGTTTTAGGGTCGAATGTGGGTTAGCGAAAGGTTAAGGTGTAAATCATTAGAGGTTTTAGGGTTGTCTGTGGCTCTGCCTCTTGGTTTGTGGGACTGTACCCAGAGGGCGTGGTCCCTTCACATTCCTACCTTACTGGAGAACCAGCTCTCATCTGATCTCGAGCCTGCAAACAGATGGCACTTTCCAGCAAGAAATCGTGGTCTGATACCCGCTCAACCATCACTAGGTAGGTGCAAAGGTGGAAATGCAGGTACCGGTGCCAAAACGAAGAAATACGATATTGTATTACAATTAAAGGTCAAAATCTGAATTTCAAAAGGCAAATTAAGCAGTACATCTTGTGTGTGTGTGTGTGTGTGTGTGTGTGTGTGTGTGTGTGTGTGTGTGTGTATATATATATATATATATATATATATATATATATATATATATATATATATATATATATATATATATATATATATATAGCCAACATGTGGGTTGTAATAAATTCACACCTGAAGCAGGACTTGAATATGGTGCATTTTATAACTGTATTTTTGTTGGTTTTGTTTTCATTATTCCATTTGAAATATACGTTTTGATACAGTACATCATTCAAATAGGGCATTTATTCTTTTCGTTGTGCTTATTATAACGGTTGCCTTATTGCACATACATATAAGAGGTATATTGTGAATTTCCCAGATTTCATTTGCAAACCAAATCTATGTTTGATGGTAAAATAAACTGAGTTGCATTAAATACCAACATGACTGTAATTTCACAAGTATATACATTTTTGCAATTATCACTAACTAACTAACAGACAAAAGTGTTATCCTTTGTTTTGTCACGGAATCTCGTTGCTGTAATTATACAATATAAACTATTTTGCGTTTTTCAATTTTTTAGGACCAAAACTCACTATAATAATAATAATAATAATAATAATAATAATAATAATATTAATAATAATAATAATAATAGTTTGGCTATAATGCAATATCAGTGATTTAATAAACCTGAATAGAATATAGTCATATCTGTTGGTATGTGCTTTTAATAAATTATGATAGAGTGCAATAAACAATTTATCATTAGATAGAACGCGTCTTGGTGTAGAATTAAATAACTTGGGAATGTTATGAATCAAAGGTTTTTTTTCGGGGTTTTTTTTTTTTTTTTTTTTTTTGGCTTGATCTCCTTAAACACATTTGGCTTGGGCCAGTGCATTGTGTAATTGCTGTTTGAAAAGTAGCATTGCGTGAGTAAATCTGCCAGCCTTGCAAGCTATGAACACTAACCCTAACCATAGCAGGCACTTTGGAAGCGGGAACAGTACTGTTACTATGTATTCCAGCCTTAATATTTTATTCAGTATTAATACGTCCAGAAAGCTGTCATTTTTAAAATTTCCCTTAAATACTCAATACTTTAAATAGGTTGTATTTAAATGTTGTATGCAATATTGCGCATATAACTGAAAACCTTCAACAATAATAGCGAAAATTAAAATCTACGACCCAACAATAAAGAATGTAACCACGCTATTGCCTAAATGTGCAGTATTTGCCCAAACAGTTTCTGTTTTCTCAAGAGGTTTGGGTGGGTCTAATATAAATGCTGTAGAACGAGGGCGCTCTAACCTAACAGTAGAATCTATTCTGTTCCGTTGTCTGTCAACATGTTTGTCTTGACTAGACTCCGTTTTTCAGAATTTGTGGACTTGCTTCCACCTTTAATGGAACAGATAAATAATCAGATTTACCTTAAAAAGGAGAGGTAGCCAAAAGAAAACTCTCAAAACGTTCACAAACATACACTGCGTATCGTATTGTTAGGGTAAATTTAACTTAATATTGAAATGTTGTTGTTTTTTGTTTTGTTTTGTTTTGTTTTGTTTTGTTACATTTTCTTTTTTTTTATTTACGGTAAAAGTTGTTTTAAAAGAATGGGGTACCTTTAATAATACGGAAATATACACTACAATTAATCTATAATTCAGTTTTATTAAGTCAATATTAAATACATTTAACAATTATTATTTAATTTTTTTACAGTGTACATATTTTTGGACATAGGCTTGAATTAATTTAATGTAATTTCTGCAACAGACAACATAGTTAAAATAACGTTTAAATCTTGGACTGACATATGTTAAAAATATAAAGATAACCCATTTGTAAGCATTCTTATTTTAAATAAATAAATACATAAAAAACAACAACCAGAATTAACTTCTCCAACAAGAGAAAAAAAAAGTAGGCTACGGTATTTTGAAACAGGTGAATTGTGTAGGTCTAATATAAACGAAGAAAGAAAGAAAGAAAGAAAGAAAGAAAGAAAGAAAGAAAGAAAGAAAGAAAGAAAGAAAGAAAGAAAGAAAGAAAGAAAATTAGGAGGAATTATACTGTATAAGTATAACATATTTGTAAGATGTCACGGTGCTTGAATACTGTGTAAATGTTTATATATAAAAGATATCCGGATGTTATATCCTCCTTATCACCAAATAAGTAAATAAACCAGTTAGTTTAAGTATATATTACTTGGGGGGATGTGCCACAAAATTACTGTAATATTACTATCTTCATAATGCTATAAGTTATTTGTTTATAAACTCTACTAAACTTTAGGTTTTAAAACGGATTGTTATAACTAATACCGTACATGCTATTAAAACAGATAACGAATATTTACACCCTCAATTATTGTACGTTATTTACATAAAACAAAGTATCTACATCGGATGTTTGTTAAAATTTCATACATGATAAATAGTAGTTTTGAGGTATTATTTTTGATATAAATACTATATATTGACGTGTCTAAATGGTCCCTTATTTGTTATGTTTTTTATGTCATAAAGATGTTCATTAAATGTGGAATTGCCATGTGTTTGTTTGTTTGTTTTTTAGTTACGGTAAAAGTTTTCATTATTAGCGTAACATGCTTTAAAAAGAGGTACCTTTAATAATACGGAAATATACACTAGAATTAATCTACAAATACAGCCTTATTAAGTTAATATTAAGGCGAATGTACCGTATTTCTTTTAGTGTACCGTCTATTTTATAGAAACGTTAAGGAATTAAAGAAAATATTACATGTAGCCTTCAACTTCACCTGTTATTGACTTGATATATTACGTTTATAAACCAACCCTTAACCCTTAACCGATGTGTACACATTTAAGCATTGACACCAAATACAATATACGCTACTCCTAATTGATAGTATTTAGCAAACGGATGAATAGATACATGCATTGCAATAACTCAAAAATATCTTGCAACAAATAACGTATTTCAAGAATGGTGAAATGTAATCAGCTTTATTTTAATTACTATTTGATCTTTGTATATATTATTTGAACATGAACCTATAGGGTCAAGTTTGTAAACGTGGAATATCATGTTGTGTTTGCCCATTTGAAAAATAAATAAATAAATAAATAAAAACATTTAGTAACATATCAAAACACATAGCAGTCTCTGGCACGCTCACACAAAACATAATTGCCGAAACAATCTGAAATCCTGAAAATGTTACTGTGTTTTCTGTATTCTTTTTATTACAGCTCCGGGTGTGTAGTACATCACTTGGGATGAGATTAACCAGCTTTCAGAAAACACTTAACTTCCTTTTACTATTGATTAACACATTACAATATGATTTTTAAATATTCAGTAGAAAGTATTGAAACATCGTGTGGTAGCACCTTAACAGATCAAAGCAAATATCAGTAAATAGGTACAAACTAGAATTATCTGTTGTATACGCGCATATGTACAATGCAGGTGGTGTATATTGGACAAAACATGTTAGCCTATATGTGCTTTTAACAGTTTTCTTCTAGAAAACGTGTTCTTCAAAAGTGGGGACCTGATTCGTAGCATTCTAGGCAGGATAGTGGAGCTAAGGTTTTCGTGTGAATGAACTAGAAAACAGTCGACAGGTCGTGAATAATCGTTGTAATGAGAGTGTAAAGCGTGCGACTGCATGCACCGAGCTGACGGGTTAAACAAACAACGTGTACCCTGACGAAATCGGATTGTTAAAGTGCAAAGTGGTGTCAGTCCCATTCTCCTTCCCTTTCCTTAAAATCATAGATCTTACACGCAGGAGGCCAATTGTCCCAATTGTAGAAAAATAACAATATTTTCTTAAAGTGAGTGCGATCTTCTTTATTTTTAGAGTCTGGTTTAGTCAAGCATCAGGTGGAATAAAAAGGTGACCGGGAAAGACACTATGGTACTTAAACACAGGCCAAGTTAACACATAGATTTTGTTTTTTGTTTATTTTTTATTTTTTTTTATGATCTGTTGATAAGAAGACATTGATATTCTACAAGTCGTAAAGTGTTGTTTTCTGTTTGTTTATTGCAGATAGTAATGTGCGTTGACCGTCTCACAGGATATTTGTGAGTGAGATTTATACAGTAGTTTAATTGGTTTAAGGAACTGGTTGTGTTTGCAGTACAATTTGTCATAAGTAAGATGGATGAGCCAATGGTGTGTGTGTGCGTGTGTAGTATATATATATATATATATATGCTATGTTCCATTTTCTCCCGTTTAAGGTGTTGCAATTCAGGCGCTCTATAGAACAGTATTACAAACCAGCTTTATTTTTAGCTTATTTTTTATTTTATTTTATTGATTTCAAAAGACACATGCTATTCTATAAAGTATGTTCCAATAATCAGGCCAATTCAGATACATGCAACAGTAACGTTCTCCTCATAACTTTGCTATGTAACGATTAGGCATATGCCTTGCTTCATACTACGGGCTGATTAAATCGAAGATGCCGTGAACCTGATGCAGCTTTTCAGTTTACGCAGCATCAAATCAAACAATTCTTGAAATGTAAGGCACTGAAAAATGGGTGGAGAGATTAACACCGGCATGTTTGACCTTTTGGGAAGGAACTGAAGTTACAATTTCCACGAATCAGACTAATTTTTACTGAAATAAAAGAACACAGTGTACTGATTATGGCGATTGCTGTTTTAAAATACCATAGGCCTATACCTTGAAAAAAGTATAAGCGACTATTTGAACTATTTGTTCAGTGGGAGTACTGCCCACGTGTAGGCTACCCTGTAATTCAAGTATTAGATTCATGTCCGTTTTACGCTCCATTATGTAAAAGGGGTATTTTACTGTAGATGTATCATACCTTTTGGGCACGTGCGTATTTGCACAATAACACAAAAGTAGAACAGAAAAACCACGGACATGATCATGCCACACTGCACAGTCAGATTTACATTGGTTTTAGGCAAGACTTTAAAATACATCACTGTATGCAGTATCATTGAATTTTTAATGAGTATAGCCTTACATATTACTTCATTTCCGCAAGCATGTGTTTGTTTATTTCTTTGTTAGTTCATTCAATTCAATGCAGATGTACGAAAGCGGTACACTATTCGAGTATGCGCAGTAATTCAGAGCCTTCAGCTAATGATTGTTTTCAGACAATCTGTATTTTTTAGTTTTAGTTTCAACTGTTTGCTCCAAAGGGAATTCTCACAGCAACATCTTGTTATAGAGAAGAAAGGGGTTATAGAACGTTTCCAACTTTAAAATAGGCGGGATCAACAAATTCTGTTTAGTGCTGAAAATTTGACAGACGGCAGAGATCAAATGACCACTTTCAAATCTGTTTAAATGTGCACTTGATGTTTAGGTGACAGTAGCAGGACTATCCATGCAGTTTGAAATGATCTATATATAAATGATTGTATATATCGTTTACTCGTTTTGTAATAATTTCTTTTGTATACGGTACAATAGTTATATATTAGAATGAAGGTTACAAATAGCAAACTAAAACTAAAGGCTAAAATGGATGAATACTACAAGCAAACAGTCGAAGACAAGAAGTTGTTTAAATGGATGAGAGAATGACTTCTAGCCGAATTGTTTGTATAATAAGTTTAGACATTTCTTATAATAGAGTATTACTACTGTTTTGAAATACACATTATTTTGTGCATTGTCATTTCTTGAAACTTGAATACTGTGCGTTTAGTCTATACAAAATAACATCACGCGGTATCAACGTTTTAAATAGATGCATCACACAGGTGTAACGGTAACCTGTTTTAGACAAATACTCTTATGCCAAATTACCTGACTTAAACACGTCACAAAGAAAATATTTTAAGTAATTAAAGGCCCTATTCTCACTTGGTTTACGCGCTATTTATAGTCCGGAAGAAGCCCTTCTTCCAGCTCGTAAATAGCGCGGAAACCCTAAAGTACAATGCAAGCATACCGCTTTTAAACTGATTAGACATATCACATAGATTACACGTTTAGCTGTTATGTTTATATGTAATAGGCCCTATTGTTCTAGAACGTGTTAGAATCTAAAATAAAACACAATTATAATGCAGTAGGTATTATTTTTACAACATTTGCCCATCTAATTAGCATATAATGTGCTTTGAAGTATTTAATAAGTATATAACAAATGTTTACAAATCATGATCATAGATTACAAAAGAAAGAACTTATTCTGCTAACAAAAATGAAAGAAATAAATTAGCAAATTCAATAATTATAATTCTTTTGTGGAGCAAAGGCGCAGACTCCCCTAAAATGAGTATAGTGATGGTGCTTAAATACAGTATAATATTTTAATTGTAGCCTATCAACTGCAAAAAATCTGTAAAATGGAATTGGTCTGTTTTAAACTTTTCCAAAGAAACAATATTAAATTAATAATCAGATCAAAATGCATAGCATTGGTCAAATTAATGTAAACAAAGGCTACATCAGCTCAGACGCTTATTATTATTATTATTATTATTATTATTATTATTATTATTATTATTATTATTAGCGTTGTTGGCATCAGATTTTGAAATTTGTCTCTGTTCATTTTTTTTTCTTTTTTCTTTTTTTTTTTGTAATAAAGGTTTGGCAGTTTCAAAGAGTAAACGTTTATTGCAAGGCTCGTTTATCCCAACTGAAAATAAACCAGTCCGCTTCTCAAAACTTATATTCAGCAACCACTGACCCTAAGGAGGCGAGTTTCTTCTCTTTTACACGTCACTGTTGATTGAGCCTGTGGCGACTGAGAAAGGGGTCTTAAATTTAACATGATGCGGATTTGTAGACGCGTTTAGATAAGATGTAAAGTGTCTTAGCTTTGTGTTTTTGAGTGAGTTATGTGAAGGATGACACCTCATAGGCCTGTTGCTGTGAGCCAAAGTGAGGTTGTCAGAGGTGGGACACAACAACTAATTGAGTGCTGGTCACGGCACAAAACAACATTACAAACATCATAACAGTCGTTGTACTGGAGTGTAAACATCAGACATTCTCGTCCAGTGAAATGCTTTCGTTAAACATATTATAGGATATTCTTCAAATACACAATTCAAAGAGAAAAGGGGCTAATTGGGGCCTAAGCTTTTAGTAGATACCCATCCTATTTCGCATTATAACACTCCATGGGAATGTATGAGAGTTATAAGAAAACGAAAATGCATTTTTAATTTAATTTAATTTTTAATGTGAAAATCCAATTATATGTTTATATAATATGAAAATGCTATCTTAAAACACAGATTAAAACATTTTAGTGTAGAGACGTGTGAATGTCAAATCATATATATATATATATATATATATATATATATATATATATATATATATATATATATATATATATATATATATTGAATTATAGCTTGACAACTCGAATTGTTGAGTAAAATAATCGGTAACCTCTATTTTCAATCTACTTTGTTTTCTAATAATTATTTTATTATTATAATAGATAATATTATACTTAATAATAATAATAATAATAATAATAATAATAATTACTAGGATGTTGTGAAATAAATGTAATTATTAAAAACATAATCATAAACTCCTATGCATTTACTATGACAAAAAAGTATCTTAAATGTTAAACTGTATTTGTGTTTATTGAACCTAATTTGTATTTTCTTCTTTCTTTATGTGCAGACCCTATGTGTGGCTATACAACAAAATGGAGCTGTCCCATTTCAGCAAACAAAAAAAACAAACAGATGGCATTATGTCTGTAAATTGTGCATGTATATGTTGTAAGTGATTGTGTTTGTTAACGTGAAAACCCTGTGGTTTGTGAAAGTTAAGAATATCATGTATAAGATGATGTTTTTATAGGCGTGTACTTGGGACAACATTGCTGGTAATTGTAAATCACATGACTTGAATAGCAGTTTTATACAGTTCAGAATTATTTCCATGACAGCTATCCATCTTAATATAATGTAAACAGCATATTCCAATACCAGCATGAAATTTGAAATGCTGGTGCCATTTATGTCCTGAATATTCCATCTATTCTGTCAAGCTTTAATTAATAGGTCACTTTCAGAAATAATTTGACATATTGTTTAGCAAGCATATAAGATGCAGGGAAATATCTGTTGCACCCCTTTAATGAGACATTATTATATGTTAAAAAAAAAACATTCACCATTTCTTATTGGTATTTACAAGTAACCTATTTTTTGGAGGGACTGTCTTTGTCATCCTAAAGTGTTCTCCCTGCAACAGCTACTCTTCTATGATATGTGATATGTATAGAAATGCAAATTATTCACATAATTGTTGATGCCTAAGGTTGAAATATATTAAAGTCTCTTTTTTTTTTTTTTTTTTAAATGAAGGGGCATTATTTAATGCCTCACTGAAAATGTGCCTTTACTTTTACACTTGCTTAAAAATTATTATATGTGAGTTTGTTTGTAATTGTAATTTTGTTTCTATTCCTGCAATAAATGTTTGGAAACTTTTTCTAGACCTTCATGGAAGAGTTTAAGTTTATCTCTCCTGCAACGTTTTCACATCTGTGGGCTTGTAGTGAAAACATAAAGGAGCTCATGGGAATACAATACATTTACAAATCCCTACAATCTATGGTATGACAGCACTGGAGTCGTTTCTTTTCAACCACTGTCTAACTCAATAAGCCATATTGTGAAAAAAAAACATATTTGTGAAACAAAATAGAAAACTTTCTTGACAATTGTAATTATTAAAATGTATTTCTGTTAGAAAAATAGGGCACACATCACTCTGACATTTTTTTTCTATATTTATTTAAACTTTGTATTATTATTATTATTATTATTATTATTATTATTTATTATTATTATTATTATTATTATTATTATTATTATTAGTATTGTTATTTATTATTATTATTAATAAAAAGATAGGCCTATCCATATATTTAATCTACTTTGCTGGGGGTCCAATGTCTGTCACAGTAAGATGAATTTGAAAAGCTGACTAAATTACCTTAAATTTGGATATTTCATGGTCTTTTTATGTTTCTGTTGTCTGTTCGAGGAGTCCTTTGAGAGTGTATTTCGTTTGTTCTTGGTGACCTGTATTGGGAATACCTGTCCATGAAAATGAACATGCATATTATATCAAAGCTCTAAATCTGACAGGTAAATTACATATCCACCACTAAAAGGGAATGATCAAAAAGAGATAAAAAAGGGTCACAGTCTAACTTTGACATGAACCCTTATATAAAGGAAAAGCACACTTGCACTCATTTGCCTCAGATCAAGATAACCTTTAACCCCTTTAAAAACACACCCATTCTCATACTAAATATTGTCGTTTGTTTTACAGCGAAATGGGAAGGTTCTTGCAAAATGGTATAAATGTAAATATCAAATAAATTAACTGATGTATATTTGTGTCTCCTGTTTATTTTATCCAAGTTATTTATTTTCTGTCTTAATATATTTAGTTTATTTACAAATTGTTTCAACCTCACATGGTATAATTTGCTTGTTTTATTTATGGTCATAAAATAATTTATAAAATCTCAGGTGACTCTTGGAACATTTCAAATAGAGGTTCTTTTTTATATACAATCATGTCATGTGTTCACAGACTCTAAGTAATTTGTTAAACACCTGAATGATTTGTTAAAAATGTTATCAATGTGTCACATGAATCTGCAGGAATCCAAATACGACTCACATTTTTTTTTATCTGAAACTAATTACTCCAAAATCAGATTGCATATAATTATTCAAACAGTGTCTTTTTATCACCCACCTCTATTGAAAGCATAAGTAAAGAGCTATATGGATTATTCTCAAATAACAAAACAAACACCACTTGAATCTTATCATTAAACTTTAAAGCAAACAGCTTTACATTGTCATGTTCCACTCCAGAAAAACAAAATGCTTTTAAAATTTGGAATATTTCACCTTTTTTCTAGTGAGCCTCAAAGAAAGAAGATGGGTATATATTTTTTTTTCTTTGCAGGGGTGAAGTAGGTTGTCTGTCAGTTGAGTTTAGGCGACAGTCTGTCTACAGGCCGTAAGATGATCTGCCCAGTGCTAGAGGAAAGCAGGCAGGATTCCTGGCTTGCAAGCTCAGATATTGATCTACCTCAGCCACCTAAACAATGCCTCACCTGTTTGCCTTGTCCATACTTTATTTTACGCAGTCTAATGCTTGTTTTGTTTGACTTTTCTTTTATTTCTGTGGATCTGAGCTTTGATACACTTTGGGGAGTACATAAACACAGTGTTGTACTTGAACATCACTATACTTCAGCGTACTCTGGTGGTTTAGGACCACCCTCTCCCTATACAAGGATGGCTCTGTTATAGAAAATTATTAGCGAGTGACTTAGAATTAGGCCACAAACAAATGTTTTTGATCCAGCAGACTGGTGTCCAATAACATAAAATGTGTGATACTACAAATTACTCCATTATGGTTCCCAGTTAACATTTCACAAATTGGTTCTACTAAAAGGCCTTTTATTATTTATCTACTTTTTCCTTGATCTGGTTGTTAAACACATCAAGATTAGTTACTGTGCTTGTTAGATTTCCATCCACCTTTTATGTCTCTGCACAGATATACAGTGTACTGCCTCAAGCACTATGGGAACAGAAAACGAGACTCATTTTCTTAGACAATCATTATATAAATATATTACCACCACTTATTAACAGTTTGTCATTTCCTGCTGACAACTCTTCCAACTTTGCCAGCAGGGAAAATGTCAGACAACTATCTTATGTTGTTATGAGCTAACAAGGACAAACTAAAATTCCTTTGTGAACAAGACTTCAGGGTCAGACTCCATCAGACACTTATGTACATGTTTTTCTTTTTTTTTCAAAATGTCAAAGTTTTAAAAAGGTAATTGGTACACTACATCATGGGAATCAGAAACAACTGCATAGGAGGTTAAGAGATATGACATGAATATGCTGTTGTATTAGGGAAAGGAAGCAAACACATTTTTCTAATAAAGTTCAAACATGTGTAATAAATCACATGGTCAAATTAGTCAAATTAAATGCATGTAAGTACCAGTTATGGAGGTGGCTTTGCCGTATGGATTCAAGACAAATGATTGACATCACCAAAACCTACACACTTTTTCATGAAAAAAAAAATACTGAATCAAAAAGTGGCTCCTTTCCCAAAAGCAACTTTAACCTATCTGACGACATAAGACCAATGAAATTGCAACGTCTGCAAACTGCAGTGTTTCCTGAACACCATCATAACTCCAGTCGCTCTTGGAAAACTACTTGAGTTCACGAGTGATCTGGCATAATCTTGACATGTTAGTGGAGGTTGCAATGCACTGTGGGAACGTAAAGACAGAACTTAGCAATATTATACAATATAACAAATATTCCCACAGTTTAAAAAAGTACATGAAGTTGGGTTGGGTGCTTTTGTGTATTAATACATTTACCAATCTAACAATATACATTCTCATTAAATTATAATTGCAGGGCATGGTTTTCTCTGAAAGCATAACACTTTAAATGAACATAACTCGGAATAAACAACAAACCTTTGGTTTGTTGCCTCTCACTGGTTTTGTAATGTGGTTTCCTTCATTCAGAAATAAAAAAGCAAGAGTAATCGTCTAGAATTGCACCCATCAAGTTAATGGAAGTAGACTGAAAATTAATACCCATTTTGTCATACATTAATGGAGTTATCATAACCCTGGTACACAAAGGGATGTATGCTAATGTTCTAAACAGAAGTACTTAGATCCATCACTATTCA
The DNA here is from genome assembly GCF_017654505.1 of Polyodon spathula. Lineage (NCBI taxonomy): Eukaryota > Metazoa > Chordata > Actinopteri > Acipenseriformes > Polyodontidae > Polyodon > Polyodon spathula. The sequence goes on from NC_054550.1 coordinate 27,565,950, forward strand.
GATTGCATCATTGAAATATGGGATCACTTAGTTCAATTCAGTGGAATATTCATTAAAAGCAAGAAAACACATTGCTTATGTTGTCATTTTAACTAAACAGTTGATAACTCTATTGATAAATCAACAATCACATGTGCTTTACTTTTTTAAAACTGCAGCTTTCTGAGAAATGGTGAGCATTGACCATTAATCTAGTAAAACTAATGAAAAAACAAACCTTGGTTACCATTATAGATTACTTATTAATACTAGTGCTAAAAAAAATAACTATTGTATTTTCCTACAATTTTAAAAGAGATATTTTAATATTTTTAGTCAGCGTATTGGTTATAAATAATGCCTAAATTATATCAAAATACATTATTAGGTTCTGTATGAAGAAAAATAATATTGTAAAATAGCTGCTCTTCTATGTCAGTATAAATCAAGGCTTGGGCATCTAAAGGCTACAGTATTTAAATTTAATGAAGTAATTAACCTGTCTCTAAAGACTAATTTAATCTGGTGTTATGTTATAATGTTATGAATTCCTTTGTCATAAGATAAGAACACAAGAACAGGACAGCTTAGGGACACCATTGATAGTTTCTTTATAGCGTTTGTTTTTTCTTCAATGAAATATGGTATGTAAGGTGTGATAATAAGGATAACACCAATATAATAAATGTGTTGTTCTTGGCAGCATACATGTATATTTTGTATTATAAAATAAAACAAATAAAAATAATAAAATAATAATAATATAATAATAATAATAATAATAATAATAATAATAATAATAATAAAATAAAAACAGTTCACGGTATACACAATAGTGGAGTCTATTGATTTAACAACAGAAACAGTTATTAATATAGAACTACAAGGATCAAGGTTTAAAAAATAACAGTTCCAATAGTGCAGTCTATTTATTTTTTGTTTATTGCTATTTAGAATCGACACTAAAAAATTGTATATTATTTCAAAAACTACAAATGTATTAATTCCCACATTATAAAGGATTTACTTATATTGTTGGTGTATCTTACTAATGCCCTTGAAATGTAAAGACAAACATTGCAAATTATTCTGTGTCCTACAATAATGAACCCCCATGTACACTTACGATAAAGGTATTTGCTTAATCCTATCCCCTTACCATTCCACAAAGTCAAGGCTGTTTAAATTCTTATTCACACTCTGAGTGCATTCCATGTTAAATCAAACCATGCTTCATTGCCTGTGTTTCACATCCATGCACATTTGCAATGACATTACCACAACGCATATCAATGGAAAATGTCTGAAAACTTCTGTTTGGTTTGCCACAACATTAACACAAGAAAAAAAAAAAAAAAAAACACAATTTTGTTTTACTGATTGTTTTTTTTTTTACCCCCAAATGATTTAAAGCATTAACTGAGCTAAAGTGGGTTAGAATTTTTTTTTTTTTTTAAATCTGTGGAGTGAAAATATTGCTTTGTCAATGATGCACTAAAAAATGGCTAAAGTGTCTACACAATTCCTTCTTCATCCTTTGCTATTATGTGATGTGTTTTATGTCATCCATGGGGTAAATAGTTAAATCCAAGGAAACTAAATAGACTCGTGAACATATTTTAAAAAGTTGGGTTTTCCAACTAGGCAAACAGTCAAAGCTTTAGATTCTTAGGATTGTTTGTCATTGGTGCCTTTTGCTTAGCTAAGACTTACTGCTACTATTTCAAAAGCAAATAAAACATTAAACAAAACACCAAAGGCATCATTCTATTGGAAACCATTGGTATTAGAAAATATGACCTACAACCAGCTACTGGTTGTGTGCACCTGCAGTGAAAGTTAATAATGTCTCTTTTAAGCCATAGTAATGATAAGGGGATTCTAGGTTGAGACAAAGCTTGTCTTCTTGTTTTGTTCAGTAAAGAAACCCACCAGAAGGGTCTTTTTTCACCAGTGTATTTATAAAATGCCCTTACTTTACTAATTGCTGCATCTTCGTCATTCCCCAGAGCCTTAAGCGTTTGAGTAGAAAAAACAGAGCCTGTATTCTAGAAGCTGAGGGGATTGTAACTGAACTCACAATTGTATCCACAAGGCACAGGAAGAAACTGAGAACAGGCAGCCTGGAGCTTACATTGACTGTACTCTAATAAAAACTAGTTATCTCACTTCCATGAACCTGCGACGGATTTGTTCATGTTAGAAGTCTTTCTATACTTCATTACATTTTACTATGCCACTAATATACAGTGAATTTCAACAAGTTCTTTCTTTCTTTCTTTCTTTCTTTCTTTCTTTCTTTCTTTCTTTCTTCTTCCCATCAGTGATCAAAGGGGAAGATGTATTAAGGGACCACGTGGCAAATAATGCTGTATTTATTTATTTGTTAAATGTATTCCAATATGCGTTGATGTTTTCCAATGTGCGCTGATTTCCCAGCACACTACTAATGTACACACACACTCAAAAAAGTGCATTCATGTAACATATTGTTTTCTGAAGCTGGTCCAGCCTTCAAGAACCCACAAAATAGATGGAATATCTCTAATTAAAGACTCATTGTAAGCCTCCTTTCTGTATGGTGCAGACAAAACCACAGAACTACTAAGGATGTTCTGGCTCACAGAAGGATTCTGTATAGAAACAAGGCTGGATAAAGCACCACTGTAAGTGCTAGATACACTAATACTCACAGCAATATGTAGGAGTCATTGTTCCAGTCATACGAACAATATACTTCAGGCAGGGGCTACAGGAACCACTCAGAGGTTGTAAGGGTGATATTAAAAAAAAAAAAAAAAAAGAAACCTTTACTTGTATATAATCTAAAGGGGTGCAAAAGAAACCTCTGATTCCATCCATGTTAGTCTTTATTCACTGGATAGTGCACCCCAACCTCTTTACTGTGTACTCTTTATAATGATGTGTAATCTTTAATGTTGTTTTATGTATGTAGAGCAAGTAGCCTGAGGGGTGTTACCATGATCAATAGAGTTGTCAAGGGATTTTCTCAGGTCTGAAACAAGCCAGGGGCAACTTGGTCTTCTGACCAAAGACATTCACTGACCTGCCATATGCCTCCCAATCTTACTCTGGTTTCCAGTGAAATAATAGCACCTAATTGTATGACCTTTGAGAAAGAATTCTAGCTGAAATGTTTGTCAAAGAACCTTTATCTATCTATCTATCTATCTATCTAATATATATATATATATATATATATATATATATATATATATATATATATATATATATATATATATATATATATATATATATATATAAATTTAATGATATATACATGATATGTATATTATTTGTTTGTATATTTATGTTTATTTTGTATTTATTAATTCATGATATTTCATTAATTAATTATTTCACAAGAATCACAAGAATGGTGCTTTTTTATTACTTAATAATTTCTGTATTTCCATATAAGTCCACCTCTCTGCAGCTTATAACAGTAGTCCCACACATTGTACATCCCAGATTGTTCACAAACAAAGATGAAACCTAACACTTGGAAAAATAAAGGAACAGCAGCTCTAACGTGTAAAGTCTAGGGGCTGCTTTCAATTCTTTCTAATTATACAGGTAACTTTTTTTGTTTCTGGTGCTTTGTTTATGCAGTTATTCAAATCTTCAACAAAGGTTGCTCAGTTGATGTAAGACGCTAGGCATGTTTTCCGTTGTAATCAAGACCCATTTAACTTGTTTCTGAAATGTTTTCCATGTGCTATATAATCATATAATTCAGCATTGAGTTCACATTGCTGTGTTAGAAAAAATTCAGTTGATTCAATTCAGGATGAGAAGACATTGAGATTTATATCTTGTACCCAAGGAGGCTTGGAAAGACAACAGGAGCAGCGGACAATCACATGTTATGTTACAGTAAATATTATTTTTTTTATCCTATGAAATGCTTTCTTTATTTAATACAAAAGATGGACAACTAATTGGATAAATACACCTTCAGTTTATATACAAATGAATCTGAAAAAGGAGGAATTCTATCTAGTCTTTATATATTTCAAAATGGAATCAGTGATTAAATCATAAAAGCACTATCTATCACACTTATGAATGGCTTCCAATGGAATTACTGTATTGTGTATATGGCATTCCTTTAATGTGACTTAAATGTGCTTTCAAATATAGCCATCCAGGAGCCTTATAATAAGTAAGTTATGATACTACTTTTGAGGTTGTGGGTTTCAATATATTGATCATTCCAGAAATAAGATTCACCTTCTTGGTAATGAGGTAAGTGGTTGTCAGAGGAATCAATGTTATTCTTTTTAACCTTGCTGTATATCAAATCTAGTTTGAACCCTGCCAGTAGAAGTCACTAGTGAGCTAAGATCACCAGCAATGGACAAGAAACCAGTGTCGAAAATCAATTGCCATTTCTCAACGATCTATTATTTGAATGTAACTTACTAACTTTAAATCATCACTTTAAACGGTACGTAAACTGCTCACTTGAGGTTTCGCTGTAATTAAAAATACATTTGTTAGCTTGTGATCAAAATAAGTAATCACAATGGCTCATTACAATGCCAATAAGATACTTGATTTAGATTGTATCTATACAATCACACAAAGTGTTAGAAGCATTGATTAAAACAGGAAACTAACCCCAAAGTTGCAGTTAGAACCCAATACATACAGCCTATTGATAAAGTACTGCAAATGTTATTACAACTTCTGCTTAGTCCCACAACCTAATTCATGTTAAAACAACAACTGCTTTTGCCTGAGCTGTCTGTCATATGTATAAACAGAAAATGAAAAACAAAAATGTATTTCTCCTGTTGAATTCAATTTTTTTAATTAAAATAGCACCAATTCTAACAAGATCGAAATATCATTGATTCATTTTTTTTTTACACCTGCAGTGAAACCACTATATTTAGTTTTTTTCACAATTTTCACATAGATTTTCTTGCCCTTATCTGCAAATTTTGAAACAGTTGGCTTTTATACCAGAAAAGCAGCCAATGAAGAGCTAAAGCTGGGACCTAACATCTACTGTGATAGTAATAATAATAATAAATAATAATAAATAATAATAATAATAATAATAATAATAATAATAATAATAATAATTCTTGAATGTATCAAAATAGCTTAAATATAAAATGATGTATTCATTAGAAAAAAAAAAACATTAAGCATACAAATGATTAATGTATGACACACTATTAATGGTTTAAAAGGCAGATACTGGAGGTGCCTCAATTTAAAGGAAAGTTAATCATTTGTATGTAATGACAACAACCAAGCACTCATATAGTGTCACTTCCAAATCCTATTTTAATTAGTGGGCTATAATTGTTTATTTAGAAGCAATATTTTGCATTTATAATACATATTCAGTGTTGCACTTACGGGACCTGTTCGGATAACTAGATCCTAAAAAAATGGGAAAGATTAAAGAAACAAAATGTTTGGAAGCTGTTCAAGTCCAATAGACGTTTTCCAAAAATGCAATGAACTTGCTTTGATTTTTTGGATTAATGTAGGTTATTTGGTATTATATTTACAAGAGAACTAGCAAGGTAACTAAGAAATGTGTATCCCTGGTCCATAACTGTGGACATGTATATAAATGTTATTAGCCTTTTTTGAGGTGGACATGTAATGCCCCATGATGTTTTATAACTACCCCCCCCTTTTTAAGCTTCCCATCAACCCTTGTTTATTTGATAAACTCTTTCCAAAAAAGTGGCCTAGGCTATTGTTTTGTGCATCCTCTGAGTGCGATGCACTACAGTATGGGCAATACATACCCATGTATTAAATATCTTGGTATCACCGAATACATAATTGTTCAAATTAGAAAAATATATGGTGGAGATCATGAACCATTTTTCTTAGTACATGCCAAATTAATATTTTGTATTATTTGTTGCGAGCTTTAGTAAAGACAGTGTTGTTTGTTTGCAGGTTTTTTCTGTTGCTGATGAAGATATAAGATCAGGTTTGCCTTACAAGTTTAATTTTTTATAGATTTTTTTTTTTTTTTTGCATAAAATAAGCTAAATGAACTTCATTAGGATGCAAATATGAAATGTAATGCATGCCAGTATTCTAATGCACGAGAGAAAATGACAAACATTCTGTAAACCATAGAACTTATTTTATATTAAGTGGTTGTAAGGCAATATATTTTAATCTAATGACTGAAGACATGCATGTAAGGCCTACAATATGTCATTAAGTAAATAAATAGTAATAATAATTTGGAAACTTTAATACAACTGTTTTAACAGCATCAATAATAGTAATAGTACAATTGAAGTACTGTTGTATCATAGCTCTATCTGTGTGTATGTGCTTTCTGTGTAACTCTTAAAGGTGCAGAAAATGTTTTAAATTAGTTCTGTATATATAACATTTTGCAAGATTTCACATCATTAAACATTAGGGGTTGGTTACAGCAAAAGTGTTGGAAATAAATGAAAAATAATTGCTATAGTGTTTAATAGAACAATTAGCATGCCCATGAAAAATGGCTTTGGGATTGTAATCACAGTTAGCTTGCAGCTGCAGCTCCAATATCTAATAGGTGATTTGAAACTTGTGAAGGCAATGAAACAGATGAACAAAAATCACAAGGGATTGTGCCAGGCTTTCCCCCAATACCCAGTGCAACATATTAAACCATGTCATTGTTGTCAAGACTGCTGTGGCTCAAATAAACCTATACTGTAACATCACCCCTTTAATGAGCTTCTGGTGGAGCCGGTTTTCTGTTTGTCACCCGAAAACACAACAACAAAACACCTTTTCTAAGAAAGATGTGAGGTTTGCTGCTGGCTAAATGTGTCTGCAAAGTCTGTAAACCTGCTCTTTGCCAGCTGGGATGCAAGAGAGCTGAACCAGCTTCTGCAATGAATTTCACAGACCAATTATCTACTTGGAATCATGGGAGTTTAACAAACAAACACCACCTCCTGCTGAGCCATTGGAGCCCTGGCGCTTGTGGGTGATTCAGAAGCATCTGAGGCTTTTAGACAGATCAATTCTTAATTCTCACTAAGCGCACAGCATTTGAAGACTCGTTTTTCCTTTAAATGCCTTTGTAAGCAATCCTTCTCATTTTTTTTCCCAAAGAAAAGCTGAAACTGTTTTTATTGACTCTCCACCTGCAAAATGTTTATAGCTTGTTAATTTATATTTACCTCTTTACTTTTGCTTGAAAATCAACAACAGTTAACACAGTTTGGTTACAGCCTGTCCAGAGGAAATTACAGATGCCTGCTAAGGGGATGAAATGATAGAAAGCTAAGGAAAATCAATGCTTCCTTGATCAAGCAGATCGTAGCAAACTCACGCTTTTAATCTACAGAGTCCTGGGCAGCAGTATGAAGCCAAACTGAAAGAAGACTTGCTTTTCTATAAACCAAGAAAATGACTTTTCAACAATAAAGACACAGAAATGATTACTGGAAAAACTACAGCCGTTGCTGCATGCATTCATCAATATAGTATAATTACGGCAATTTTCTTCTGTTGTATACTAAAATGCCCAATTTTCCACATGCAGTAATTACTTGTAATTGTGTTGCCCTTTCTAATATCACTTTGATAATATAATTACCTGAACGGAGTATAACAAATATAATATTTAATCCTATTTAATCCTACTTTGGTGTAGGTTTATGTAGTGAAGATTCAGAGTAATTATGGTGGTGTCATTTTAGTACTGGTAGGCTAACTAATTAAGAGGATTGGTCTTTTTTTCTGTTTGGTAAATAGTTGTGTGGTGTTGGACTGCAGTGGGAAGTTAAGCTTCCTATGTCTCCAAAGGTCAGCGGCACAGTGCCAGACTTGTTCTCTCTCCAGTGAGACTCAACCCTGACCTGTAGGTACCAGCCTCCTTTGGAGTGCGAGGAAGATTCAATCTAAATGCCTGTTTAAACCAGGGCCAAATTAATATTTCACCAAAGGATAGGTAGCTTTTTTCTTGCTCACTAGAGACCAAGCTGAGACTTCAAGATCTAATTCCCGCTCAGAGCAGCACAGAAGCCCAATCCAATCATCGAATTGGTCAGGTTCAGATTGTAACCACTCGGATCAGAAGACCTTGACAGCATCAACAAGAAAAAAAAAATCTCAAATGCTGAAGAATTTTCATTTACTGATTTACTGATTATTTGTGATTATTATCCATTACTGTACAAAGTGTTATACCACTGTTGAAGACATTGAGAAAGACAACTCGTCTCATGGTTTTTGAAGTATTTTCTTGCTTTAAACTATGCAGACATGCTTTGACAAATTAAATCTAATATTAACAGGAAAATAATCAATAGTTTGCACGAAAGTTATATTGCATTTTCAGCGTTTGTATAAGCATGCATGTTATTATAATAATAAAAGAAGGATTGTTCACAGATAAACCTAAAGTAATAAACTTGAAAACAAAACCAAAAATAAACACATTAACATCACATAACAAGTGCACAAAGCAGAATTGTAGATCTACATTTTAATGTATTTTGATGTTGGAAAAGTCTTAATAGGCAAGTAACATTTACTCAAATTGAATCCTAGGTCTGTTAATTGAAAAGAACAACACTAAATGAAAGGCTAAGAAAATATATACAGTAGGTACTTTATTTGGTTCGACACCTTTTATATACAGTATGTATTTGGTCATTTGCAATGCCTGTTTCAACATTTAAGTCTCTCCTTCCTATTCTGTCCTTTAGCACATATTAAAGTGTGATCTCCACCAGCTCCATTGGTGTTGGTATATTCCATGAACAGAGATTTCTTATGATTTAAACACATTTTTTCTTGTTGAAAACTTGCCTTTGTAAATTAATTGCCACAGTTACATTTGTTGTAGGAATTTTCGACATAAAGAAGCAAAGCTTCTCTGGATGTGGGATTTTACACTGCACTAGATCAATCCCACAACCAGTAAATGGATATTATTAAACAGCATGGGGTAGAGCAAACTGGGAAAGAAAACTTGTGGTGTGCTGTCTTTGAGCAGGCTTTGCTTGCATGCTGTGACAGGGCAATTGTCGACATGCTTTTTCATGCCAATCTGCAGCTTTTTCAACCCTGGATACCATGGCAACCTGTTCTTAACAGGCTACACAGCTGACAAGCCTCCCTGATGGAATTGTCTGGTTCTATGATTGCCTGCTCTTAAACATGATCAAATATGATCAGAGACACTTAAGGACATTGAGCATTCAAATTATAGTCTGATGGTCAGTTAAATTCAAATAGTCTGTTGAATGTCATTGCAATTTCATTTTGCTTCCTATGTGCACACTGCTAGGTTTACAATATTAAAGGTAATCAGTAAGACAAGATAATTTACAGTACACAGTAGGCTTCAAGCAGAGCATTAGTTGAAGATGACTATATTCAAAGAAAGAAAACAATTTTTTATTCAAATGTAATCAGTTTGTAGACTATCATCTAGTATGTAAATTTGAGAAAATGAAATAAAATATGTTAACCCTTATCTGTTTAGTTGTTTGTGTTTTGTTTCTGTTATATATATATATATATATATATATATATATATATATATATATATATATATATATATATATAGAGAGAGAGAGAGAGAGAGAGAGAGAGAGAGAGAGAGAGAGAGAGAGAGAGAGAGAGAGAGAGAGAGAGAGAGAGAGAGTGGAGGGTTAACCAAAAAAAATATTTTGTCTATGTACTGATGGGATGGGATTGAAGTCTTAGTTAACATTTCTAATATAAAGGCCCATCAGCATTGATGACATAATGACATATTATTTGGAAGCCTCAGCTCAGAGGTCAAAGAGCATGATGAGTGAGAACAGCCATGCTCCAATGACTCATGAAGCTAGGGGTGTTCTTTAGAGATAACATTCGAGGCACATTTGCTTCACAAAAAAGTGTCTGCCTGGGCACTTCCATACAGGCATAAGAGTATGGCAGGACTTGCCATGTGCTGATGTTTTTTTGCTGTAAAGCATACGAGTCAACATTGTCTCACGGTGTCTCTTTCAGCAGTTTCATTGCTGTAAATGTGCCACAGCACAAGCCCTATCCTGTGTTTACTCAATAGATACCGAACATATATCACTATACAAGAAGCCACAGTTCTCTGTAGCACTAGTCAGTATTATCATCATCACTGCTCGTGTTATTTAAACCTTGAGATGTTCTGTAATCTGTTTTATTCTGTTATGAACACAGTACTGCTCCCTCTCAGGGACCCAAGTATACCATGGGGAAAATACAGCGAAGACTAGAAAGCATGGTTAGCAGTCAATGTACAGTATAAGCCTGGTAAAAACATATTAGAATGAACTCATTAGTAACGTTGAGGAAGATTGTTTGCCACGTAGTGGGATGATTTGTCAACACGACACCTAGGAAATCTAAAACATAGCACTGATGGGGATTACAAGATGATACAATTAAAGTCTTGCACTAAAAAAAACACTTGGAGGAACCACTCAGAAGAAAAGAAAAGTGCAGAACCAAAGGATGAAAAATAGAAAAACAAGTTGTACAATACCAGAATATGCATGCATTTATACAGAGACAACAATAGCGCAGTCAATGATGGCGGCATAAATAATGTATTTGTTATGAGGCTTGTGCACTATTTTCAAGCAATGTCTTATTATCCCCAAATACTTAATGTAAACTAGCAACTGCATGGCATACCACTTAGTGTGTTGACAAAACATAATATTTAAACATTGGCGTTTAAAGTTAGAACAGAACAAAACTATGAAGTCCATTGAATTTGTTCGGCTGATATCATATTAGAAAACATTGGCATGTGGCAGTACTATTCAGACTTGGATAATTAATCTAGTTTGTGTTTATTGTTCTGATTCCAATGATCTTTACCAAACAATAGCAGATACCCCATTCATACAGTACTGTAATTGCTCCATGTATGGGAACAGCCCCAGAATAAACACTGCTCTCCATAGACATTCATGGAGTATTCTGTTCATATAACAAGAACAATGTGTGGAAAGAAAGTATGTTAGTACCTAAATAAACAGCTCAATTTGGAAAATGATTTTCCTTTATCAAGGTCTGCATCTGCTCAGCCATGCAGCATGATATACAAAAGAGATTTGCCCAGTCATTCTGTTGTTGAATTTAAATGGTCGATTCCAAAATGGAATCTAAAAAAAAGTATCTTAATATTCCAGTATCTAATCAGCTTCATAACAGCAACGAGAATAAGCTTTTATGTTCTTGTATATCAGTCTTCTGGGTTTACTGCAAATAATACCTTCAAATACTACAGAAAGATTAGCAGTGTGTTAAATACTGTGAGTTTTCTAATGTGTACAGAATGATTCTTATGCCTGCAGGTGAAGACTAAAAGAAAAGCCCGCAGTTTTACGTTTCAGCAGTAATGTATTTTTAAAAAAAATAAAGTTTGCAAATGAACCCTTCAGTCAGTGTGAGTGTATGCATGTCTGTATGCCTTTGGCTTGTCATCCAATCCCCATGTGCATTGTAATCAACTCCTACTAAATATAATATGAAATCCCTAAACCACTATTAAATCCAAGGAAATGTATAATATTAATATCTTGTATTTCAAAATGTCCACATGGTACCTTAAATACATGGATTTCTTTTTAAAAATACACATTTATTATTGAAATATGACCCATAGCTATTCAACATTCAATAGTGCAAAATTTAGAAACACTAAAAGAAAATTAATAAATTCAATGAGAAGCATTTTGAAAGACTTTTTCAATGACTTCATGGCTTCAAGACATGTACATTTATTATGCTGCATTTACTATTACAATATTGACATATGACATCCACGCTTGAATTTTTGGAATCCCTTAAGGCTATAAACATGTACTTTGCGTTCTTTTCTTATGTACCTGCTAATTACTGCATTCATTTTATTGAGGAGTAAAAGAATACTTTACATATTCTACATTTCCTTAATGTTTAATCTTATTCTGTGCTCTGTATGATTCTATATTGCTGTTTCCACTTAGATCATTATATGCCATGCTTGCCAACTATTCCAGCAAGAACGGCTTCTGAAAAGATTCCACAAGGCTTATTGTGAGGTGGCGAAACCCATTAGAGTACTTAAGGCTTCAGTGCACAATGTTCTTCCTATGAGCTTCAGTGCACAGCATAATGCTAATAAGCCTGCCCACCTTCCCCACAATCAGCACTGGGGAATTGTTTCAAAAGCTGAAATAGTTTTTGAGCCTGGCAACTAATAATCTATGTAGAAACACCAACAGAGAAACATACAGAACACACAAACTAGGATACATATATTAAATACATGGATGGTTAAAGTATTATTTTAAACATTTATGGATTTATTTATTTATTTTTACATTTCAACATCACCGTTAAATAATTGCATTACATTTGTGATTCTACATAACTAAACCCCAATACAGTAAAAACAAATAATGATTTGTTCCCCTTTCAAAAATATCTCACTTTGGAACCTGAAGATTACATTGTACCGCCTGAAAAAGAATCATTCAAGGGTTAGTGCAATTATGCTCAATCTGTTTTTTAAAGGATAATACATGTAACATTAAATAATAATATTACAATGTTCTGTAGCTATTAAAAGTCATGTCATCTAAAAGGTTTTTACAATTATTCCTAATTCAAACTAATATAAAAGATAATTTAAAGATAAATATGTTGTGTTCTTTTACCTCACCATTAAAATATATTGTGCATTATTATCCCCTGCATGAAACAGTAAAACGAAACAGGCCATGCATTAACATCATTTTAGTTTTTAAGCTGTCATGAACAGCTCTGAAAAACACTAAGGTGCTATTGTTTAAATCCTGTCTTTTTATAATGTTTTAGAAGTGATCTATCTTTTAAAATTGTTAACTGATGCTGAAATTGACTTGTAAGTATTAGGACAACAGCAATTCTTGAACAGCTGAGACTTTGTCAATGCAAGATAAGTCAATTTTGCTCTATACATTTGTAAAGTGCTTTGAACGTGTTTATAGCTGATGGATGGGCAAATTTTCCTTCCATAGAAAGCTTGTTTTTGTACAAGGAAATGGCTTGAAAGCTGACACACAGAAATGCAAATACCAACCTTTGTCACCAAGTAATTTGACTTCTCTTTCAAAAGCGTAAGACATTTCATATATTGCACATATAAAAACACTAGGTATATAAAACTGCTGCTGCTATATAAAACATTCAATTTAGCTGGAAAAAATAGATTCTATGTGTGGCAGTGTATAAGTAAAATAGAATCATGGAAAAAATGTTTTCCATGATTATTAAATCCACCCAGATTCCCTCCAACCAAATCTATGTGTGTTGTGATGTTCATAATGTATTTAATTAAAGTGTCAATATGTATGCAGCTCTCTAACTCCATTAATTTAATCAGTGGTTAATTATTATTATTTTCGAATATTTTTTAATTCTTATTAAATACCAATATAACAAGTTTTATTATACACAATATTGTGTAACTCCAGATAATTCCAGACATGGTGAATTTACATTGCATGGCAACATGAAACAATACACTGCATGTGTGAGGGCTAGTGAACTTGGTACCTAATGTTTGCAAGCCTGATTTCTCAATACCACGAAATGAGCCATTTTTTATTAGCGCTAGCAGTTTCATATTTGGGTGTTTGTGGACAGCTTTCCATTGACAGGCCAGTAAGTTCATATGGGAAATTGGCAAGGAGATCGACACTACTTCTGATATTCATCAGGTTGTTATTAATTAGTCATTTAGCAGAAGGTTTTATCCAAAATGACAACGTCTGCAGAGTCACTTACAATAGGACCTCTGTTTTATGTCTGATCGGAAGGTTATAGCAAGGCAAACTAACCTCGAAAAATGTGATAAGTTTGATAGTCCTCCTAGCCAGTTTGATCTGTTATGCAGCATAGTGAGGTCCAATCAAAAATAAAACATTTCTACAGATGCATATGCTATGGAGCATATTAGTGATTCCATCACAAGCAATATATATATATATATATATATATATATATATATATATATATATATATATATATATATATATATATATATATATATATATTTGAAATCCATTTCTGTTGCCATTGCTGGTAAAGTCTATTGTTGGTTTTGCTATGACATTTTATCAACTTCCCCAGAAGGGCAAGTAGACGTAGTCCTGTAATAGGTTAATGATATATGAGCATCTACTCAGGCTAGGTTTAAATGAAGGTGTAGATATAACTTTATGAAGAAATATATTTGTGTTCCTTATCTAATTAAATCATACGAGAATTAAGGTAATACAAGATCAGAAAATATTACTCATCATGTGGTGTTTTGAGTTATCCCCCAGCTGGTTTAAATAACTTAGTATCTACAATATGAGAGTGGTGCTGTGATTTAATGCAGACACTATCTGAAAACTTGCACTAACACAACTCAGTTTGAAAAAAAAAAACAGGTTTTATCTTACGGTAGAGATTTTCATTAGTGTAAGTGTTAATGTGTTGCATGATTTTTTCTATCATTCTATCATAATATTCCCAACTGCTAGACATAACTTGGTGGGTATTATGTACTAAGAGCTTACAGTGATTTATAAAGCGTTTTAATTTTGTGACCAATATCAGTCAGTTTTTCATTTTGATCACCAAGAGTTCGCATGACCCTTTTATAACTCTCATTTTAGCAGCATGGTGCTCTCAAGTAATCTTCAACACCTTTGTTATGTCACTTCATCTTAACAGCTTAAAAGGTTTTTGTACTAAGCATCATTTTATTAAATAAAACCTTGAAAACAGTCCTTTCTGAGCTATTGCGTCATATGCTTTGGTGCAAAAATTTAGTTAACAGACTTTACCAGCAATGCCAACAGAAAATAATTAAAACAATTATTGTATAGAGAACAAGATGCAGTAGCATAGTGGTACTCATTCATTTAACGGCACTGCGAAAGATTAATGGTGTTTATTGGTTCACGCAAAATACAAAAATCTTACCACTTTGCCAATGGCTCATAACATTGCCGCTTAGCCACTGTAGAGCCATTGGGTGATCATTTCATATGTTGTCTTTTAAATACGAAGAGCTTTAAATCTGACCTGTTTAGTAGATTTAAATTACTGCCAAACTACACCAAAGGCACTAGTTGTGATTCCAGTGCTGGACTTCAAAACAGGTATTCAGTTCTTTTATTTAACTAGATGTTCAATGAGATAATTGAGGACCTTCTTGGTACAAGGTTTGTATTGGACTGAAATAACCAAGTATAATGTGTGTTATAAACTTTAGCTCTTTCATAAACCAGTCAGGAAGATCGATTAACAGGTAGATGACTGCTGCACAGTAGGACATAGATCCTTGGGCTCTTTCCTGGCAGTTTAGTTTTAAGACTCTGGATGTTTCTTATCTTGGAGTAATGTAAGACAACCTTTTTAAAAAGAGCAATATGAAGACCTTCTTGTTTTTATTATGACAAATCATTCTATCATGCTCTCTGTAGTATATTTTCCGAATGTTAATTCAAGGACACATACATAAACCTGATTACCTGCAATGCACTATGGGCTATATTCTCCCTGTACTCCTCATTATTTGAATTATTTCCAAATCATCATCCACGTCATTATTATTTTCTGCTTTTTATTTTAATAAAGTCAATCTGAGCAGCATTTTGCACATAAACAGCATAACATACCACACATAACCTACGGTATAATGTCACATCAAACCCCAAGAAAGAAGAATGCAAAATCCCCATATCATGCATTAGACATTAATTCACCATAAAATTGAGTTTTTAGATTAAGCTTTTATCCTTTAGAAGCAGATGTAACAGACAGAAGACCTAAAAATAACATCTATTTTCAGTTTAGTAACAAGAAAGAGCTTTCTTTGTTGAGCCATCACAATTTATAATTGCAGGTTGATTCACAGGTTGTCAGGAACTGTCATTTGGATCACTAAAGAGTGACACCGAAAGACATCAATGAGAAAAGGAAGGGCCAACATCTCCTAAGCTTTGTGATGGAAAGATGTACTGCATATTGATGGTTGTTGATTTTTCAGCTGCAATAGCAGTATAAATCTATTTACTTGCTAAAAAATATTTCACCCAAGCTGAAATTAGAGACATAATATTGTTTGTTAACAAGTCTTGCTTGTATCTAATTTTATAGCTTAAAATATATTAATGAAGAGATATTTTGACCTTCCCAAAGTCTTAGGATTACTGTTTACATGGCAAAAGTGTTGAAGAAAATGGATTGCTCCATTATGTGTTTACATAATGACAGAATTGGGAGTACTCGATTTAGAAATTCTAAAAGAAACTACTTTCCCTATATCAAGCTCCACTTCTGCTCAGCAAAGCCACATCATTTGGAACAATTTGATCCTTCCTAGTCATTAATCATTCTGTAAATGGGTTTAAATAAATTCAAGATTAAAAAATGTGATCATTATAAATACTGTAGTGTCAAATTCCAAAAAATATTCCATCCCCTATCGTATAAAAGAATGTAGGCTCAACTGAAATGTAAGTAAACTTTAAATTAATTTTATTCATGTCATATACAACATTGCATTTCACATGCTGTATATGTCACATGGAAGTTGGTGTTGATAACATTGTTGCACTTGCTTCTTTGTATGTTACTGACATACCTTGTTATTTTTGCAACATAAACAACATTATTTCTTCTGAAGCCCACTTCCACTTTACAGTCCAAACATGTACGTGCACCAAACACCTAAAGTTTACTTTTCTAATTCTCAGCCCAAGTCTATCTGTTATTTGCAGATTCACACTTACAGCTACAGCAATTAGCATAACAGCAGCTTGCAACTTAATACACTCAAGTTATATATTGTTTGGTCTCTAGAACTCAGGTGATAATGAAGCTAATGCAATTGTAACAATAAAGCATCGGCTGTAATCCCTGGGAATGACCAACCATGAATAAATACTTTAGTAAAAAGTTTTTTTTTTGTTTTTTTTTTGTTTCCAGAATGACAATAAAAGCTGTTCTGAACAACTCCTGGGCAATTGCTGTATTAGATTCTGTTTTCCCAGAAGCTACGTTCAGCTGGGTATTCACCTTTTGCACTTTTCCCATCACATAAATTGAGCTTCTTGGATGGAAAGTATTGTCACTAAATCCTTTAAATATCTGCTTTGAGCATATCTGCCCAGGGCACAAGAAGCTAATTTAATTTTTATCTAATACCTTTAACAAAAAATAGCCAGGTGGCAGTTAAATCAATTACTGTGTTGTGTCATTCATTTCATCCATCTGTCAGGTATCAAAAGAATTTATGTGCTTACAATTTTTTGTTCACTCAGCAGAATTTAATGAGGCTTGATCGAAAGTCACAAACTTCAAATTTATTTTGTACATAAAGGGTTTTATGGAATTATTTAAAGGGTGAAATATTCCACATTGGTAGTAAGAGGATCCTATTTAGTGTTACCAGAGTACTTGTGGAAGACTGCTCATTACAATAGTGTGCATATTTTTAAAGAAGAGATCATTTTGTGTTCAGGAATACCAAGATATTCAGTAAGCAAGTAGTCTGAGTGAAGTTATCTGGCAACAAACACCCCATTCACAGTTTCAGTGCTTACCCAGAAAAGGAGAACGTTTTGGGGTACTATTATACTTGTGAGTGGAAAAACTGAACTCACAGAGAGATCTGAAAAGTAAGCAATATAATCAAAACAACAACTAAAGGCTAAAATGGTCTGCTGGCACAAGAATGTGCCTAATATTTTAAAGAATGTGCCCAAGAGAAAGTGGAGCAGAGGTGATGCCTGTATTTCTGTGGCAGGACGTATGCCCTATTGCACTGTGATTGATTTTCTGTTATATTTTGTTGCAGTTGGGCTCCCTCTTTCTCAGCCATGTGTGAGGAAACCGATACCGTGATTGGTTGGACAATTAATTAATGCATTATTAATGAATACAATACAATACAGGCTGTATAAAAGGCCACTGAAAACTGTAGGAACAGTTGGAATTGAAACTGATTCAGCTCTGGCACAAGTATTTTGATGGCAGTATATAGCTGACCTCAAGATTGCCACCATTATTTTAAGTTGTTTCTATTTTTATTTACTACTAATTAAGTGTGAATATATTTTAAGTTGTTCATATGTTGCCTGCTTGACCGGTACCACTCAATCTATCAACAAGAACAGTTAACCAACAATAGAACTTAATTAATTAAACAAAACTTAAAAGATCTTACCAATGCTAAATCAATATCAGATCTGAGGCAAATGTATAGAGCCAGAAGACACTCATTAACTATTTCAAAAGGCTTTGGCAGTGTAGCAGGACATCCAGATGTTTGAATCTCAATTTATTCAAACAGATAAAAAGGTGGAAGCAGGACCAGCATGATTATCCAGGATTTAAAAAGACTAAAAATATGAATAACGTAAATAGTTACATTTTAAATTCAAGGCTGAATGGAGCAAAAGTCCTAGCAGTCGCTTAACTAAAATGAGTTATATTTAATTAAATGTATAATACCAGGAGTCAGAACCAAGGAAGAAAAGAATACATAAATGCAATAAATACATCACAGGTTCAAAGCAATATCAATTTACTGTGGTCTGTTTCACTGTCTAATAATAGCTAAATAGTGTAGGCATCTGTTTTAAAATGTAATGTTACAATATGTGACTTATAAATACATGAGAATGTTGCACAATGTATTAGTATGCTTGTTAAATTCAACGGTAATTGTGTTGTGTAAGCAGTACAAGTTTGTTGTAGTGGTCCACCAACACTATACCAGCTAAAATAGAGATTTTTACATACAAGAATCACTCATCTCATCTTCATGCCGTGATACATAAATATATCTATTCATTATGATTTTTGATCATACACGATAAGAACATATTACTTGATATTTAATGCAGACCACGTTTAGAGAACACTATTGTTATTCAGGGGACAATTTGACATATCAATCATCTTTATCTTTATGAAAATCAGACTGAGAATGTGTAGACATGCTCTGCACTATAAGGAAGATCTATTTATTTCAGGAATTATTTGAGCTGTACCAGTATACTGTATATGCACAAGTATTCTTCCTTTACCGTTGTACTGTTGCACCCAGGATAGCGTTCAAATGACCTTCACAAACCTGAAGGTCATTTGAACACCTGCTGCATCTCTGTTTTGTCCCTTGACAATGCAGCTGGTGACTGTGACCTTTGCAGGATGATTTTCAGGCTCTCAGTGGATAACAGACAGTAGTATCACTCATCAACAATATAATATAATTGTGCACTGTGTTTAAAGGCAATCTTGAGAAAAAGAAAATCTTGTTAGAGCCTCAAAAACACCTCAAGTATATATTACCAGTATATACATGGAGTCAAACATTTTTTCTTGCATACTAAAGAGGAAAATTCCTCTCTCTCTCTCTCTCTCTGTATATATATATATATATATATATATATATATATATATATATATATATATATATATAAGTGTGTGTGTGTGTGTATATATATATATATATATATATATATATATATATATATATATATATATATATATATATATATATATATATATATATATGAATTTTTCCTCTTTAATATGCAAGAAAAAATGCACATGCATGTTTTCCATTGTATTGTTGTATTTGCACCTCTAATAGAATGTAATGAATTTGGGAAAGCTGCCTGTTTTTGGAGAACCTTTGTCTTCCTACCCACATAAATTGCTTACAGTGCCGAATGTGAGTCTCTGGCCTCCTATCTTACTTTTTTTAGTAAAGTTCAGACCATTGCTTAGTCAAAATGTTGTTGTTTTTTTTTTTTTTCCCACTGACACAGAACCTTGTTCCTCTAATAATATTAAGTAATATTGAGTAAAGTCAATTATCATTTATCCTCCTGAAATAAAATTATAAAATTTTGCTAAGTAAATATGTGTCGGCCAACCCTAATTTAAAGTTAAGGCAGCTCTAACTTTAATTTTATTTCAAGTTTCATGTTAAAAACGTAACCTTCCCTTGACCCCAAAGAGAAGAACACCCGGTGAGAAATGTCAGAGCTTAGAGCATTAATCTGAAGGTGTAGTTATGTCCATTCCAGTATAATTAACACACTCATTATCTATTCTTACTGCAGTGGAGACCAGATGGAATGGACTTGGAAGTATGAAAGGTTAGGTCTAACATCAGAAGACAGCAACCAATCACCTTGATTTCCTCACTGTAAAGACTCTGTGTGGTCTTGTCATACCTCAAGCTGTCATTATAAAACAGGATCTTCAAATGTAGTTAGATTAAAAATAAACAAAGGGCTGAACTGAACGAATATTTTAAAACAAGCCTCCACTGCTCGCATAGCTGTGTGTATTATTTTAATTATTTTTGGGGGCAACTCCGACATATAGAATATTTTGTTTAGTGCCGGGTAATAGAGACAAATCCTCTCCCTGTAGTTTGTATGGCTTAACCTTGTCATTCACTGTGTCGCAGGGGAGGGCACTCTGAAAGAACATGGCATTTGAAGAAAAGGGGAAAGCAAGGTTAGATATAAGTCCACTGGGTCTAATTACAAGCCGTAAGCAGTTTGGCTTAGTTCCTGTAAAAATACTTTGCTAAAAACATCTTGAGCCTCTTAAGCTATTTGTGTGTTGCTTGTACATGTATTTTTAATGTGCCTCATCAAAACTTTCATTATTTCCAGTTGCCTGTGTCACATCAGTAATTAATGGAAAGCTTTGTGTGACTATATTCATATGCTCCAAAAGAAGAAGAAAAAAATATCCCTTAAGAGAGTCGTATTGTTTGATAATGTTGTTGACGTAATAATAATGTTGTTGATGTAAGCAAGATAAAAACATTAATTACAATAACTAGAGTTCCTGTTTCTGACTGGGGAGTTACGCTACTATTAGCTTTTATATTTCTGCCATTTTGCCTCATTCTAGGAATACATACACAGGTGTGAACAGTCTAGCCTTCATTAGATAAAAGATATTTAAGGTTTGTTTCATTTTTTGAGGGGTGAAATTGTACATCTGGCAACGATAACTGAAGTAATGAACACAAAAACATACTTGAAGCTGTCCTACAATCACGTTGAGTTTTCCAGTAAAATGAAGTTCTTCAGTGTTAAAGAGTCTGTCATAGCCTTCTAGCCTTGAGAAACCAGAAACCTTGTTGGCTTTCAAATTTGTTTAAGAGTCTGTAAGATGAATGTTTACTATGGAAGTTTGTTCACCTTTAATGGAACTACCATAGAGTACTTTATGCAGAAATGAACTTCTTTATTTCCACATTCTTATTTTCCACGAATCCTATATAGGCTTGTGCAATTTTTGTCATTTTAAGGTCATCTTTCCTACATTGCATCCTTATTTTTTTTTTTTTTTTTTTTTTATGCGAGCGGCACCTTTAAACAATTTCAGTCTTCAGTATGTTGTTTGGTACAATAATACCTCGCCAACCTAGCCAATCCGTATATATTGTATACGGAATTCATGTATACACGGTTTTCCTTTTGTATACCAATTTTCCAACCACGGCATATAGATTTGTGTATACGCGGTTTTGCACGGAAACATATGACGCATCCACATTTGCTTATGCAACATCTTGTGCCTTGCTCCCATCTCGCCAGCTTTGTCTCGTGTACTAGTCATAGTAGTATGCGCATGTGATCTAGTTGCTCCATGTTAACTTTGTGTAACTGTCACCAGTCAACAAGAGCCTGGCCTTCACATCTATGGATTCTAGGTAAATAAAGCATTACTTTTTATTATTTTATAATTGTATTACTTTTTACATGTTACATTACCCAGTATGTTATAGTATTTCCATTGTTTTTATGTTACTGTGGTTTTCATTTGTGTTTCGTGAAGGAAAGTGCAACTTAGTTTAGGTTTTGATAAGTGTAACCATGGCCGAGAAGAACCTAGCCCTCTATTTTCCCATAAACTCTAATATTTACCAACTGTGGTTGGCGAGGGATTACTGTTACACATATTAAAAGATTATATTATTTAAAAATTGAGCACACATTGAAGAAATGTAAGAAAAAAAGGATAAAAAAGTGATTTACCACATAATTTAATACACATGGAAAGAATGTGGTCATAGACAAGTTCATTTTTGTAAAGATAGCTCAAGGTACTTCCATTAAAGGTGAACCAAATTCCAAAGTAAATATTTAATTGTTGTCCATCAATTCTGGCACATTTGATAGACTTTTGTCCTTTCCAGTTTCAACTCCCTCCATTCTTGAATATATTAAAATCTGTACTGGTATTGAATTTGTTTTGAACAGTTTGTTTTGTAGATTTACTTTAATTTCCTGTCCATCTCTATGCTCGTTGTTTGAGAAGAACCCAGAGATGAAAACCTTCAGCTAAATGAAGGACATTCAGTTTTTTCATCTAGGCATAAACTTTTAGTCTAGTGAATGGTGTATTCTTCAATGGAAGGGTTATTGGAGAAAAAATACAGACATTAGAGAGGAGGAACTTAATTCACACTCCTTCCAGTTAGAATCCTCTTTTTTGCTAGTGCAATAAAGCAGTAAATGATGGTGATTGTGTTAGTTAAACTGCAATTCTGAATGCTCCGTTAAGCAGTTTCCTATATGATTAATTGGTTTTGTTAGTAAATCTGTTCATTATTAGTTAATTGCTGTTAACTGTGGTGCAGTGAATGGCTAAAGAGGGCTTGACCTGCAAATAGTAAAGGTTGTAGCTGTGAATAAGCGACATTTCTCCTACCTGTATTGTTTGAGGCAGGAAGGGTGGAAAGTGGAGGCAGGACCTTTGTTAGCTTTGTACTGACAAGAGGTGCTATAGCAGTTTGGAGCAGTAAGCATCCTGGGCCCTGCCGTTCAACTACTACCCTGAAAATAATGGAGTGAATAGCTTAAAGATGGATGTTCCCTGTGACCCTATTCAAAAGCACTCACATTTCCTTAAGGGAATCTATAAACAGCCTTGGATAATCCACAGCACTGAATGAATGGCTTTTCTTTATGCATTTATTTGCAGCAACATGTTTGAAACCTTTTTATTTAGTTTAAATTAATTTAAAGTGAATTTCAAATCACACAAGTTTACTGATTATGATCCAAGCACATATCAAAGCTACAGTTTGATTGCTTTATTTGCCTGGTCGAAAACCTTAGGGCATTTGGTAAAGGGTAATATACTGTGATATAATAAAGAAATGAAACTAGATGCGTTTAGGAAAACAAATGCTGCTAAAAAAGTAAACAGGACAATTTGTTTTGGCACAAATTAAATGCTTCATACATAACCAACCAGTACAGTAGGCAAATACATTTAAAAATCTTTTTTTTTTAGTTTGACCATGGTACAAATTCAGTGTTTGCCTGTATGAAAAAGAAAATTCTACTAAATGGATTTCATTGTTTATTTGAATAGACAACAATTTTGATAGTGGATTGAATTACTGGGATTAAAACATCAACAATAACCTATATGACCTTATAAGTATCAGTTCTTTTGAACTTTTTATTTTACTTTTTATTTTAAATTGAAAAAGGACATACATTGTAAGGCAGTGCACCTATAATTTAAAAGTTAATCCCCTTGTAGTTTTTGGTTTCTAAACAGGGGTTGAAATTTCAGTCACCTGTTACTACTGAAATATTGTCTGGGTTATTCAGTTCTAATAATGACTGTGAGAAGCTTCTGTTTTGAATTCCATGGAAACAGTAAGTTGCAAAGGGTAATAGTGGCCTAAGTCACACCATTACCTCACAATATTAAAAGTATCTAATCAGACTTATACTGTGCCATTTTTATTTGGTTTATGAAATTCTGAGATAAGTATTGCTGTTAAATGAAGATGTGGGAAACATAGTATTATATACAGTATTTCATTTATGGGACTTATTGGATAACAGAAGATAAATGTACCATATTGAAAAATTAAATTAACCCCTTGGTACTTAATATGCAAGGCGATCCTTCTCTTAAGCAGAAAGTGTAGGGCCATCAGTTTTGAATAATACTTTTTATATTATTTGGCCCAGGAAGTCTGGGGACTTTACACAAGGATACTTGTTTTTACTGTGTTATACAAACATCAAAAGCCTCTTCTATAGGATCGTCCTCCCCAGTCTACTGAGAGGACATCCACTGCGGCTAAGAGGAAAACGGGAATGTGTGGTGGGCTATAGGACACATATTCGGTCCACTAGTAGGGAGTAAACAAACATATAAGACTTTGGATGGTCTCCATTTCAAGATTTAACACACAGGGCTCATATCATATCTTTGGCCCTATTCTATATTCGTCTGTATTATTTAATGTAAATTAAGTCATATGCAAATAATCAATTGTAAAAGTTTATTATGGTACACAGTACCATGGAAAAAGCTGAGCAAAATGTAGAAAATGCAATGCTTAGTGAATGCATACTACAGAAAAACAGGCAAAAAGCACAAAGAAGTAAAGAGTTAAAATAAATAGAAATATATTTGGTATGCTACATTAAACCAAGGTGATTGCATAGTTAAGCATTGTAAGCTGAAAAATCGCAGTGCAAATTGTTATGGTGAAACTTTTATATGGGAAGTAGAAGCATTGACTCAAAGTACACAGCAGACCATACACGCAGCTTAACGAATTCACTCTTTCTCCATATTCATCCACTATTGTCTCTGGAAGATGCTTGACAACCCAAGAATGAAGTGAATCATTGTCTGCACAAAGCAGCACACAAAGGCAGCTTCCGGTGTCACTTTGCAGTTACACTTGTAAAAAGCAGTTTCTGGTTGAGAAGTGTCTTTTTGTTCAGTTTGATTCTAAGGGGGTAAGAGTTAAAGACCTCAGTATCCTACTTCTGTGCAAGGATCCAAACTGATCTTGGAGATGATTTTCAATGGAAGATTGGAAGAAATCCAATGGAAGAAATCTGCTTTTGATCAATTTTATCAATTTTCTGCAATAAAATAAGAGGAGGTCTAGAGTTTCCGTTTGTTGATGGGCAGTTTAACTTTTTTTGATTTCTTAAACATTCAGATGCCTAGCTCTTGCACTCAGCTGAGAAAATATATTATGAGTCATGCAAGAGCAAAGTGCTGTTCACACAGTATCTTCACCTTATTGTACTGGATCAAGTTCTGTTTAAAGTTCTGTGTAAACAGGGATTTAGTGACCATATGATCTGGACTGTATTCACGCCGGTTTAATTACAACCCAAACAAACAATTATTCTTGGTGTTTTTGCTTCCATTTTGTTAACATTAGTTACAGTCATATACCTACAGGTTACCCTCTGGAGTGTGCTGTGGTGTCCAGCTATGATGCTATTTTAAATGTTACACTGTAGAATGGTCCGCTACTAACACTTCTGTAGATGCTCTTCAACTACTGTTGCCACTGAGTTCATGTTAGGTAGCAATGAACTGTTGCATACATCAAAAGTGCATACAATGTCTGCAATTGTTTTGTTAAAAGTCAAAATAAAGAATAGGAGCTTTGGGGGTTATAGTCCTATACTTCACCTGAAATACTTTATTTTGTCCTGCAGCTGTTTCAAAGACAGCATTCTATATGGCTGAGGTAAGGTTCATTTTACTGTGTCTGTCTGAGGACAGATTCCTGTCTTCCTTCCTTTTGTAAACGGGTTGGCTGATGAATGGCACTTGGGTAAATCCCCTCTTGAGTAGCTATTTGTGTGCACAGCCTTAATTGTTTTTGTAAAGGCAAGATAAAATAAACACTACAGAGTGCAGGAGTAGGCCCCATAAATGACACTTATTAATTCATTTATGACAGTGAAGTGGTCACTACAAGGGCTGAGTAAGTAGCCGAGGGAAAGTAACCCAAGAAGCTAATGATCTTTGACATTACAAATGGGAAGGAGGGAACACTAGGTGAAATCTAATATATCCAAGACAACCCATGGCAATCAGTGCCTCCTTTATCTAAATAATATCTGAATTGTATATTAAATAGAGATATAGCAATAACAAATTCAATCAGCTGATTATTCTATTTTGGTTATACTTTATATATTCAAAATGAAAGATAAACCAGCTTTGAGTGACCGGAAAAGCAGTATGCTTAGGTACAAGGAATAAAGCAATGTTCAATTTAAATTATAAGCACTACTTAAGTTATTGTATTATATAAAACAACATTTTCTTTGCATCGCACTTTTAATTAAACATATTGCAAGCCTTGATCCCAACCCTACAGTTTCATGAACATTAAAATTCCATTGCATCTGTTAAATAAATGTTTTTTTGGTGCTTTGCAAATTGTACATATGGTGGCAGAAATCAAAAGCAAAATAAAATGACAGGTGTTTCCCAGTAAAAACAACATGTCAGATAAGCAGTTTCAAGATTTGTGTTCATTGAATCAATAAATAAATTAAATGATTTTTTGGGGGGTTTTTTTCTTGCATTTTGAATTAAACAGTTTCTTGATGTCATTAGCGGGTTTTGCAAACAAAGGCTGCTTGTCGCCTGTTGTTTAATTTTGAAGTGTGAAACTTGTGGTTTAAGATGTCTGCCTACTGGCAATGTAACTCTATAGAGTAAATATGTTATCTAATGTATAAGTGTACTCCTAAGTTTTAAGGTGATTATGTGTGCTTTATTGTGACTTCTGAGGAGTGTTTTCCTTTGATGTTTATAAGGAAAGGTGAGACTAGCATTAGGTAGCATGCCTGGGGCCTGACTTTAAAACTTTACACGAAGCAGTGACTAACAAAGAACAATGACTCTTTACATACATTATTACAACCCATCAGTCACTTGTTTACGTTATCTCTAAGAAGCTAAAATAGTTTTTGTCAAGTTTCTTTCTTGTAGTGGGGAAACAATGACCACAACAAAGTTTAGGATCAAGTTTTCGTATTGTATTTACTGCCAAAGGAGATGAAACAGGTAAGACTCGCTGCTATGGAACATGCTAGTTATCTCTGAAGGTTTTGATTCTGTGTGTCACATTTCATTTAGCCGTCAGAGATTTAGTGCACGAACCTGACAGAAAAACTTCAAATAATGCATTGAATTGTACGATTATGTGATACCCGAAGAGCTATAATTACACTAAAGGTGTTAATAGTATTTACCCACCCAGATATTTGGAGCGTTATTATCATTGGAATAATTCAGCAGTGTTATCTCCTTTTATGCCTGTTTGTCACTTAAGTTGAACTCAAATAAAATAGCCCCTGAATAACAGGTGCAAAGTATGTGTGCCCAGCTACATTCGCTGATTGCCTGACACAGGAGATAGTTTTGCTTTTAAACAGAGGTAAAGCCTCTCTCTATTGTGACCTGTTTATTATTCTTTTATGTTTTGCCCTGTTGATAAAACTTGACTCAATGGTTTCTTTCATTACAAGGCATGGAGGCAAGACTCCCATTTAAAGTGGTGGTAACAGTTTACATCCTTCTGTCATAGTAAGGGGAGAATGAATAGAAATCTGTCCTTAGTCTATTTGTGGTCTGGAAAAAAAAGTATAAACATTGAATTCCTGAGTTTACCACAAGCTGGAAGGTCATTAACAGGCCATTTGAACAGATTGGAATTACAACCAAATGAGACACTGAAACATCCTAAATAGCCTAATGCTGGGACTAAAAGCTTCTTAAATTCCAGAACTTTTCATGCAAACAGCATATCATAAGCAGAGTAATAGTGCGAAGCGTTTCTATTAACTCACTTAATGCACTGCTCAATGGTATAAAACCAAGGCCAATTGATTTACCTGAATTATTTAAAGTTTACAGGGCACAAAACAGAAAGTTAGACTGGATTGGTTTGCATTTTTTTTTATTTCATGAAGGTTCCTTCACTGTTTTCAGACTGTTTAATTGTTTTTAAATTCAGGACAGGCCAAATTACGTATCAGTATCCATGGACACTGGTACCTGAAGGCATAATAATTTGCTTACTACATCAGTTGCTATTATGTTAATGTTATTTAAACATTTTTTTTAATTGTTAAAATAGACTTCACTAAAGTAAAAAAATATATTATCTGAGACTGAAGTTTAAGCCTTTGAATGATGTGTGACAGTTATGTGTTGTGTATGTTCCTAATAACAGTTATTTTTCACAGCATAAAAACATATCTTGGCAGTTACATTGCTATGCAAATTATGCTCTTAGTCTGTCCTTTTAAGGTGAAATATCTGTTATTATGAACACACCATGTGATATTCACTTGATATTCACTTGCAGCACAATTGTAAATGTAAGAAAATTGCCTAGAAAATATTATGCCTATGTTTGTCGCATCGTTTTATATATGCTTAACCATACCTCTCTGGCTTTTACAATGCTTACCTGTGCTTCACTGTGCTTTATTACACTTTGCTATGCTTTTACGATGATCAATTTTATTAAAGTAAATTATACTCATTTAGCTTGGAATTCAATGACATATTAAAATTCCTATAATTATTTCATTGATGAGACAGTCTCTAGGGATGTTTTATTACTTTTAAATGAATCTGGGTCTAAATGTGACAGCCTTTTCAGTCAATGGCCCTTAACCTTTACCCTTCTACTTACAAATTATTTTGAGATGTTTGCTTTCTATTGTTTTGGTCTGCACCTGACCCCACTTTGTCCCCCTTTTGGACTAAATATGTGAAATTCCTTCAGACTTTTAAGCTCAGCACTTCTTTAGTCTGATATTAATAAATCACATTTATATTAAAATGAGGCAAGCCATGTGACTGAACAAAAATACATGCATACACATTATAAGGAAACCTTAACTGAATATAATTCCAATACCGACACCTTCAAACATGCAGCGCAAATGAATGTAATCATCAAAATAAAATAATACAAGAAACAATATTTAAAAAGAGTTAATAGAAACAGATAGCTGGGAATATTTGATAACATAACCTTTGCAACATTTGTAATTGGTAGGTAAATATTGTTTTATTAAGGGATTTTAGGTTTGTTCTGGACAGATACTGCTGAATTATAAGAAGAAAGTTGCATTAATGATGTATGATTAATACAGCAAGAGGATTACAGCATGAAAATGAAGCTTAAACAAAAACACATTTAATCTTCTTAAACCAGAGGAATAATCCACTGTCTAACAACAAACACCCACAGCAGTTGTTCATTGTGACTGACAAGATGTCATGTTGATGAGAAAAGTAGAAAAGGCAGTAACATATCTTTAGGCATTGGTGTCAATACAACAAGATGATTTCAAAATCCAGTTCATGGTGTCATCTAATCCCAGGTCAATCTATCCAGTTTTTTTTTTTTTTTTCAGTTTGTACATACTACAGGTAAACCTTTACACAAAATATGATAATCATCAGAATACACATTGTTCTCTTATGCAATAAAACAAACACCTGCAATGAAATTCACTTTCTGTGAAACTAGAGTATTTCTCTTAGGATTTTTTTAAGAGGTGGGTTTTGACAAACCAAACCAATGTGTTTTCTGCTAATGGAATGACATAATTCATAGCACACTACAACCGCTAGCCGTTTCACATTTAAACATTAAACAACCGAGGACTGAAAGACAAATCTGAGAGAATAGTGACTAGCAGGGTTTCAGAAATCTGTATTAGTTTTCAAGTAGGATAAACTATTTCTGTGACAAGACATAAGTTGGACATAGTCTTCTGTCAGTCATTGATTAACCCACTTAGCATCATTTCTGTGTGAAATCTTTCTTGCTAATAGTCTAAACAAATTCTTCATCTTCTGATTAGCTAATCAGACAAACTATCAGACTTACCATCTTCACAAAGAAACGCATGCCACCAATACCAAAAATAATGGACTTGATTTTTAAGTGGGTGAGGTTTGACCAGATTTTGTTGGCTACTGCTGCAGAACCAATCGTTCATTATAAAAGACATACTGTACCTTCTTACACTCAATTTCCGTCAGTGGTTTAAATATAAAAGAGTCGAGAGTCCTTACGGCTTTTACCTTCTAAAGTTTCTCCCTGTAGACATCTAAAAGAACATATTCTCTGGTATGTAACAATTTGACAGTAGACTATTGTCGTACTTTGATGGAGTATAGTTGACATTTTAAACATCAACATAAAGTATTGTCTGTCCTGATATTGAGAAATATTAACTGCCATTATTTAACTCAAAATGGCAATAGTCACTAGTCATTCTGTGTCTTATCACAAACATCATTAGACAGACGTTGCAGGAAGTATTTTATTTCATTACTCAGCCCGGTTTATTTCCTCTTGTTATGAACAGACTATATATTTTTTTTTTCATGTGACATTCATTATCACATTATGTTTCTGACTTGCCCTTGATATATGTTTTGTTTCTCTTGGCAAGGCACCTTTATTTTGAACAACCTTTTGACTATATCGGATTACACTGTCTACATTTATTAGCAAACTTAATCTAACAACACCAACCAATATATATTCAAATTAATATATGTAGAAAGAAAACAGCAATTTCATTTTTTTTTTTTCAGTGACAAAATAACCTCAGAGTAGATATATTTTCTGTCAAATGTAAGTAACTTTTTAAATGGCTTAATATAGCTGTAGGTGTCAGCTGTGTTCTGCATCACAAGCCTCATAATAAAACTAGATTAAATTGCAGATTGTAAGGAATAATTAAACATATAAGGAGGAGACAGATCTTTCAGGCATGTACTTGCTTCTCAACTGATGAAGTGAAATAGCATAAGAGAAAAGCCTGACCAATTACAACTACTGTGTTTTACTGAAGCATGCACAAATATAATCAATGGCCATCAGAATCTAGCATTTTTTACTTAAAAATAAATACAGCCTAATATAAATGTAATGCAGAAAACACAGTAAATTGCATGAGTAGAACATATAATCTTAACCCATGCTTTTATTTCCATCCTACTGGGCAGAAGATTGGTCTTTTTATTCAGGAAAAATGACCTAGAGCATATGACAAAGAAAAAGCAGTGCCCAGACTTTGCTATTCTGTTGCCTCAACAGGAGATGATAATTACTTTATCTGAGCAAACAGAAAATCTCATATTAAATAGTGACTAATGGTAACTTTATTTTTGTGTTTTTTGTGCAAGGAATCATGCATCAAAATAAATCATTGATCACTGATTGAATTTTTGGTTCCATTTTAACCTTTTCCTGTTTGTATTTTCACAGATTAATTATTTGCTTTCTAAAATGTCTTCTCTAACTAAACAGCTTTTTTATCATAAGTTTCATGGATATATGTATGTATTTGATTAAAGAGGAGATCAGAAAATTTAAAAAAAACATTAACTGTTCATTCAGTTAAAAAAAAAGATTGTTCACAAATTAACCATACTAATCAATCAACTCAAATAAAAATACTGGTATATAAACGTGCCTTTTATAGAAACAGGTCTAACAACTTCTAATGTGAATCTAAGTATATACAGTAGATATATTTGCCATGAATGTTGTATATCTATATCTGTTTTAGGGACTGCTACATGATAACACAAACTAAAGCAAAGTTTGCATACATTCCTGAGTGGCTTTTAAAATAGTGACATCTCCATTGTACACAATCAACGAAAATACCTGGTCAAATGTCAAGCTCTTCTTAAGGAAAGTTTTGTAAATACTGTGTGATAATGACTTTAAATACTTGGGAGACAGACAACATTTTCACAACAAGGTCACTTTTCTCATGAAACTAGAAGCTTTCCTGAAGTGCCTGCAGGTTCAAATTGTCAATGAGGAGTAATGTTTCTCTTACCCGAGCAGTCTTCTTTACCTGTGCTTGACTGTGCGGCTGCATTAAATTACAAACAAGCTTGGTTGTGGAAAATCCTTTTGTATGATATATAATCTAGTGATAAATCATGTTGCAACTTGAGGCATATTTGAGAGCCTGTGTTTTCAACCTATTTTCTTTCTGTTTGGTCAGGTGGGATGTGAGGTTATGACTATATTGCCATCAATCAAGCTTCTCTGGTCTTCATCAACAAGCTAATAAGACTGTGAGTAAACCCAAAGTGCAATTAATCTGGCTTGACAACTGACAATATGGCATGTTTTGTACAGAACACAAACATACAAATGTTCCAAAAGGGCCTGGGGTTAAGGCATAGTGGAAAACCTTGTAAATGATAATAGAGTTCATTGGTTGAAAGTAATAATGAAAATATGATTGGATACCAACACAGTTCTAGGTGCTTGGTGTAATTTAGTTTTTTATTACTACTATTACTATGTCTTTCAGATGGATTTGTGACTTAAAAATAATTTAATAGCCCGGTGGTATTTCTGAAACCTGTAAAGCATGCTGCAGGGTAGCAAGTATAGTTTTACATTGGAAAGGCAGTTTATGGTGCCAGTAACTTACTATGGTGGGTAGGTGTAGCCACAAAGTGGACGGGGATGTGGTATAAGGAGAAACCAAAATTACAGTGGTACTTAGATAAAACCACAGTCTAGCTCTTGTTCTCCATGCTGCTGTCTGGACAGATGGGTGTAAGTGATGTACAAAAAGAGGAGTGTCATAAAGAAATGCAATGGAGCTTTTGTGGTTTGGAGGAGACAACAGCAGAGCATGTGATTGTGCGTTTTCTATTGTATAACCCCACTAGGTTATGATTAGGGATGCACCTACAGGGTAAACTATGGTACAAAAGAAAAACGGGAGGCAGAAGAACATTATTTAAAAAAAGAGAAAAAGAGTAGTACACAATTATGCAAAGGCATTTTATAGTATACCTTTATCAGACCTTAACTTAAGCCATACATCTAACAAGTTAATATGTTCAGGGGTCAATGCAAAAAAAAAAAAAATAATTGTTAGCTGATCACAGGTCTAGAGTCAGACAGCTACACCTCACAAAGAAACATACATACATAAAAAAGGCTAGGGGTGCAATCCATTGCACAAAATATTTTAAGATATTCAAAGTAACACTTTGCTATTGGAGGCTGTGAATATTATGAAAAGTAGAATTATACTGTACATTCATTTATTTTGTTCATATAATATTTGAATGCACTCCACTTAGCAATTGTAAAGGGCATTAAAAAATAATACTGATGCTACTGTCTGTTTCACTGCATTTCCTCTCCAATCGATTTTTAACTGAATACGTTTGACAAAAAAAAAACAAGTACTGGTCTATATCTAGTAATTGCAGGCAAGAAAGTTGAATTATCTTACCATAAAGACATTGCTGAATATTCTTTATCCCTTACAAACAAAGCACAATTGTGTTTCGATGGAGGTAGAGCTGCTATATCTAGAAATGGTTACTGGCAGTGAAACAACTTTGTTTTCATATTGCTTTTTTATCCTTGTGTAATTGTATCTTCTAAAAAAGTTTCTCATTTGCTTAGATAGCATGATAGCTTAAAAACAAGAGTGTGAAAGAAAGGACACACCAACTACTTGCCAAAATAAGTGCGCCAACTCCATCGTAGTTTAGACGACTGATTAGAAAACTTGCAGATGTTAGGGAGGATCTAAAAATTCGCAAAGTCCCTCTAGAGTACTGCCCTTATCTTACAAGGAAACATGATATCCTCTACAACAACATAATCTGATCTTTTGAATATGGATCCTTATGGCTTCCTTCTTTTCTGTTCATTTGGCATGATGAGGGACTGGAAGGTAAAGAACTGAGTGTTTGTTTTTCTAAACCAGGTGTGGGGCTACAACGGCAGACTCTTTTATTAACACCCTGTCATTGCTTTACAACCCACAGCCTGGTGGGAAGAGCCTTGTTGGTCTCAGTGCTCTTTTTCTCTATTATTTTAATCTTGGGACCACTCAAAACTGAACTATAAGTGCACAGTTATTTTAATAGAGTTTGGGACAACCGCTTGTGGCCTGTTTAGCCCCCCAACTCAGCTTAGAAAATGTCCAGTCTGAGGTGAAAGGTGCTACCCAGTCCCTCAGCTGTATCATTTTACAGTTAAGCTGCTTGTCCATCATTGTAACAACTGTGGTAATCGGGGTGTTTATATGAACTGGATCTATTTTGTTTTTTGTTTTTTTAATTTTGTTTTTGTTGTTTCCAAAAGTGGGCTATCATAATATTTTGGTAGACCTATTCCATCCTGTTGAAATTCCTCAACATGTCAGCACAGGGTATCTTGAACCACCAAAAGCCCAAATAGTTTCATAAATAACTGAAGCTGAGGAAAAATGTGTTTGCATTATTAAGTTTCGATACTGCTCTTTGGTTAAATGAACTGCCTTGTTTATTTTCAAATTAAAGTAGACAACTTTTTATTCCTGTTTGAATCTCTCAAAGTTCAAATACAGTTGATGATATAGTCGTATTAGCCCAGGGATAACAAAAAGGACACTATCATCATTTTTTTTATGCAAGATATATTCAGTACCCCCCTCCCCCACTTCCCACCTTCCCCCTTCCCCCCTTCCCCTCCAAAATTGGGTGAAATTACCCTGTCTACAGAGACACTTTTAAGTTTTGTTTACTGCCAAACAGGGTGCAACTGAGAACTCCAAAAATGTCCAGTAATTTGATACTAAAAATAGATTGGGTTTATACAACATGACTGCTGTCATTATGAGTTTATTTGGTGGTGTGATGAATGAATTAAAACAAAAAAGAAGAATGAGTAAAATATATCCAAACCTCTGTACTTTTGTCAAGACGGTGTGGTGCCAGCACAAAACACTCATACACATGTTGGTCAGAGCAGGGCACAAAGAGCCTGTAGAAAGTAATTGGATCAACTTTATAATAATGAATAAACATATAACATATATAAAACAGTATAATTATCATGATTTGTCTTTTGTATCATACAATACAGAAGCATAGCATGTATAAAGAGAAATGGGAAACAATAAGGTTTGCGTTATCTTGTGATCTTGTCTCGTTTTGCGTCTGTTGTCCATTTCATTATTGTGCCAGGGTACATTCCCTGTTTCTCAAACTCTTGTTTGTATATCTTAATTGAAGTATTTATAATATATCATTGTTTACCTTCACCACTGTTGCTGCTATCTATGTAATTATTATATTTTTTAGACATATTCTTTTGGCTTTTTTATACAGTTAATGTGCAATTAATGTAATAAATACTGCAAATATTCCTAAGAATTGAAAATTTAGAAAAAAAAGAGGGGGGGGGGGGGGGGGGGCAGTGAAGGCCAAAGATCTTATAAAATGATTACATTATAATTATTGAAAAATAATGACTTTTAAAAATATATTATTAGTCACCAAAACTGAGCACTATGTTATATTTTCATGGACCTAAATAAATAGTATTTTTTGAGACCTTGATATATAGTGCTATATTTTTTATGGTAAACTATTTTAAATTTAAAGCTATTTTGGTTTATTTAAATGTTTTTAGCATTTCAGCATTTTCTGGATTGAACTTCAGTGCCTGTTCCTTCACACATTGCTGTATTCCAAGCGTTGTATTTAATTACACAAGGCAGTGTTACATGAGAACGGCAAGATACCTTACATTTTTTTATATATAATGCTTTGAAAGTTGAATTCCCCTGAGAGCTGCCAAACCTTTGAAAGAGGCCTGTATAATATGTCAAAAAGCTTATTTTACAGCATTTTCTTTTCTTTTTTCATATATATATATATATATATATTATATATATATATATATATATATATATAATAAAAAAATACCAGTATTTGTTAACAATGAATGCAGACCAGACACCATGCTGATGTACAGAGATCCAATATCATTAATAATACACGTTTAAACAAGGCTGGTCTTTAAATCAACATATTATATCTGATACAGAATATAAGGTCTTACATTATATCTAACTGCATTCTGTCGAAATAATGCTTTAGTTCTCTCACAACAGCACTGTCTCATGCTAATTTCGTACATTTTTTGTGTAATCTTTTTATCACAATGAGAAATCAATATGAACACTTGTTTTTTTTTTTTGTTTGTTTTTTTTGTTTTTTACTTGAATGTACGAACCTAGCCATTTATCTAGGTCTAGAAAAAAAAAAAACAGAAATTGAAATTGATTCTGTAACAACTCTGCTTCTCAGTAGCAAAGGAACTTGTGTGTAGTTTTTTTTATGGACACGAACAATGTCTACATCAATCTGATTACTTTAATTGTAGTCTTATATCAGGCCCCAAGGTTTTTTTCCCCCTCACTGAGCTGCTTCTATTAAAAGGTAACAGTTTATGTATTGGCATTGTTATAGGAAACAGAAAAGGGCAGAACATATAGAACCAAGCAGCAGCAAGATAGATCATGTTTGGCTGATATTAATTATTTCCTAAATCAACAGCAGACAGAGGGCTCTATTCCAATTATATGAACACTTGGCATCACACTGGTGTGGGGCATTTCTCTTGGTATACCCTGGGTCCCTTGATATCTCTGAGAGGTTGACAAATGCCTTAGTTTACTTAAACAGTAAGGTTTTGTGGGTATCCTGAAGGTTTTGTGGGTATCCTTCGATCCCACGACCAAGTCAATTTCCTCTTTTACAACCAGGAACTCAACATTAGATGTCAGAGTTACTGGCCTCTGGAGGACAAAGGCCAGTCTTGTAGGTGTCAGCCTGAGCTCACCAGGCGCCTGTCTAGTAGGGTCTGTTGAAGCGCAAAGTTTTGCTTCCCGAACCCACAGGAGCTCTTCAACCAATGCAACACTCCCTCAGACATATCCAGCACAGAATGGCGACTTCTCACCCTTTGCTCCATAACCTGTATGAGTCATCCTGCACACCACGCAGCTGTGCTTTTACCAGGTGAGCCACTTGGGGACTGCGACAAAGTGCCCGCCCCTGTGTGTATTTTCTGTATATGTTGCGTGTGGTGTGTTAAATGTTGGTGTATAGGCATTGGTACACGGGATATAAACGGGTCTGTGTTTCGCATGTGTTTAAAAATGTATAATTGTATTTAGGCATGGGATTGTACATCACTTCACGTGCATTTAAAGTATTTAATATGTGAGCACGAGATTGCACATAATTAATTCACTTGCTGGGATTCAAGTGAATAATTAATTGGTAATTGAATCCCAGCACAACAGTACATATGATGCACGTTTTATTCACTTGGGGTTGGGTGTTCGGTGAGTAGGGAACGGGAGAGAGAGTAAGAGTAAGAGTTTAAAATCAATTGCTATTGCGTGCTGGTGGGACCAGCATGATACTTATTTATTTAAACTCATCCTGTTTGTTAGTGTGTCAATCTGCTCATCGTGTTTGTTAAGTATAGTCCATTTTGTTTGTCTGTTTATTTTGGCGTAAAGTGCCATGTCCTGCCTTTTGTCTGTTTAAACCTTTTATTTGCAATAAACCAGCGCAAGCAAGCGTCTTCATCATTTCACCTCATCCTCATCTCGTTTTTGTGTATTCATTTCCTGGTTCTGATGTCTCCACTCAGCCATCTTTGTGACAGGGACCCAATAACAGAATGCATTAATATCACTCGACACACCTTCCAGTATCTTGAGATGCCAAGTCGTGTCAGGGCTATCAGGGTAAACAGTGGTCCAAGCCCATTATTGGTACAGGTCCTAATAAAGTGGCCTCACCTTGTATATCATTATGGTTTAAAAAATACTGAAAAAGCTGTTAGTAATTATAAACATTGTAAGATAACTTTTCACAGAGCTTGGTGGTAGTTGCTGCATACTTGGAATGTATTTAAATTATGGTGTGGCTACCCTCTTTACTTACTTGGCAGGAAAGTACCAAAACCAAAACCATAAAAACATTGTTTCTTCTTCTAAAACTGTCCAAAACACCAATACACCAGTACTTCATCCAAGCTTATATACACACACAGTGCCAAATTAATTAATTATCAACCTCAGTTTCAGAGTTAAGTTATTGTGAGGTAATGTTGTCTAGTGGTTAAAGTCCAGGGCTTGTAACCAGAAAGTCGCTGTTTCAAATCCCACCTCTGCCACTGACTGACTCACTGTGTGACCCTGAGCAAGTCATTTAACATCCTTGTGCTCCATCCTGTGGATGAGATGTTAAATCAAAGTCGCAACCTACCTCTGTAAAGCTCTTTGTGATGGTGGTCCACTATGAAAGGTGCTACATAAAAATACAGATATTATTATTAACATCATCAGGATAAATGTGCAACAGTTCTTCAAGTGTTCAGACATAAACACTTAAAACGATGAAATAAAATGAAAAGAAACAGATAACAGAATAATGTGACTGACTTTTTCAATACAGTATATTTAAAAGGAGAGTTATAAGCACTGGTAGTTTTTTAAAAGTAATCAACTGCTAAATAAACAAATTCTACACATATGTTTTGTGCTGTGTTCTTTCATTGATACAGCTGACATAATTCAGAACCTTTTGGCACTGTTTAACCTTTCGACACAGTGGTGTATTTTGGCAGCACTGCATGCTGTTTATATGCCAGTTGGCTTCTTAAACAGTTGTGTTTATTAATAAATGTTAGCATTCAGAAGCTCTGAATTGGCCCTGTCAGTGACACTAGCTTTCTGCCATACATATGTACAGCCTTTGGCATTGCTTCTACAATGAGTTAAGCTAAATATTTGTTAAGGGCAATTTTAAAAGAATTAAAGATACTTACATACATAGATAAAAAGTGTACAATAGCAGCTCGATTTTCGCTATGTAGTTTTAGCAAAAGAAAAAACATTTTTCATTGCATATTTTCTGAGCCACAACGAAACACGGATGGGGAGTTGATGAATAGTACCCATAGGAAAGGTAAAGCTTAGGCCTTGCTTATTTGTTATATTTTTTCACTTTCATCACTATTACTGCTCCGGCTAGTGACATAATGTCAGATGCCAATTGTGGAGTAGGGTAAGTTTCCACTAGGACTTGGTTTAAGACCACCTAGCCACACATATATTTCTAGTCAACAGATTTTGCTTTCCTGTCAACATATTCTTTGCTCGACCCCCTCCAATCTGGTTTTTGCCCGGCACTATCCATTGAAACTGTTCTTCTCTCTACCTCTAGTTGTCTACCCTCTGCCTGTGCCGCCTCTCCCTCCTCCGCAGCCGTTCACACACTATATTCTCTATATCCTCCGTCGTTGACCTGGGACTCTCCAGTACAGCTCTTGCCTGGTTCTCCTACCTCTCCGATTGCACGTACTTTTTTTTCTTCCCCCTCTCTTCCTCCCCCACCGCTGATCTCTCTATCTCTATTCCTCTTGAATCCACCACCCTCTTCTTTCTCATCCACCAAGAACGTCTGTGTCACTCTCGGCTCCTCCCTCTCCTACTCTCAGCACAGCTCTACTCTGGCACGCTCCTGTCGCTTCTTCATCAGCAAAATATGCAGAATTCGCCCCTTCCTAACCAACCACTCCACGGAGCTCATAGTTCAGGCCCGTGTACTGTTCCACTTTTTCTTTTGCCTTCCTCGTTTCTTCCACGCTACACTGCTGCTCCACTCCCTCCACTGGCTCCTTATCACTGCTCGCATCCAATTCAAAACTCTTGTACTCGCCTATTGCTGTCTTGACCTTTGTGCTCCCTCCTATCTCCCTACACCCCCTCTCTTCCCCTGCGCTCCTCACCACCAGCAGATTAGCTGACATCCCCCCCCTGCTCCCCCGCTTCCAGAGCCCACTTTCTCCATCGTTGCCTCTCAGTGGTGGAACGACCTACCCACGGATATGAGGACTGCTCAGTCCCTGACCACCTTCCGGCACCTCCTCAAGACACACCTGTTCAGACAGCATCTGTAAGCATCACAACTCACGACTATACTGGACTATATAGCTCCCAGTTGTTCCAGTACTTGCATCAGCATGTACTTGCATTGAACTGCTTTATACCTTGCAGTATTCTACTGCTCTTAATTATAACTTCCTGTGTCTTGTATTTGATTTTACTCTTATAGATATCCATATTCACGTTTTTTGTAATTGCTCTTATTTAAAATTGTTCTTATCCATTTATCATACTTACTATGTGCCCTTAATGGACTTCACTCACATAAGCAATCTTTACTATAAGTTAACTGCTCTTAATTGAACTTGCTCTTAAATGTAATTATCTACTGTATTCTTTATTTTGCTCTTATTTGAATTTGATCTTATTTTCTACTTATTTTACTGTACATTATAACTGCTTTTATCTGAAATGTGATATTCTATAATGTGATATTTTATAAAGTGACTTTATACTGAGATATTTTGTAACAATTGTAAGTTGCCCTGGATAAGGTTGTCTGCTAAGAAATAAAAAAAAAAACATAAATTATTAATAATAATAATAATAATAATAATAATAATAATAATAATAATAATAATAATACTGTTAATAAAAGCACACGTACGTATGAAGGTTCATGCATAAGAATTCCAAGGTCTATAGTTTTTCTTAACATTTACCAGATATCATGTTTTTAAATGTGTTTCTTTCACAATGTGTATTCTATAAGATATACATAGGAAAATATATTAGCTATAACCACTTTAAAGGGGCACAGATGTATGACCATTATATATTATATATATATATCATATATTTATCAATAATATATATATATATATATATATATATATATATATAATCCTTTATACAAAAAGATATGCATAGCTATTTGTCTAGATAATGAATGTAATGGAATTTTTTTTTGGTCTGTTTTGTTTTTAAATAAATAAACTGCCAAAAAAGTTGAGCTGATATGTCCAACTTTAAAGCTCTTCATTCACATCAGTAAACAACTTTGAAATATAGGGTGGATACATCGACTGAAACATTCTGAAGCACAGTAATCAGGAACAACTGGTTATTCTGTAATTTGA
This sequence comes from Polyodon spathula, assembly GCF_017654505.1. Taxonomy (NCBI): domain Eukaryota; kingdom Metazoa; phylum Chordata; class Actinopteri; order Acipenseriformes; family Polyodontidae; genus Polyodon; species Polyodon spathula. The sequence continues at coordinate 27,606,703 of NC_054550.1, forward strand.
CAAATTACATCAACTTTAAAGCCGCCTTGGAAAGATTAAACAAGCTCATGTCTGGAATATGAACAAGTGATGAAAGTGGCAATGTTTTTATAATATTGTATATTTAATGTTTGTTACACAATATGACAACACACTGTATCAATTTCCATGACTTCCACAGAGTTTGAATTGGCAAACCAAATTAAGCTGAGAAGAAACAAATACTCAAAACATTTTTTTTTCTAATTTCTTGTATTTCAAACAGTTCTGTTGTTTAGAATCCCAGTTAAGTTTGCAGCCATGGTATTTTCCATGATTATGTCTACTGTCAGAAGCTTTCGCTAACGTCTTTTTTTTTTTTTTTTTGGCACAACTAAATTCATGTCGCACAATGTGGTGGAAGTTTGGCGCTCCAGACATATGTCTTTTGGGATAGATTTTTTTTTTTTAAATGATATTTACAATAATGTTTATTTTTATGTAATTATTCACATTTCATAACACCAGAAAATATGGATACATTTAGACTACTTGACCATTCATATTTGTTTTTAACATTTCTACTATTAAAATCACTGTTTCATTTTCTTTTTTCAATGTCATTTACAGTGAGTCTTGTGTAGTCTCTTACATTTTGAAAACAGTCTTTATTAAATTAACAGAGAATATTCTGAGTGCTTTAATTAGTATTGACTGTGCCTGCAACTGTAAACTATTTCATTCGAACTTGAATTTACACATTTGAATCTGTCCAGGAAGCCAGGTTACTTACCTTGAATGCTCTGTAAATGTAATACCTTCTTACTCTAATTATATTTGAGTAAGTATCCAAAGATTAAAAATTCACAGGAAATCTAAATAGATTCTGGAAGGCTTTTTAATGAGTCTCTTAAAATGTATTTCTTTACACTTAAAGAAGAAACTTGGATTAGTTTCTCAGGAACTTTAAAATGTAATAGAGAACCCTGTAGACTCTAAAAGGACAAGAACAACATTAACACTTTATTACTGGCAAGAGACAACTTGGTTACAAGTAGACGAAGTTTTATATTTGTTGCTAGTTTTATACTGTTCATGTGGTTTTATACCTTTCACAAAAGTTGCCTCTGCACTTCCTTCAAATATAATCACTTTAAATCATATGCTTACTTCATTGTGCAGTCTTTTTCTTTTTCAGCCACAACAAATGAATACCAGTTTCAGTGAGGGTTTCTCATGGCTGAATAAAGGCAGCTCAGAGCATTCTTTCATGATGCCAAGGTAATGAATGATAGCATGTGAAAAAAAAAGTGAACACAGTCCCTGAGTAGCCTCATGGAACTTTGAGGATAAAGGCATTATTATTATTAGCTCCAGTTCTAATGTAGTGAATGTTTGTGTTCTTTGCTTAGGATATGTAGATTCGTTAAACATATCACTATAGATTAATATTACCTAATAATTTCCTGTGCTGTAGATTACATGGTGACATGGCACCTTCGTGTTTTATATCGGCCTACTCTGTGTGTATTCTGTATTTTATAACATGTTTCCTAATTTACTTTATAGTGAGTCTCGTGTGCACATAGCATCCTGAAAGCAAGCTGAAGAGCTCTAGTCACAGAGGGCATGCTTCGGAAATCACAGGGGCAGTAAGGCTGGTCATAGAGGATAAGGAAAACATCAATAAGAGTTGTACTTGCTCTATTTAAGCAAATGTGTCACAGATATTACACTATGGGCTGCAATCACAAAAGAACAAAACACTTATTCACATAAACATACCCAGAAGGTAATCTGGGATATTCTGATAATTACAGTACCTTTTACATTTGTCTATTTTTTCCTTGTGTAAAACTGGGCAACTCAGGGCTATACAAGAACAGTTTTCCAGGTCTAATTATTCAGCAAAAAATGACCTGTAAACAAGCAATGCATGTGATATTAGTTTAAATAATAATGGGAAATACATTTTATAACCTGGAAGTTAAAAAAAGCAAGAGGGCAGTGTTTTCACAAAGTTGTATTGTGTGTTTAAAATATTTTAATGTTGTGTGTTTTATTTTACTTTTCTGTCACTTTCTTCCCCCAACAGATTCACTAGGTGAAAAAAGGTGAGATAGCTTAGTAGCTGAAACAATGGTCCTGTATTTCTGCATTCCACTTAACCTCTCTAGAGTTTGGAAGTATGTTTTGGATTGTCAGGTATGTGCAAGTACAGGTCCTGTGCTGAGTAACCCTGACATATTTGGAATTATTGGGAATGTACTACATTTGAAAAAAAAAACAAAGAAACAGTGGGCCTTATTTTGAAGTGAATGGCAAAGACACATTTTCAAAGAGGAATAAAATCATGTTAAAGAAGCGAGCGGAGGGCTGATAATGAATTATACTAAATGGTAAATTGTGATAGATATAGGCCGACTCTGACCTTATTTAATGTTTTGCAGCAGATTCACTATAGACTGCAGATTGGACCATAGGTAAGCAGCCCCAGTATGATGTTAGATGGTGCAGATGGATAGACATCATTGGTGGCACAAGGTTGTGTGAAGATAATACATCACTGTTGATATGAGGTGAATCAAAACTGATAACAACATGTATATCCTTTAAAAATCAATATTTAGACTTCAGCCGTGGTACTAAGACTGCTGCATAACTAGCACATGTGTGGTGTTTCAGGATGAATGTTTATTGGCTTTTAAAAGGTCATACCACACATTGTTTCTAGGTAACGCTGCCTTTTAACCAATTTTGTTGTGAAACTGGAAATTATATATATATATATATATATATATACACACACACACACACACAATACTGTGCAAAAGTCTTAGGCAGGTGTGAAAAAATGCTGTAAAGTAAGAATGACATGTTAATAGTTTATATTTATCAATTAACAAAATGCAAAGTGAGTGAACAGAAGAAAAATCTAAATCAAATCAATATTTGGTGTAAAAAAGCATCAATTCTTCTAGGTACACTTGCACAAAGTCAGGGATTTGGAGGCATATAGTCAGGTGTATAATTAAACAATTATACCAAACAGGTGCTAATGATCATCAATTCAATATGTAGGTTGAAACACAATCATTAACTGAAGCAGAAACAGCTGTGTAGGAGGAATAAAACTGGGTGAGGAACAGCCAAACTCAGCTAACAAGGTGAGGTTGCTGAAGACAGTTTACTGTCAAAAGTCATACCGTTGCAAGACTGAGACACAAGGTAGTTATACTGCATCAGCAAGGTCTCTCCCAGGCAGACAGGGGTTTCCAGATGTGCTGTCCAAGCTCTTTTGAAGAAGCACAAAGAAACAGGCAACGATGAGGACCGTAGATGCAGTGGTCGACCAAGGAAACTAACTGCAACAGATGAAAGACACATCATGCATACTTCCCTTCGCAATCGGAAGATGTCCAGCAATGCCATCAGCTCAGAATTGGCAGAAAACAGTGGTACACCCTGGTACACCCATCTACTGTCCGGAGAAGTCTGGTCAGAAGTGGCCTTCATGGAAGACTTGCGGCCAAAAAGCCATACCGCTGACGTGGAAACAAGGCCAAGCGACTCAACTATGCATGAAAACACAGTAACTAGGGTGCAGAAAAATGGCAGCAGGTGCTCTGGAATGATGAGTCAAAATTTGAAATATTTGGCTGTAGCAGAAGGCAGTTTGTTCGCCGAAGGGCTGGAGCGAGGTACACGAATGAATGTCTGCAGGCAACAGTGAAGCATGGTGGAGGTTTCTTGCAAGTTTGGGGCTGCATTTCTGCAAATGGAGTTGGGGATTTGGTCAGAAATAATGATCTCCTCAATGCTGAGAAGTACAGGCAGATACTTATCCATCATGCAATACCATCAGGGAGGCATCTGATTGGCCCCAAATTTATTCTGCAGCATGGCAATGACCCCAAACATACAGCGAAAGTCATTAAGAACTATCTTCAGCGTAACGAAGAAAAAGGAGTCCTAGAAGTGATGGTATGGCCCCCACAGAGCCCTGATCTCAACATCATCGAGTCTGTTTGGGATTACATGAAGAGAGAGAAGCAACTGAGGCTGCCTAAATCCACAGAAGAACTGTGGTTAGTTCTCCAAGATGTTTGGGCCAACCTACCTGCCGAGTTCCTTCATAAACTGTGTGCAAGTGTACCTAGAAGAATTGATGCTGTTTTGAATGCAAGGGGTGGTCACACCAAATATTGATTTGATGTAGATTTTTCTTCTGTTCACTCACTTTGCATTTTGTTAATTGATAAATATAAACTATTAACATGTCTATTTTTGAAAGCATTCTTACTTTACAGCATTTTTTCACACCTGCCTAAAACTTTTGCACAGTACTGTGTGTATATATATATGTATATATATATATATATATATATATATATATATATATATATATATATATATATATATATATATATATATATATAAATATTAGATAGTTGTTTATGCTTGTTACAAGAACAGTTTTGTCCCTCTTACCTTGATCTGAATTCTGGTTTCTAATAAGCTAGAGCACTTTAGTGTCACTGATGAGAGCTTTGCACAGGTTTGTGAATGTAAATGGTAGCATTAAAAACCTAAGTAGTAGAAGACAGAAAGTATGGATGATATCTGTCATTTGCAGTATAAAAGAACAGTATTTGACAGGGCCTGGCATTTGTCTTTAGAATTCTTCTTTCTTCATATTTCCATTTTATTTCAAAAGAAGAGCTCACAGGGCAATGACATAAAATAATCGTGTCTGTCAGAATCCACTCTGCTGTATTTTAGTTTTAATAATGTTTGCAAAATAGAAAGGATTTTTCCCGTTTTGTTTTTACATATCGGTATGTTGTTTAGTCACCAACACTGCTTGAAATAATTCTCCAAACAAAGGAGAAAATCAGTGATTCTGAATAATAATATTTAATATAGAAATTAATTCAGATTTTTAAATTGTGCCGTCAGAATGGTGCAGGTAGTTAAAATCCAAAATGCACTTTTACGTGAAAATAATAATAACATTCTAGATATAGTATTTAAAGATTATAAGCAATAAAATTCTAAAGTTCGGTTTCAAATTAGATTATATATATATATATATATATATATATATATATATATATATATTATTATCTCTTATTTTTAGAGAGAGAGAGAGAGAGAGAGAGAGAGAGAGAGAGAGAGAGAGTAAGACAATAAGCTGTTATTATATTTTATAGTTTTAAATGTGTTACCAGGTCTTACTTTTTTGTATTGTATTTTTGTATTTTTTAAAACATCTTCTCAAATTCTTATAGCCAGATGCCCTATTGTGTTCTCTTTGTTTAGCATTTCTTGCATACACAGTATAATCATTTACAGACAGCAGCAGAGCTACAATATTTAGAAAACAGTTTTCCTACCTCCTTAATAAGCAAAATAATCAAAATTATGACTCATCACCACGCTATTGTTTTTGCTTGTTTTTCACTGTTGTCTGAATAGTCATAGACAGCTGGTATTAATACAATTGGCTGTGCTCTGGGAATTAATGGTTGACCTATAATATGCTACAAAGGTATCTGTCACCTGGAACAATAAGATGAGAGATGTATGATTCTCGTATTTGGAAAACTCAGCTTTTCAGCACAGTGACTTTCTTTTAAGGTAATAGAAATTATGTTTGTTTTTTTGTTTTTTTGTTGTTTTGTTTTTTTAACAATGGCAAAGCAGTCTGACAAAAATATTGCTTTTTATTTTGCTTATGATCCTGACAGCATTTAAGCTACAAGAAGCAGGCATCTTTATGATCTTCCTCTCTTTGTTCCCATCAAAACAACAGTGGAGCATTTATGCTCCAGGGAGATTTGTATAGAATCTGACGCTTGTATCAGCTCTGAAAAAAACAACAAAATTACAGTCTGAGGTGATGCAAATGATATCCTTGGTGTGTCTTCCCCTTGCTCCTGTGAGGGTCCTGACAGCTGATGCCTGGATTAAACAAAAAGACCAGTAACTTATGACTATTAGCTCAAAGCAATCATCTCTCATTATTTCAATTACATGGGTAAATGCATGCAATCATGTATCAAATCACTTCTCTGGTTTTTAAGAGGTTCTTTTCAGAGCAGGATTTCTGCCAGAAAAAAAATGTGCAAATATTTACATTGGTCTTTCATCAAACTACACCTTTGTTTGGCAAAAAATAACCTCATGGCTGCAATTCGGAGAGATATTTTGGGGGAAGGGTGGGGAGGTGGTAAAAAAATTGCGGAACATAAAAAAAAAAAAATACAAGATTTGAGTCACTCGTTAATCTGCAGATGAAACACCTTCTGTTGTTCACCACTACCTGAGATTATGGCTGCCATTCCCAAATAACACTACTTGCAAATTCAGCTCTGCTGGCCAATTCAAGGCTCCTTAGGCACCTGTGATTGATGACTCAGTGACTAGGAGAAAATTGCCTTCAATGAATTATTCATCAAGCTACCTCTTTGCTGTTAAAGTAGCTGACAGGAAAGTTCTTTCACTGTCTGTGCACAATCCACTTACAAATCACTTACAAGCAAGGAAATATTAAAAATAGCTTGGTTACAGCACAATAGCGTGGTATCAGGTTAGGGCTTTTTTTGCTGTCTGGGATTAACATTGCAGAAGACAGGATAGTTTCTTCTATCTTTTGTATTGCTGACAGAAAATGTTCTGATCAGATAAAAAGAGCAGTGCCATTTATATTGATAGCTTTTGTAGCTGCAAGATGTTCTAATGGAAAGAGAGTACTACATATGTCATGTACAGGAGGGAAAGATATGTGATCTACACAGACACTCATTTGTGTGTTGAAATACAGAGAAGCTTTAGTGACTTGATTGGTGCATTTGGATTCACATGCTAATAAACTGCAACATTACAATGACTCACCAAAGTGTGTTGTCTTTTTATGAAGTATTAGCTACTACATTATGTAAACAAAAGTAAATGTAAAGATGAACTCTTGTTCAATTAAAAGAAGATGCTGTGTTTCTTAGTGCTATTATCAAGGGTCATGGTATAAAGCAAATTAAAGATGTTAGCTTCGGGGTGATCTGAGGGCAATGTGTAACCTTGTCTCCTGAGCAGCTTTCTAGCAGAACTAGTCTGGAAGTAGCCTATAATAAACAGATGACACGTATCTGTGAACATGCCCTAGACCTTACCCTGCTGCCCTGATACTAATCCATATCTTTGTAACCATCTGTATTTTCACTTTCTTTTACTGCTGGCAGCTAAAAATATTGATCTGTAGATTGTTGGGTTTTGTAAAATGTTTAATGTGTTTGATAAACAGACAGAGAAACAAAAATGGAAGAGCCAGAGGGGGAAGTGTTCTTTTAAAAAAGTGTATTGACACAGTAGATAAAAAAAATAAATAAATAAAATGCTCAAATATTTTGTAGCTTCTTAAGTGCCTGTCTAAATGTAAGAAAATAATACATGTTGTTTTTTTTGTTTTTTTTTGTCAGATAATTCAGACACCCATTGATATATTCCAGTTATATACACTTTTTTTTTCACAAGGGAAATCCTTTTTCAATTTGAATTATAAACAATATCAGTTACCTCACCTAACATATTTTATGTAATACCAGCAATTAATTCATATATAACACAAACACTTATTTAACTCTTTAAACATTCCAAACCTGCTTACATAACTGCTTTAGTAATATAAGAAATGTATAACTAATTAAATATAGTAATATTTATATTATATGCTCATTTAGATTTTTCTTTTCAATATAAGATAGTGAAACCATTAAATTAGTTATCTGGAGTAGTATGAAAACCACAATGTTAAAGATTGCATTGTAGAATAGTTTTTTTATTTCTAGATATGAATAATTATTAATTTAAGATGCATGTTAGCTGTGTTGTTGTGTAAATCAAAGGGCACATGTGTCCAGATAAATAGCTCTTTGTTTAAAAAAAAAAGAAGGCAGGAGAATTAAATGGCCCTCGCTGTTCAAAACAGTAGTGAAAGACAAAGTAAATCTATTTTCTATTGACGTTATGCCAAAGCCCTGGTCTTCTGTAACTAAACTCTTCCTTCTAGTGTCTTTGTCCTACAGACAGAATTTTTATCCAGAACAAATTCAAGTACAGCTTTCAGATCAGTCAAACCCAAGAGACAGACAGGAGGGCGGACCTACCTCAATTGCTCTTCCCACTGCATTAGCCTTTCCTACTTTGGCTCCATCGAACTGTCAAAAGCATCACTGTGATTGACTGCCCTGGCAGATGTGTTGCTATAACAGGTAACTTGATCATCCAGACCCATCTGTCTCTCAGTCCTCTTCAATTCACACTTTGAAAAATATTAGAGATTGTGAGGGGTGGAATTCTTTGTTGCAAAACGGAGAGAAAAAATAATAAAAATGATAGTATCCTTGCGCGTGACAAAAGATTACCCTGGGGCAAATAGATGGTGAGAATAAGATGTTTATTTTAAGAGGGTGATACACAGATTAACTGCCAACTAGTAATTGTAAAGCAGGTAGCATTTTTTTTTCTTTAAATACAAAAGGAAGGACTTGGAAGTCCATTGTGTCTTCAGTATGCCATGCTATTTAATTAATGCATTTTTTTTTTAAGAATAGCAATTAGAGAAGCGTGTGAATATATTAAAATTAGTATGAATGCTACTCCGACAGATGGACTGTTTAATTGTGTTCAGCTAGAGGAGGCTGTCTTGTACAGGGGGTGAGTTTTTGTTTGTCCTCTACAGTACCAGCAGCCTGGCAAATGTTGTGACATCAGTGAGCTGAATTATAGATTCCACTTATTCTGCGACAAGGGGCTGCAACAAGAACGGGCAGGGGTAACCCGATAATGACTTCCCACCAAAAATATTTTGCTGAGCTTGTGTACTGAGAGTTTTCCTTCTCCGAATCGACACCCTTAGAATATAGCCTTGAAGCTTCTATCAACAGCTTCCAGTCAGGGGAAAGTTTCATCAAGTAGAGAGATCAGTATGTAACACTCTTCCAGCCTGGGTGTCACCAAAACCTTCTGCAGAATCGTTTTCAAAAGAATGTTCATTGGCAATGAATGTATGGCTCACAGCCGTCATCGAGTACAGGCAAATAAGTGATGTTAGCTGACACCCGAGCAAGTGACTAGCTATGTATACTTCAAGGCATTTTTTTTTTCTCCAAAACATACTTTATCAATTTTCCAAATAATGTTACAAATAAGCCAGAGCAGTATGAACAACATAACCTTTACAGTGTGTGTTTCAATTTTTTTTTTTTTTTTAGTATATCAGCTAAGGATTTATTTTCCTACTTATTGCAGTATCTTTCCATTTTGTGTGTGTGTGTGTGTGTGTGTGTGTGTAATGATTAAAATTGTTTTCTCCTTCATTTTATTAAGCTTTTCTCTCCAGTGGTAGTTGGTGATACCTGTGATGTGACTGTTTGTAGTTAAGAACGCTGAATTAAGATTTAATCCATTTGTATAAAAAAAAATGCATAGGCATTATATATCCTGGCAGATACATTATTATGAAGGTTTTTTTTTCAGTGGGTTGCATGATACAGTATGTTCATGCATTTGGCTGAATTGCATGATTTTTCATACAGTGTTAATGAGAGTTTTAGCGGGGCTGAGGGTAGGGTATAGCTTGCACAAAACAGATGAGAGTAGTTAAGAAGATTGCCAGCAATAGAGCACCTTGCACCTTTACTGATTAGTGTTGATCTGAGCACATCTCCAAACTAGGAAATGGTAATTACATAGTATAGAATGTAGACAGTTGTTAAAATAATAGCTGGATGAAAACAACATAATCCTTACAGAGCCTTAAAAGAAGTGCTACCTAATGCTTTAAAATACATTTTTCTTCATCTTATTACCTTTATTTACATTATCGCCGTCCCCTTCCTTTTATCATTCTGAGAAGTTTTTGGTTCACTTATTTTTACATTCAGGATATGAAAATATTTCAAATAAAAAACTATAGATAAACTGCTGCATCCTGGTGTCTTTGCAGTAAGTCACATGGTATTTTCCTGGACCATTGGAGTATAATTAGTTTGTATTTAAAAGATCTGCATAACCCAGATTAAGAAGGAAAAAAATAGCCCAGAACCCCAACAAAGGAAAGGCAGTGATGATGTAAAATTATTCTCATAAAATATTCAGCTTAATGTATGCTTAGTATCCTGTATGTATAGTATTGAAACTAATTATGCATATCTTTAAAAATGAAGTTACACTACATTACTATGTACTATGAAAGATGCAATGCATATAATTCATTTGTTGCAACGTGGCTGTGAAATCCAGAGGAATGTGTTTAATTAAGTATCTTCCATTTATAATTATTAGTATACAATGATAAATTCGATGTAAGTTATCTGTTTCAACTAATGTTACAAGCACAGGATTAAAGTAATCTACCTGTCCTTTTATAAGGGATTGTGCTAGTTTGTGTTTCACACCATGCTGGATTAGTGATGGCAAGCACTCCATCTGCTGGTACAGAATGTACACAGCAAACACTAAGGATGGGAACTCCATCATATTACCCCATTCCAACAGCAGTAGCTTTACAGCAAATATTCATTTTAGACTGTTTTTTGTGCTATTTTGTAGGTACTGGATGGCAAGAAAGCAACTAACCCTTCCATCAGTTATAACCTTTGTTCAGAAAGAAATGTGTGCCCGTCATAGATTTTTGTCACTTGATTGATTCTGTGCAAAACATTATAGGAAAAACAAAATAGACTGTAATGCTTGCCCTTCAGTAAGGGAAAAATTAAATGATTAATGTATTATTGCATGAACCAGAGATATCCATGATATTCACAGGTCAGGCAGAAGATCATTTAATAGGGCTTCTTTATGTTAGATTTGTTTAGATTGATTCATCTTTCCTGCAAGTGTCTTTCAGTTAACATTACAGTATCTTAATACTATGGGTTCTAAACAAGCTGTTTTAAATCAATCTTATACATATGGCATTAAGTCCCGTCATCTGTGTATTGGAACAAGGAATATGATTGATTACTTCTTCACCTTATATACAATACCTTAAGCAATGAGGCGCCAGGTTTTTAGAGATCGATGAAACATGTCTCTCATGCTACGAGCAGACTTTATTAGTGCTCCTTTCTAAAGATGTGATGTAAAGATATAAATATTATGTTTGTGCTGCTTTATGAATTTTACATTTATTTTAAAGGTAGTTCACCTGTTCTTTTTATTTTATCTGTTGTATTTGTGTTTGTTTTTTTAACCTGGAAGCCGTTTCAACTATTTTTTTCTACTGGTGGCCACATTGGTGTGAAACTTCGTGAGGGCTATCCATGCCAGACACCAAGGTCATTACCTTTTCTTTTATATTCGGAGGCATTAAAACCTGTGACTGATGAAACTGACAACAAATTGTTTGTCAAATTAGTGTTAAGAAGTTGCTTAAAAATAAAATTCAGTTTCTGTTTCTTGACCAAACATATAATTTATTACAATTCATCAAAATTATCAATAATACTAATTAGTATAAGATATAACAAAATGTTGTTGAAGCTGACACCCTGGGATCCTTCAAGAAGCTGCTTGATGAGATTCTGGGATCAATAAGCTACTAACAACCAAATGAGCAAGATGGGCCAAATGGCTTCCTCTCATTTGTAAACTTTTTTATGTTCTTATGTTCTTATGATATGCCAGTGGATAATTTATGCTAGCAATGCGTGGAGCTCATGTAATAGGACAATATAGGTGTGTCTGTTTAAGGAAGAGCTTAAATAGTCTCCAATTCATGCATCCCTTCAAAAGGTGAGAGTAAATGGAAAGATAGCAGGTAGACACCCTGTGAATGTATCGCATGAGGAATCCACCCAAGACAAAATGTCTGCTTTGGTGTGAAAAAGAAGACACTTAGGACTAAGTGTAAACACTCATAATTTATTTACCATGACATCTCTTAAACATGAATGGGTGAATGTTTTAAATACCAGCTCTTAGCTCTTAGCCAAGGTCAACTGTTTCACTTTGGTCTCTGCCCCCTTACAGCTCTGTGAAATCGAGTAGCTGTGGTTTTTGCTTACCGTTTTGCAAACAGTTAAATTCCAATTCCAAATTTCACTGGAGATAATGGCTTTTCTATGCAAATTCTAATAGGCTTCTGTTCCCTGTAATTATGTTTTACCTCTATAAACATTTGAAAATGTCAAAAGCATTGCCGGGAACCCAAGCAATTTTATAGACTGCAGATGACTCAACAATCTCGACAGGAGGAAAGAAAGTGAAAAGTCTCTGCAACTTGCAAAGAAAATTTTAAATAAATATGAAGTTTAAAATGGCACCCCCAGGGTCTGAAATTGTATTCACCTTCAGAAAATAAAAATATTTCTGCTCTCGATTACTGTGGCCATGCAAGGTTAGGACCATGTTTGTCTATGTATGTTTACAACAGCTGTCATCAGAGACATAAGAAACAAGAAGAGTAATGTAAGTGGATCCCTCTCTTTAGCTGAATATTTAATGCAGGCTGCAAGAAAGAAAAGCACAAGCATTCTTCTTTTGCATTGCTTGCCTTCCTTGCCCGTCTTCTAATTTCCTCTGGGGACAGATGGTTTTCGTTCCCGGTCACTACTAGTGCCCATTTACGCATAGATCTTTGCTCTTTAGTCTTGGCTTTCTTCCTGTCTCCTAAAACTAAATTTGTTTCATTTTAGCCACCTCAAAGCAGACTTGTGTGTATATATTTTCAAGGAAATTTGATTGTCGGTATGGATTTTTAAATCAGTTTTCAGATCAAGTTTAGAAATATGTAAACTGTTGTGTTATTTCATCAGGCAGCAGTGGAACACATACCTCAAATGCAGAACATCCAATGCTATAAAGTGATCTTTAAATGAGACAACTAGGGTATAAGTAGATTAAAGTGGCCATAATGGGAAAACAAGTACCCATTTCAAGTGCAGTTGGAAGAAATTTAAGACAAGGAAAGTTGCATTATAAATTTATTATCAAATTTAGGGTATTTTCACACTCATTGTGGCCTGAAATCTGAACCTATATTTTCTGTCTTTGGTTTCCTTTCTTTAAGTTTCCTTAATGTGCAGAAGATGTAGATCAGATCAGATTACTGTTGTAGGTTTGTAAGTCAGTGTCTAAAAGTTCTGATTTAATTTGAATTGACCAATGTGCATTAAAACCGCTGTTCTTTGCTGCAAAATCATATCTGACCTTAAAGTGAATGTAACAAAACCTACCAATTCCTACAACATCCTGCTATTTTCTATCTTTATAATCCAGTTGACAACCTTGGGTATCAGCTGCAAAATACTTCTTTCATTTATCACAACAGTATAAATTACCTGCAGTATACAGTAAGGATTCTATATGTGTTTGTTGTGATTAAAGGGAAATTGTGAAAAGGATTGGGTTCCATACATGTAGGAATTGCTCTACATATTATGATATCATGCATATTCCTACCTGAAAATGTGCATTTTACATTCCAGCCAAGGGCTTTTTAGCTTATGCAATCACTATCTATGTTGGTTGGTTAGCACGTTATAGAGGCTGAGTTGAATATGTTATTTATTATGCATCTATTGGTGCATCAATATGTGATGATTGAAATAACTCATATAAAATTAACAATAACATGTATAGGTGTATTTTCTATCATGTACATGTTCTTAATGTTAAATCTTACCAGTTTAGCATCCAAATATGTGTGTTGTCCTTCACACTCTATTGTTGTGTGTGTTTAGATAGTTACCAGGTGTGGGAATAATGTCCTGAAATCTACACACAATTACAGTTGCTAACTCTAGTAGTCATTTCAAAAACATTTCCAACGCTGTGTTTGGTGGTTATAAATATGTCACCGTTTTAAAGCAGTAACCAGGGCAGATGCGCGATACAATCTTATCTAAAATCTACACAAACTCTGTAAATTAGATTTCGATATTATGTTTAGCCAATCAGGTTTGTGCAGCAATTTAGCCATTCATAATATACTAAATGTCATAAGGTATCCTCATTTGAGTCAACAGCATGTCCGTTTAGGTTGCACACCATGTTGTTAGGAAGGAAGGGAATTGTTTAATTTTTGTGTTACTGCTGGGAGACAGCTCAGAACACACCAACGCCAGATGTTCCTCACACCATCACAGCTCAGTTTGTGCTGTAGCAAATTTAAAGATCCATTTGCCTTGTATCTGTGTCTACGTTTTGTGTCTTGGAACAGCCTTCTTAAATGACAAGACTTAATGGGAACTTAAACAGTTGATTTTGCTTGTGTGGCCACCATAAGAAAAGAAAAAAAACTGATCAATATTTTAAATAAACCTCTCCTTAAAGACCAATTATGGTGTCTTCTGAACACATTTCATTGTCATAATTTAACTGCCATCCTTGCTGCCGTATAGTCAATGTTTTGCTTTTCCTTCAATGGAATGAATGTGTTTGCTTTCAACAGATGTGACTTTGAGTGCATTGGAGAACACTTTATGCATTAAGTGGAGAATTCTAAATGAACATGCCCTTTAATGATTTACTGAGCCCAAGCAGACACTTAAAAACTGACACCGAAACCAAGAAAAATTACTTAAAGGATCGGTTACATCTAAAATGTTGGAATCAATAACAATATTTTCCCTGGGACTCTGCCCCTCTGATAAGCAAAATCTTCCCTTAAAAGCCACATTAAAAATTTAATAGCAACCAGTGTGCTTGAGCAATTGATCATTTTTGGACAGCTGTCCTCTGCCATGTTAAATCCTTGTGTTATTTTCCATTTTAGTGTCATTTACTAATTGCCCTTTTTAATGGACATGTGATACCCTTGTATTAAATCATACTCATAAAAGACAGTAAAATACATTTTGTGGGCTCATCGCAAAACAACAAACAAGTCTGAATCCGAGTTAATGCTTCTATGTCATGCAATTATTGAGGGAGTTTGTTATATATCCTGTTTCACCTAATGATCTTAGGTTCTTGTGTGGAACATTTTGTGATTTTGTAATGTTCATATACAAATATTGCTAGCAGTAGTTTGTATTTAGATAAATGGTAGCAACATGGCACAACAATATCTAATGGAATTAGAAAGTGGTCAGAAATTAGGTCTGTCTGACCACCTTGGACCACAATAAAAATTTTAAACTTGTAGTAATGTTTGCCAAAATATTGACTGTTATCTTATCACAAAGTATTACTTCTTCGATAAACTAAATTAAGCTTAGCAGAAATGTTCCATAAATGCACACTTATCTTCTATCGGCTTACATATTTGATACCCAGCTAAAATGAAATGCATGTTCCAGCATGACACAATAAGTAATTAACATACATGTAAATATTTCAATGTAAAGCTGATAGAGACATTTTGCATACATTTTGTGACAAAGTTGGTTCAATAAAATATTGAACCAACAGATATATCAACAGATGTACAGTTCTGTTCTCAAGCATTCTATTTAGGATCCAAATCTGAATAAACCCAGGAGACAAAAATGGATAAAACCCTGAAAAGGGATTTGTTAAGACACTAAAAACTAACAAATCAATCCCCCTTCACTTGTTTTTTCAGGGTTTGTGAATGCTGTGATTTTTTTATTTTTTTATTTTTTTATTCTCAATCAGTATTTCCTTTAAGAACTGGATAACAGCATACATTTGTAATATTTTCATCAATGTCGACGAGGCCAGGCCCTGTAAGCAATGATTTCATAAGAGCAACTGTAGCAATTACTGTTGTCCCCTGGTTCCTTTATCATCGTCTCTGAGGAGGAGAATACGGAAAGATTATCTTTCAAAGAACTTGCTCTGATTACAGTTGCATTCCCTGATCACCTACCATGACTGCAGAAGCTTGCAGTGATAATGTAGTATTTATTAAAGACAGGCTATTTAAAAGGATCAATACATTCAATCTTAGCCTGTGCTTTCAGGTTTTGAAGGCTAGAATAGCTGACACAGTGGTCATACTATAGTGGCTTGTGGTAAAACATTCCTCGCTAAGTTTTTTTAATGTGCTTATCTAAATCAATAAGGTTAACTGCCTCTGCTAGGATTAGAGTCAATAAAATGTGTACTTGTTCAATACAAGAAATATGTTTTTCTTAGTGCATATTTTTGCTTGCATCATCGCCTAATGACTTATTTCGGTTAAACTCATCATAGGGCTTCTTTGTCAATATTTTTGCAGAAAAACTCTTTGATTGAAAAAATTTTTTTTTAAATAATTTATATATATATATATATATATATATATATATATATATATATATATATATATATATTATATATATATTCAAAGCAGTTTATTTTATTCATGACAGCATAATTGTGCTTTCAAAGCAGTCTGAAAACAAAAAGGACGCTTATGCAAATGAAACTTTTTTTTTGTCCGTTTTAACATTTGCTGTTTCTCATATTCTGAAAGATTTAAATATCTATTGGTTTGGTTTCAAATACCCCGTAGTTAACCACAGTTAAACAGTATATCAATAGTAAACAAGATATTTATTTAAGATCTTTCATAGCCAAATGATATGAAAGACATAGAAACAGTAGTGATTAAAAAGATTTTAGTGGTAACACCTTTCTACTATATTTTATCATTTGCTATACATCTCAAGTTAAGCGAATAACATCTTAACACTGTATCTGTCAATTAAAACTGTTACAAGCGCTCCACCCACTCCAGAGTGTGCACTTGAAGTGAGAATTCATAATTTGCTGGAACAGCCATCATCATAAGCTAATCATTTAAAAACGTAAAACACTTTAAAGCCCATTTAACAAAATCTGCACCTCTTAGCATTGCAAACATAGGATTTTAATGACCAAATACATTGTACTTATACCTGGCCAACAGCCAGAAACCAAAAGATAAGGGGGACCTTACCCTACTGGAAACAGAACTCATTTTCATCTACTGGCATACATCTGTATTTCACTATTGAAGTCATTAGAGAAGTCTTCCACCTCTACATTCTGATCTCCAGATTAACCTCTAAATTCCAATGCAGTGATTTTTTGAGATAATGTGAACACTTCTGACCTCAATCTTCACAGATGCTCTTTTTAGGTTTTAGGCTGGTTCATGTAATCCAGATATTTCATAAACTAAAGTGAATACCAGTATTTCTTTTTTATATATATATTTATGACAACATAATTCTAGTTCTGAAGAAAATATTTGGTGTAACTGTTTCTGTCCTGAAATTTGTTTCCCTTTAGCTTTTTGGCATATCACACAGAGCCTCCTGTTGGCGAAATTGCAATTGCTTTTCAGATAATATCCAATGACTAGTTTTTGGTACTCACATCACCCTGTGCCTTCAAATACCCAAATCATGCTTTGTCCTCATTTTTCTACTGCCTACTGCCCCTTAAGCCTTGTTCATCCCCTGAGCCTGCTTTGTCTATTTCCCACTGCCTGGAGCTCCCTTCAATTCCTTATCCTCCCCCCCCCCCAACCCCCAGTTTTCTTTATCCCTCGTTTCCTGATAACCCACCATTGCTTTGTGCTTATCATACATATCTCTGGAACTCCCATTCTCTTTTTCCCAATTTGTGGCGCTCATGCCTTCATCCCTATGATCACTTGGCTTTTGTTGGTCCTTAGCTCTATCCACTTTTCAGTTCATCTTTTGGTTTCCCAGCCTTCCACATTCCTTTTTCACACCTGTCTTAACTTTGTCCACTGTTCCACAATTACATAAACACTTCTTCCTATTCTGTGTCTTCTTTGCTATTGGTCTGATATTAAATATTTCTTGTACAATGTCGCAAAAGGACCAGTATTTCAGCCGTCTGCCGTGGACCTCCCTCAGATTTAATAAATGTTCTTGTAAGCAGTGAGTTTGAGACAGAGGTTATTTACTCTTCACACTTCAGTGAAGATCCTCAGAATAGGCTTCAGCTATGAACACTTTTGTTCTGATTCAGGTTTGATGGATCACACGCCTTGTTTACTCTTGACAACTGCCACTTTAGCTTAAGTGAGCTGTGAAGATGTTATCTGTCAGTTTACCATAACTAGCTGCCATCAGTTGTTTTGGATTAAACTGAACAAACCACTCAGTCAATGTATTTATATATAATGTACCTATTTCATTAGTACCTCGGTACATTATCTTGACAGTTTTTAATGTTACCAGTACAAAAATGACAGAATAATAATAGATGAAAGATACCTAAGAGTTATTTGACAAATTCTAATTTGTTAGAAAGTACCAGTTTCCCAGTTAATCTGTGGCAAGACCCGTCAGAATTAATATAGGTTTAAAGATAATGAATATATGCCATTGTCCTGTTACTCATAATTACATTGGACACATCTGGGTATGTTTTTATGGTGTTGAGTAATGCAACTATTTCATGCAGTCTTGAATTTGTTTTGGTTAAAATAGGATTGCCTAAATGATTCAAATGGTGTGCCAACTCTACGTAAACTGTGTAACTTGCTTGATTGTTTCAAACTTAAGCAAGTTTACTCTCCAGATCACAGCATCAGTCACAATGGGCACTGCGTGACCAAACCCACCTGGTTAAACCCCAACAGGAAAATATTAATTAATCCCTCAATAGAGCTGAAGTAGGGGTAAGCCTCTCATTAAACTGTTTGAACTTTTTCTGCGTAAACAAAGGCGGGATAATAGATGATTTAAGAAGTCTTGTTTTCATGGTGAATCTTCAAGAGGCTTAGATTCAACCTCTGTGCACCAGGTCTTCTTTCAACTAATATTCACTAATCACTTTTTGTGAGGCCATTACTGCTTATGATGACACTTAAGGAGATGTTATTTTCTGGGAATTTGGTTTGCATGTAAGTTCACTGTTGAAGACGTTACATCTCTGTTCTACAATCTGTTTCCCTTAAACCCACTGTTTAATCAACAAATCATGTTAAAGTGTGATCATCAAGGCAGTTAAAACATTGTCTAAACTTAAAATTCTCTGTGTCTTTAAAAATGTGTCCTGTTTTGATATTCCCAGTCTAAAGATACTGGTAAAACAGGAGAGAAGAGGCTATAGACATCAACATTTTTTGATAACACTTTAGTTTAGGTATCCACTAAGATTATATACAATCTATAAGCATGTTATTAATTATATTGTTAGCAATTATAGTTTATGATTAGAAATAATAAGACTAGTACTAAACATTTTGGCAGTTTTTTGTTGCTATTGTTTATAATCGCTTATAACTGATATAGTCTGGCTGCCTGTCTTTTCAGGTCTGTTTGTCTGTCTATGCTAGTCTGTCTGTCTGTCTGTCTGTCTCACCAATTGTATGGGGCTCTTTGCATTTCCAATACTGTACAGTTACTATACACTTTTGCAATTTTTTAAAAACTAATTTTGCTATTGTTTATAATCACTTATAACGGATACCTAAACTAAAGAGTTGCCCATATTTTTGTTTACATTTTAATAAATCTTTGAAAAGTATTCTGCATTCATTTTAACAAAAGACCTTCCATAAAAAATAGCAAGTGAGAGTAGGCTGTAATTGTCTCCAGAATTTAATGCAAATAACAACTTTGTTAGTCACTGAAGGCCAACAGTATATCATTCTACTTCTTGAAATGTTATCAGAGATGATGCAACTCTCCTCTTCCTATACCCACAAAACAGTTATTTAATCCGCCTTTCTGTAATTTGCCACTGCTTATCTTTCATTTTATGGTATTTGTCCTTGTGCATTACTTTGTATAGTACTGGTTTTATATACTTAATATTTATTTGTTAAACAAAAAGGCTAATAAAGAAAACATATCAATGCACATTAGGGTTTAGATACACAAAGCAACTGCGTGCGAGTTGAAAAGCAATGGGAAAACAATGCATTCATAATGGGGTACATTTGTTAAATGAAAAAAAGGCAAGAACAAGGAATTGTACAACAAATTCTACACTTTAGTTTTCCTACTACAGAAAAAAAAATTGTTTTTGATGTTCTGAGTGAAGTAGCTTTTCTTATACATCAGCGGCACACCATTTGGGTGGAGTTATCTTTCTTAGACGCCTATACAGATAAATTAAAAGATACGTTTTAATCATTATAAAGATACATTTCAATAAATACAATTAGACTTGTTTACCTCCAGTCTGCATTCAGAGTTCCTGCTTTAAAATACTTGTTTCAGTTATACAACCTATTAAGCACTGTTAAGTGGGGGAATTGATTAAATGGACCCTTCGAATTTACCATAGTATAAAGCACTCCTCTAGTGGTTTACTGTAGAATAACAGCAGAGATCCATTGTAATCTGTGTTCCTAGGCTACCTTTGTCATGTATAATTATTGTTTGCTACCTGGCATCATAAAAAAGTAGTCAGTTGGGGGAAATGTGTTAAATGGGGTTAAAAAGACTCTATTTTTGTTTTGATACTACTTTATTTAGGAGCTTATTAACTATGGGCCCCAACAAAGTATGATGCCATGAAAACTGTTGTCTGAAGTAGTGCAGACATGGTCAGCAGGATATAAAGAGGCATAGCCTTGCTCCATAGGATTTATTAACAGTTCATTAAGTCAATTTGTGTGAACTCTCTACCTTAGCTTGTGACCCTTCAGGAACATCCAACAGGTTGCTTCCTGCCAAAAGAGCTTAAATCTCAGCCTTTGTCTTTCTAACAGCAGCCTGTAAAGCATTACGCATCTCCTGCTGGCAGGAGGAAACTGAATTGAGAGCTCCTGACTTTGCCATCTTCCCTAACCTAATGAAAGCTGTTGTTTTTAATGATGATGTTTTGTTTGCCACTCTTCCTCCATTGTAGCCCCGGTTTGTGAGTGATGAGTGCATGGTCAGGTCAGGTTTGAAACAGCTCAACCAACCACCTAACTATCTCTTCCCACTGGTAATTGATGGTCTTCCATCCTCAAAATGCCCAATTATTTGAAACAAAGTAATACAATTCCTCATTCAACTTTACTGAATTGTGTCTGTCCTCGGTTGTTTTCTATTCACTCACCCTGCTATAGGTACATTTGCTAGAGGGACACATGCTGTTTATTGTTTTATTAATATTTTTTGCTTGAAATTGAGTTTCCGCTACTGATTTTGTAGATAACAAAACACAGAGTAATGCTTTTTTTTTTTTTTTACCAGAACTTTTACCAAATAAATGAAAGGTGTTGTTGTGTGGGATTGGACACTACTTAATTATGGAACATATCATGAAAAATATTGTGATCCTGATCATGGCTACACAGTACTAGTCTAATAAATATGATCTGTATTTTGTCTGTATCTGTATTGATTTTTGTTTGTTTTGAATGCTTAACTAATAGTGCATCACTGCTAATTATATCTTATCTCTTGTTACCTTGATTCAGAGACTTTAGCGTCTTTGGAAATTGGGTAGAAAAAAACACATTTTGCTAAAGATTTCTTGTGGCTGTGTGAGGGCTAACTTGCATATCTTTTCCAGATGCACATTCACTTCTCAAGTCTGCATGCATATAGGTATAGTAGAAAACAATATGCTTAAGTGAGGACTTTGGCTTAAAAGCATTGGCATCATGTCATGAAATCCAGGATATTGCCCTGTGTATTGACTTTTTTACCATGACATAAATATCTACCAAACACACATTTTTTGTATGCAACAAAACCACACTGATAAACAGACAACACAAGTGCAAGAAAAGTTTTGATAAGAACTCTTGGGGAAAAACACTGAAAATGTAACGCACTTGACCTTTAAGTAGATATTTCCTTAATCTCTTTTTTTTTATGCAAAAAAAGGTTAATTGTGTCAAATAGTTTTTTTTTTTTTTCATGATATAAGCATTTCTCGGTTGATATAAATATGTGATCTTTTACAGTGTACAGATGAAAGTCACTGTGGTAAGACCCATTAGATATATTTACAGCTTGGAGAGAGGAAATCATAGTTGCCTTAGTGAAACCCAATCTCCACTTTTCAATAAATAACTCTTAACGAGGAAAAATTTGAGCTACTCCATTTACTCAGATACCTCGTATTTTAAAAAGAAATGACTAAAGAGTGTTTAACCCTTATTGAGGTTTCTCTCCATTATTGTAATGGTAAAATAAATATAGAAAGAACAATGTCAATGGTAAAACAAAATAGAAAATTGTACACACAAGCCTTAAGCTGTTACAAAAACTTGACAAGAGGAAAAACATTGGTCTCAGGGTAGTGTTGACTTTCAGGAAGTAGCACATTTGCTTTGTGAAAGTAAAACTCAATTCATTGTCATGCAGAACATGATTGATATCCGTTCTTTAGTGCTGTATGGGGAGAACTTTAAAAAAATGTTATCTGCTATTTTCTTTTTTTAAAATGTACCTAAAATACTTACAAATGTTCAGTATATTGGGTTTCATGAATGCAACACCTATTACACTTGGTGGAATTTACAAACCCCTAAGTTCCACTTCACACTTCATTAATGAGGTGGTTGTTAGGTGTTTATATATTATCAATGGTGATAGTGAATTTCTATTATATGGGGATTTCCATGTAAATGGCTCTGCAGAACCAGTGCTGCTTCTTTAAACTGCATCACTGCATTTTAATGTGTTGATTTTGCCTAATTCACCACTAATAGATTTACATGTGTACATATTACTTACAGAACAGATTCATAGCGTTGACCATCCTCCCATATATTTATCACTCTTGACATTGTTTATTTGCACAATTACTTCCAACTTCTCAAATTTAACATTATTATGGCATCTACAATTTGGAAATGGATGTAAACACACTTGGTGCCATGAAATGAGAAAAGGGATACACCTTTCTTTATTTGAGTAATGTAAAAAAAAAAATTGTAGCTTCATAGCCAACATCAATTACTTTGAAGGCACTTCCTTTTAAAAACCCCATCAATCTGGTTTCTGATTTTACACTCTACCTCAACTGTTGTTTTAGATGTTGCGTAAGATCTGTATAGGGCAATGTCTGGTGACTGGGTTCATATTTGTTGATGCAGGTGGACTGGATAATACTCATATTGCCTTGGGTTTACACAGCTTTAATCTGTCATTGTCACATTTTATCTGTTGGTACACCACCAAGAAAAAGGTTGCAATCCACTGATGCCTGTGAGCATGGCAGTCCATCTAATGTTCTGTTGGACCTCTTTTATCGTCTCTGTGTTGGTGTCTAACTTTGTTACTGGTACCATTTCACTATAACTAGGCTTTCTACTTTTCAATATTAATTGGTAATGCTCGTTTAACATCAAATTCCCCCAAAAATGTGAGTTTGACTGAAATAGATTTATATAGAATAAATGTCGGTAAAACCACTTGCTATTTTTTCTTTTCTTACCAAAAATAATCGTTTAGAAATCATCTGTATTTTGTGTAGTTTTTATACTTTTTATACTGTCTGTCCCATCTCTGTTCTGCTGTGTATGGAGCATTACAAGGGTCAAAATTAAATCTTTAATTGTTCACTTAATTTGATGAATTGACAAATTAATTTAAAAATTAAACATTTAATTTTGACCCATAAATGCTTCATACCGCATTTACCAAAGGTCAGTTCAGTGAATGTTCTATTAGAATGTTGGTGACCATGGTTCTGTTGCATGTTGAATAATAGAGTGGTTTCGCAATGGTATAAACAGTCTGTTTTTTTTTAAAAGAATAAAGTTGATTTCACCAATTCTCTGCTTGAATTGAAAAGTAAAGATGGAAAAAAAACTGGTAAATTCTTAAAAAAATAAACATCGATATTAGTTGTCAATTTGGCCAAAAAATAAAAATCTAGCAGCAGCAAGCCTCTATTTTGTTGTTTTTTGGGTTTTTTTTTTTAGCTTCTCAAGCAAAAAAAAAATATACATATGTACTGGTGTCAGTGTGGTCCAGTGGTTAAAGTCCAGGGGCTTGTAACCAGAAGGTCAGTGGTTCAAATCCCAGTGCTGCCACTGACTCACGCTGTGACCCTGAGCAAGTCACTTAACCTACTTGTGCTCCATCCTGCAGATGAGATGTTAAAATAATATCCTATTGTAAGTGACTCTATATATAATGCACAGTTCACAGCTTATCTTTGTGATGGTGGTCAGTTATAAAAGGTGCTATATAAAGATATTATTAACACATTAGACAGTTAGGAGACTGCTTATTCTTTTACAGTGATTACCATGAGTTTGGGGGTTTTATTCACTGGAGCACTTGATGCGAATAACTACTGCCTTGTGTTTTCCAATATTGAGAACATCTTTAAAACCTCCCAGCAAACGGCCCTGAGACATTTAGTTAATTAATGCAATTGCTACTATTCTTAAGTCTTCAGCCTTGTTTCGCCACACAGCCAGGATCATCCACAGTCTGTATTCTACTTTTGTTTATTGTAATTGACCCTTGCGTTTTCTCTTCAGCGTGGGAAGGCTGATAATTTGATAGTTGCCCATAATTACCAGGGTTCTTGGTCAAAGCTAATCATCTAACTGACAAGCAAGCTCTATTATTTTTATGGTCAGTGTCTAGATATTGCGAATGGCTGATTTGGCCCTGATTCTTGATTTAGATGTTGACAGGTGAAGAGGTGAATAAAATAGTAATAATAATAATAATAATAATAATAATAATAATAATAATAATAATAATAATAATAATTTAATTTATTACTACTGTTCAAACCTTAAATTCAACATTCCCCCCCCAGACATAATTTTCCTGTAATTCAGTAGCTTTTTCCGTAAGGTATAAGCATATATTATATGATCAATACAACTTCAGACTGAACCAGTTTTTACTGGAACAAGTACAGAAAACAGAATTACAGTAACTTGCTTATATTGTAGCATTAACAAATGAGGTTGTAGTCATCTATTCTGGCCGCATTTTAAAAAAGGAGAGAGCTTGTTGCTACAGCAGTATTGAACTAACACATGAAGAGGATCCAGTAGTATCAATAAATCCATTGATTCCTCCTATTCTTGTAGTCAATGGACTAGAGGAGAAAAGGATCAGTAGCCATTTGACCTTCAGTGTGTATTAAACAAACACCAGATGGTAAAGATTCAGCAAATCTATTCTTTCTTTTCTTGGAGCCGTGTCCACTCTGTTGCATCCCCACTGAGCCTTTATCTTTGATTGTCACAGTGCCAGCACTAGCAGTGCAGCGTGTTTCATGCATCACAGCATTCTGATCTTGTCCCATTAGTTTCATTGGTCTTAATCTTTAATAATCCAAAACTGCCAAATAACTTTTTTGAATTACCTAATAGCATTTGATGATTAAGGGGTACTGAAAAAAATAATTTAAAAAAATATATATATATGGTTTTAGAATTCTTGATTTGGAATGTACGTAGTTTAATTAGCATAATTCAATCACAGCATCCTCTGAGTATACATGATTCATTCATGCATTCTTTCTGTTTTTTTTAAACCACTCTCCCCAACCCTTTTGGTTATTTATTATCACTTTAATATGAACAGTATTTAACATTTTATTGGCATTAATTTCTATTGTTATCATTAATAATGTTTTAGATTTATTTTTAGGTTTTTACTTTTAAAGGCAATTCTCTTTGTCTGTTTTTATCAGCATCTACCTCTGTGTTATACAGGTAATGTGTTTTTTGATCCCCTCCAGCTGTGCCTATAGGAAGCAAATGGTCTTTTAATAAAGATTGGTATTTTATTCTTGCTTTGATAAGATGTATGCATGCACTGTTAGTTTACTTATTTACTTAGTTGTTCAACTTACAAATTGCAGTTTAATTGCCAAGTACATTGAGTTCATATACAGAATAACTGCAGCTCAGTGAGTCTGTGATTTAAATGCATTTGAATATCATAACATAGAGTGGGTGTTGTGTTTGGTTACATTCACAATGAAACATGCAGCCTACTTTAAGAGGAGACATTCACTGAGATTTAAAGAGCAGCCTTTCCTTTACAATTTGAGCAACATCACTTTCATATCAATCCCTTTAATTTTGGTATATAAACTGTTTATTGACCAAACTGTGTCTAAATGAGAATCATAGCGTTTATTTAATAAAGGAAGATAAATGGTGCAGAAAGTTATGAACTCAGCTCCAATCTCTCCCTCTTAGATACTGCTGCAACAAAAGAAGCCTCCTCCTTTTACAAATAACATCTGTTTGAAGCTCTATAACAGCAGAGAGCCATTAGAAGCATGCTGTTTTACAGGAGTTACATAAGGCTTAATTGCCATTTAGTTTTCTGAGCTGTTGTTACCAAAAGTCATCAATAAAGGGAAAGCAGTTGAATGCTAGTGTAGACAGTTGAGGCATCATAATCAAGGCAATTCAGAATGTGTATCACATTTTATTATTTTTTAACAGATAATAATACCTTAATTGTTTTACAGTTCTGAACCACCTGTTAAAATGCACTTGACCTCAGATGTTTGAATATGAGCGCGTTCAGATTTGAAAGATAGCATAATTACGTTTTAATCCTGCTCAGTATTTTTCTTGGTCATGACAATTTTCTTTTAAGATATATTTAATCAAGTTGCTGCTACACCGCAGTTACTTCATTTTATTCTATTCTCTGTGTTTGAAATGTCTGGATTTTAGAGACGTAGTGGCAAAATCCAGTGCCGAGCAAATCTCTTTTTTTTAGTGATTTTTATGTTTTTAAAAAACATGGGCCGGGTCCTTTTTGGTCTGGTCAAAGATTGCGCAGAGGCAATCCCGGTGTAGCAAATGGATGGAAATTCATTGATTCTTGGCAAGTAGTGTGTAATAGTATATTTGCAATGGAATGCCATCTTTCTTTTCCTAAAATGAAACCAATTAGACCTTGAGTGCGCGTCATTGTATTTATTACCTATCTGCTAATGCAAACACTGTACCAGCGATTCACATCAGTATCACAAACACCCAGGACACCCACCGACCTCCATTATAAGAAAGCCCTTCTTTTTGCCGCTCCAGACTCAGATTGCTGACAGATCAAATGTATTCCTTGAAATCCAGATCACTTTCCTGAAGCTCTGAAAACTTGTATAGTAGTTTTTTGGATTGCCCAAGTAACTCTATCCTCAATGAACCAAAAAAGGAGCCCTTTGACTGTCACTTTATGTCATTAACAATTTTCTAAAGCCATTACAGATGGGATGGACTGATTAGAAACGAGGAGGGAGGATCTTTTTTCCTAGCCTGAAACATCCCATGAGACTGGCTTTGCGTGTGAAGTTTCTCCTGATTAATGGAAGTAAAATAGGGCTGCCAGTCCTACTCCTGCACTTATCCTACAGTACTGTGTCTGCGTGAAGTGATTTTATAATCCGCTGAAAACCACCGTCGTATTAAGGCCTGTACTAGATATAGCTAACATTTGTGAAGGGACAATTTCATTATCAAAAGCACTGAAAGGCATACTCATTTGAGCTTCATTATACATTCAGTTATGGTATGTTAGGAGTGATTCTTATGTTAACATCAAATATGACTATTGCTTCAAGTTTACATGTTTCCTATTGGTATTATACTTTATCACTGAAACCCCCAGAGGACCTATAAAATAGGCTGACAAAAAACATATGTCTTACAGTGGGGTGGAAGTGTAGCACTGGAACCTCTGACATGATTAAGGAATACCTTATATTTTACTTACGATTGTGATTGGCAGTTGCTGTCTCACATATGCTTCTGGAAACATATTGTATTCTGATTGGTCACCAATGTTCTGTACAAACCTCTGAATTCATTATCGAAATCCAATCCAAACAGTCCTCTAAAGTAATCAACTCCTAAATAAAAAAAAACAGGTGCAATCTACTCTTCTTTCACAAGTAACAGACAAACAAATTGATCGGCGCACTTGCAACAAAGGAACTGCTATGCAGGCATATCAGCCCTGAACATTTGTCTGTAATGGCAGGACAATGCTTGCAATGCTTAGAACATCCATTCAGCCTTTCTGTATGCACAGTTTAAACCTATAATGGTCTAAGATTTAATTTTCATATTGAATCAAAAGTCAGGAATATATTTTACATGCTAAATATATATTGATATGGGCTTCATAGATCTGATCATTGTGTAAGAAAACCTGCTGAAATGTGTATCTGTTGTCAGTGGTCCCCAGCATTACCCATGCACTCCATACCAATGATGAGCACAACTCTTCATTTGACTTTACACCTCCTCTAACAGCAGCAATGTCAGTCAGGCTGCAACACCTAGAGATGCTTATCTGTGAGCTGGGTTCAAATTATTCAACGTTCTCACTTAGTGTCAGGTGTTGTGGGTGAATAGAAGAGCAGTGAGCTGCATCAGACACTTCTGTCTTTACCACATGATCCTAGAAATCTGATGCCTTAAAAAAAAATGCTCTTTTTATCTTGGAAGCTGTGGGTTTGCAGTTTTAAAGTGCAGCAACAGTAAACCTGAAGCACATACAGTATATATGTCTGTCAAAAGACATTTTGACACTTTCTACATACTGAATTTGATTTTTTGGTGAATAATGTGAATTGGGTTATTTTAATAATGATTCACAAAGGACCACTGGAGTAAGTAAAAGATTAGAACCTAGAAGAAGTATTAGAGCGGCTCAATTTATAATATAAGAGTGGCTTATGGTTTAAGTAATAAATTTGTTGTAAATATTTTACACTTTTTTTCCATTTACTGTAGGTTATTTTTTTAATTGATATTTTTTCATGTTGTACCACACAACAAAGAGCATCTGCATTCAAGATTTGTTTAGCAAAAAATATTTGTAACTTTTGTTTGTGCAACATCAAGATTAGGAAGTGAACAAGTCAAACCAACGTTTTGGTGCTGTGCACCTTCATCAGGATTTACAACACATAGAAGTCTATAAAATCTGTTTTCCTCCCACTGTAATGGTAAATTTAACTCAATTATATCACCAAAAGTTTTCAAATAAAGAAATGTTTACACAGTTTAAGGTTAGATTTCTGGATTTAGCAGGGACTGTATCTTGTGGTCTTCTGGTATCTTTGTGATATTTTCTGAATAAAACGAACATGTGAAGGTACATTTGTACAGTACAAATTGCTGTTTTTTTTCAGTGTCTATGGCTCTATGTTACAGTTTATTTCACTGGGCAATGGTGAGTGGTAAGTGTAGTGCTTCATGACAGCTCGGAGAGTGCCATGATACTTGAATGGGGTTAAAGGGATGGAACAGGAGTCTTGCTCTCAGCGATGGAGAACCTTATTGCCGATGGCTGGTCCGGCGACTCAAGGCTTGAAAACACATAGATAGAATACCCCACGCTGCGGAGAGCCACTTACGTGGTGACTTGGGAACAGAGTTACCCATAAGGGATTGAAGGAAGAGAGGACCCAACTCTCGGAGAGCCACTGCAGCCGAGTGACTTGGGAACGGAGCTACCCACCGGGACCAAACGTAGAACAGAGCTTACAGGAGTCCTGGAGCTAGTAAGCAAGGAGTAGAGAGATTAGAAAGAGATCGAAGGACTGCGAGGTAGACTTTGCATCGACAGCTGAGAAGGAGAGAGAGAGACTCCACAAATTAGTATAGGGAAAGCACACAAGCTGTGACAGGATAGAAAGTGTGGCCGGGGGACCCTTCTGGCCCGATGCAGAACCTCCAGCTCGAAGGGTGTAGCCCAGGGAGACCGGGGAAAGTGAGCCTCACTAACCCCCAAAAATGCCCCCCGGGCCCCCCGCAGAACCGCATCTGTGAGGATAGAAAAGAAAAGACTGCAGCCACTGCACGACATAGACTTAAGTGGGGAAAAAACAAATAAGACAAAGAGAGGTTAGTATTGACAACCTATTGGAAAGCCGTCCATGCTGCGGAGAGGAAAAACACCCTTTTTTTTTAGAGGAAGGACAGGCTCTTGATGCTGCCAGGGTAGGATCGGATTAATTGACTGGGACTCGCACAGGAGGAGAAATATTGCTTTTCTGTCGGTACGTGCTGGTATGGATATTCCAAGATCGAGTAACGATTTAAGTAACTTGTTGGTTGGCCAGTCTTTGAAGAAGAGGCAGCTTGGAGATGGATTAGATGGAGCAGATCTCTTACCGCGGTGGGGTTGAAGAATGGCGGGAGCTGCTGCTGGAACTGAAGCAGAGGAGACGTCTGGAAACCATGAATGACTCGGATTGTCTCCGAAATCCAGTGGAGGAAAGGTACTGGTCGGAATATCCAAGTTTGATTGAAGCGAAATAGCTGCTAGTGGGATAGCAGTAAGTGGTAGTTCTCATTCCCCCTACTTTTTTAAAATAAAGTAGACGCACAGACTATGAATAGACCGGTAGCCTGAATAGACTGATAGCGTACCAGCTCATACTAAAAATGAAAAAACGAAAAACACTAGAGAGGACGGAAGAGGAAACAGGAGTCTTAGAGATAGAAGGATAGATGTGACTCACCACAACCCCTGAAACTCAACTTAAAGGTTTACACTTAAAATATATATATTTTTTGTTTAACAAAGTTGGCCTAAAATGAGAGGCTTTATCTTGTTGAATCTAAACACAATAAAAGCCTCCCTTTCATTAATGTCTCTGGAATATAACTAGCTTTCACCTTATGCTTTAAAGCAGTGTGATTTTTGTGATTTGAATCAATCTAATAAGTGTGATTGCTGAAATTTGTATTCCGGGCAGCCTTATGTTAACAGTGTAAAGGAATGTAACAGGTTCACAAAATGCCCGATTTTGGGGGTTAGAAGAAGTGTGTAATTAGAAAATAACGTTAAGAGCAAGTTCTCACACAGAGTTTCACACCAATAATCTACAAGTAAAAAGTATAACCTGTGATATGACGTTTTATCTTTCCTGAAATATAACGTCTTCTTTATTGTAGAAGTGAGGATCAGAGATTTGCACAGGGTACTACATTAAATTGGAGAGCTATCTGAATTATTAGTACAGTATTTGGTGCTGTGCGAGTACATCCATCACGTCATCTAGGATTATAGATGTTCATTTAATAATATAATTGCACTTTTCGACTGTATGTATTGGAAGCCAATTGTTTTGTGCATTTCTCAAGTTATATATACACCTTAAAACACCATCTAACTTATTTCCTGTGACACCTGTGTTGTTCTTTAGTACTATGGTTTTAAGAACTTTATTTAGAAAGGGAAAAGTGTTTTCATATAGAACACATATTTATCCAAACTGCCTTATACATGGCAATGACATTGAATTTGAATCAGATGTGAAGCTCTAAAATTAAAAAGAGGATTTAAAAAAATGACATGATAAAATTATATTTGCCACAATGTATAGTGTGAAAAGCATGGGTATATCACTATTCCAAAACTGTTCATACTATATGTTCTGCAAGGAAGTGTCCTTTTGAAGACCTGTTCTCATTTTGTTTATCAGAGAATAACTCTTTTTGGGGAGGAGAGCCTAGTCAGGACACCTGGGTCAATACAGAACACCTTTTCAACATGTGTCATTGGATCTATTACATCTACAAAGACAATGGGACCGGCTGTATGGCTCATTTGAAGGATGGCATCTCTTTCAGGACATACAGGCTATTTGCTCATCAGAGAAGGGCCATGCTTTTCCTGATTACCAATTCAAATCTCCTTGTCTACAGATAAATAAATCCATCAATAAAAAAAATGTATTGCACTGCCATTGAATGCATTAACTTTAAAGTCCAAGTGTCATAGTTTAAACCGACTTGAGGGGGTGAAATTAGCAACATAAAATTCTAAATGGTAGAAAAAACAAAACATGCTATTATTTATTTTAAAGAAAGCCAACAGATAGCCCTCATATTCTAAATATATTAGCTTTTATATTTTACACAGATGTAAAATAATTTCAAGCACAAATTATTACAAAATAAATGGTTAACTTCCTGATGCAGTCAAGTTAAAAATTAGGCTTTGAATTCATAACTGAATTTGGTAACCTTCAAAAAAATATATCAACCATTCAATTTTTTTTGGCATAAAACCGTGAATTCATATATTATATATATATAAGTATATATAGTATATATAGTATAATATATGTATATATATATATATATATATATATAATATTTGGTACTCATGGTAATTTCATCTTGCCAATAACAAAAGTACTCCACTTTCACATTTTCCACTGGAGGACTTTTTGGTTTTTGATTGCAAGCCTGTCAGTGTATTCACGAGAAACGGTTCACATTTGTAAATTAAAGGTTCTGCAAGACTGCGTGGTATTGAAATATCTAATTTGGTTTTCAGAGTGAAGACTACTTTCCTTTTAGCTGTAGTGTGGTTAAATGGTAGGCTTTTGGATCCACAATAACTGATCGCAAAGGTGACTGCAGTAGCAGTAGTGTTTTATTTTTTTTTTATATATATATATATATATATATATATATATATATATATATATATATATATATATATATATATATATAAACACAATGACCAGTTCTGACCGCAGCCCATATAGGGTGTGGTTGACCTATTTGGAAACAAGATGTGACATCTCAATGACATTATAACATTTAAGTTATTATAAATGGAGAGTGTTTGTATTTTCTATACACATTAAAACAGACAAGCTTTCTGTCTGTATTCTAAAGGACAATTGTTTTGAACACTGTGTGGGTGATTGACATAATTTAAAAAGACTAATAATATGCAAATGAGCATGGTGATGTCAAGAAGATGCATTTGCTCGACTATAGACAAAAATAATTAAACTCAAATATTTCAACATTTCTAAGTCACTGTTTACTGCAACAATTTATCTAAAAATGCCATTTATCCTCGTCTCATTGGGACTCATCAGTCAGTTTAGTTTTTGGCGTGAGCTGTGAACATCTCATAACACTTAAAGGAGGCACAGGGTACAGGTACAGTATATGCAGCCAAGCTCATAAGAAGAATTTGTTTTTCCTGACTGATAACCTTACACCCCAACTGAATACACACATCAGTTCCTACTATAGACATAACACACTTCATTCACTGAGCTCGGTTTAATTAGCATGGATAGGATTTCCAAGGTACAAATTACTAGGAATTCAATATTGCAAAATCCTTTTCCTACTTAAATCTAACAGCATGGTATTATCCTTAAACTGTGCTTGATATTAAGCAGACTTAGTGACAGATGACTGAAATAACACTCTGCCTGGAGAATTTTATTAAGAATACATGAATATTGACACTGTTTTCAGCAATAAACAAGTCAAACGTGTTTTTAAATCTTTTAAATAAAAAAAAATAGAACTTCACAGCTGTGACTAAATCTTATTTCAGTGAACGAATCCTCACTGTGTTTTATCTTAAGAATGTTTCAGAAACACAGATCATTTGAAATAACATACTGGTAATTACAGGAGCCTAATTATACACTGCAACACATCCTCTGCTGTTTGCTGAATACAACTTACTGACAAGTTTACAGACTGTTGGTAAACACAACAAACACAAAAAAAAGCTATAAAGCTATTGCAAAGTGACCTAATAATAAGTGTGGGTTTTTGCAGCAGCTTACTGCAACAGGTCATACTGATAAGCTTCAGTGTTATTGATATATCCTTTAGGAGAATGAATCCCTGTCACTGACTCGGTCTATGTGAACAAGCATCTGCTGTGTTTGTCTATTATATATATATATATAGATATATATATATATATATATATATATATATATATATATATATATATATATATATATATATATATATATATATATCGGTAACACTTTAAAATAAGTGTCTGTAATTCCAATGTAATTAACATGATTTCCTACTGATTTAAAATGAAATTCCTATTGAATTCAAAAATCACAAGCATGACACACTTTCATGACACACTTTTCATGACTTCATAACATTTCCCTTAATACACATGAAATTTATCACTACTGAATTAAAACACAAATAACAGAAGAAGCTGTCTGTACCATCAGGGTACATCCTGTGCAGTAAATGTACCAAACTGAATGCAACGTTATTAGGCCTATTATTGGTAATGCTGTTACAAAATAAGGTTATTAATAAGGATCTTACTTTTTTAGGTTTTTTATAATTTAGCAAAGCAGTGGTTTGGGTAAAAATCAAGCATATTAGGTGCCCTCATTACCAGAACATTCGTCAGTCAAACAGCTAGTATCTTATTTGTCATTTGATAAAGAACACGTCCAATGATCAGCTAGAAAAAGTTTATCTTATCTCAATCCATTCATTCCCGTGGTAGGTCATTCGCCTCCTCCTCCCCAGTCTCCACCTGTTTTTTTTTTATTCCTTTAATGGTGTGGGGGGGGGGGGGGGGGGGGTAGCTATACTGCCCCCTCTGCCTATAGCTTCCCTACAATCAGCCTCTCCTCTATCAGAAACTAAATTATGGGCAGGGGTACCTCGAAGGATGGGACCAAAGGCCAAAGATGTAATGGAAATATGTATAAGGTAGTATTTGTTGTCTGAGATTTAATAAATATTGTTCTTTCTATCACATGTTTTCCCAAATGAATTATTATTATTATTTATAGTATACAGTCCTCACTGGTACAGAACACTTAAAGATTTTGTATTGGATATCAATGTGCCAATAGCCTCTTGTCTCCTAGATGTTTCAAAGCTACTGAATCCTGGAGGTGAGACTCAGTCTCCTCCTGAACCATTAAGAGTTACCAATATCTGCAATTCCACATGACCAGGATTCATACCAGCAGTATCCTGATCACTTGGCTTACAAGGCCTCCTATGCAATAGTGCTATTACTAGGTGTGCCACTGGGAGCCCTTTTAATATGGAAACAATTCCCCTGTGAAATTAATCAATCTTGTAATGTCCTTGGGGTAAGGTAAGTGTGCAGAACAGTTGTGTAATTAGCTGCAGCTGCTATGGAATATCATTCAATATTCTGTAATTTCTTATTAAAATATGAACAACACGTGGCCTCAAATCATTTCTAGCCTGAAATTATTTTTAAGCAGGTGAGAGCTAGCATTGTTATGTATGTTTATAGATATTTAAAAGTGTTAAGATTATATTGCATTTGTGGCTTTGTTTGTAGCTGCCCCAGACATTTTAAGTTAACATTTCTTTGCATAGTGCTAAAAATGATGAAAACATAAATTTACTTTCACAAAGCTGCTCCATTTGGAGCCTATCCATCACCAGTACTCAATCAAATGGGGCCCATCAATCCTCAATTAAAACAAACTTTTTTTTTTATGTTTGCTCATTGTTTACTTCTGAAGATGTTGAAGACCAGGATATAACAGTAACAGAGGTGTCTTGGGATATGCCTAGGGGTCAAAGAATTTAACCTAAGGAAGAAGGCCAGGTCTTTTGTTTGGAACACGAGACTTACTTTTTTTTTCTTGAAGTAAAAGGCAGCATTATAACGTTATTCATACCTCACACGGTGTACTAACAACTCTTCTATTCACACTAAAAGGAATATATTCCCTTTGTCGCAATGTATTAGATTTGCCCCCTGAGATTTGTCTGTAAGCAGTTTTAAAGGATGAAACAGGATTAGATAAGGTTTCTTACTAAGAAAAGGGTCCTAGAAACGGACTGCTGGAAACTGCTTGGATTTCAAGCAATGAAACCATCCTTTGTTTTAACACTTTAAACTGCAATCTGACTATCTGCGAACAAAGTGTCTCTTAACATGTTTTTCCTACGTATTTAGAAAGCTCAAATCATGCTTTCATTTCCTTTTGGTAAGTAAGATTACATAAAGCAAGAACTTAGCCTTAAACAAAGAGGCTGACAATAGCTGTCTGCTTTCAGGGAACTAAAATTGTATAGAAAACTTCTAAATTCCATTGATAAGGCTTTATTTGGTTTTGATTTAAAAAATTTTAACGGAAATTCAGAAACATGTATTAGTTTCTTTTAGTTCTTGCTATAAAACAGAAATGCATCCGCCAAAGTAAAAAGTACAATAGATCTTTTGTAAATCATATGGAGAAGGATATTGATTCCATACGTGGTATCGGTCAGCATTTTGTACAGTGACTACGCTTCTTATGTTCTTTTATATATGTGTTACCTTTTAAAAGTAATATTGTGTATATATATATATATATATATATATATATATATATATATGTGTGTGTGTGTGTATATATATATATATATATATATATATATTGCATAATATATATATTGTATGGGCTTTTGCATTTTTGTGATTGGTGAGGTACATCATAGGTCCATCTGTTTGGTAGAAATGTAAATACTATACCATCTGTGCACACAAGCCAAGGCAGTGATATTGATAGGTACTGGTTTTTCTTATCACTGGAGTATATAACAGATTTCCTCTTTATCATGGTACATTTAAATGCAATATCCCTTTCCTTCTTACTGATATGGAAGTGTTGACCGAATGTTTTTTTTTTTTCTATATTACTACAGAATTATTCCATAGAGTATCTTGTAAAAGTTCCTTTCATTTAACAAAAATACAGATATTTAAGGAGCGGGTTTATTGGTTTTGACAAGCATAGAGACGCTTAGGTTATGATTGTTGAAATTCATTTCAGACTCTTATTTAAAACCCATCACAATTTACATACAAAGAGAATAACAAATGCTGAAGAACAGATGATATTTCAAACATTCATGATTATTTAGGAAATAAAGGAGTGGTGAAAAAGGTGTTCTATTTTTCAATGTGAGAACAGTTATCCTCATACTATTGCAATGCATGGTGCTCAGTAAAAGCATAACAATAGAACTGCCCTTTAAATGGTTAAACTATATTATATGGTTTTGAGGAGACCTAGATATCTCTTGTATGTACAGTATATGATGAGACACTAGGAAAGCACAGCATACTCCTCAATAATAATAATAACAATAATAATAATAATAATAATAATAATAATAATAATAATAATAATAATAATAATCACTGTTCTAATACTAATACAAATATGAATTGATTATGATGTACACTGTAGCATCTTCTCATGCTTTAGATACCATGTAAAGTAGATAAGCACTCTTCAACAGTTCTGCATCCAGCTGTGATTTCTATCATACTGTCTTTGTGACGATGACCAGTGCTCTCTCAGAGCCAGATGAAGACCACTAGAATATATTTTCTATCCGTGCACTGCATCTTTTTTGATATGAAAGAGGCTTCATAACTTGCTAAAGAGACAGGGAAAGAGTGGATATTTCATGCCAGAGTCCTTACAGAGTTAAATACAGCATGCCAATTATTGTTTTAAATAGTATGCTCTTTACTTTAAAAATAGTACATATTAGTCCCCTCCCCCCCACCCCATCACCCCCCCCCCCCTTCTGGGGGGGTTCTGTTTTGGTGTTTTTTTTCCCATTGACAGCTGTCAGACAGTGATTGACATACATCACAAAAATACAACTATGATTATTAGAGAGAAGGATATCAATTCCATATGTGGTATCGGTCAGGAGAGTAAAGCTTTAAATTAAGAACTGTGTAGTACAGGTAATAATCTATATAAGGATTTGTGAACTGTTATACAGTGAAGATGCTTCCTGTGTCCTTTTATATACAGCTTAGCGTTACTTGCACAACCACCCTGTGCGCATTAGCGGGATATTTTGACTACAGGAGGCTGTTTGCATACCATCGTTTTGTAAACACCTGTCTCCTGAGAAAATATCCTCACTGTTGATAATATTGTTAAAATCCATTGATGGCAACTCCTTTATCTACAACAAAAAAGAAAACATATACTGCTGTCTAAATGGTTCAGGTATGTCAAAAAGTTGCCAACTGTAAAAAGAGGTTGTCACGACCAATGCAAGTTAAACTGCTGTAATACATTCTTTAAACATTTATTTTGTAAAGGAGACATGAGATGGTGTAAATGTTGGCCAGGCTGGAATGCTAGGAACAGAATAAACCAGCTGTCCTGTTGCTTGGTCTACGGGAATGTGTATGTGAGTTTATTTTTGGTGATTAGCGCCAGCAAATCATTTCTCAGGACTTCACAACATTTACAGTTTCCCTTGCCTTAAATATTTGCATATTTTAGTTACTGATCCTTTTCTTAACCTACCAGCAAAGTTTGCAATAACTTGACATGTACACTGACCTCTGTTCTCGTGTGTGCTATAATCGCTCATGCAAACATGTATATCCATATTTTACTTTTAAAATTAGTATGTGGTTCAAAGACTTCTATAATTGAATCTTAATGATACATGAAACAAAGGTATCTCTGATACATGTGTACTGACAAAGCTGTATATCATAGCTATGTAATTTTTTTGTTTGTTTGTTTGTTTTGCAGTTTCTATATTGTTTTAAAATAACTTTAAAAAAATACCCCATGTTTAGCAGTCATTAGGTTTGATTTTGAGCTGCAATTACTAGTACATGTATTGACTTTATAAATGTGCTGCCATTGAGTGCAAATCTGGTGCTATCTACTAAGACTCTACTGGAGACCAAGCTTAGAACACAGCTTAGCCTTATGGCACTGGCTTTAATGATTTGCATTTGTAAAATATATTACTGTACTAAGATTCTTTACTATAATAACATGCAGTCAAAAGTTTTAAAGTAAATTATTTCCAAATGTAAAATATCCAAGTAATGTGTAATACAGTTCCTCTGGGATAAAAAATCAAGAATTATCTCTGTCGCTACAAACATACATTAGTTATTAGTAATCTTGTTAGGTTTTCTGAAAATATGATATTTTAATCATTGAGCATGTAAGAAAGTAGAAGTAGCTTACATTTTATATTTATAATGAATAAACATATATATATATATATATATATATATATATATATATATATATATATATATATATATATATATTTATTTTCCCTTTAATAAAAATCCACTGCAAAACAAGAGTGTAAAAGCATTGAACATTTGCACTGAAAGTTTTGGCCTAGATTTAAACCGTTCACTGTTGTTCTGTTTCAAAGGGCTGTGGCTTGGCTATCAATATCTGTAATGGGAAGATTAATACAATGACAACTCAAGAGCTAAACTTATTGTTAAGAATATTTTTCTGTGAGTAGAAAATGCCCGCATGAAGTCACTAAAAACGATTCTCTGGCAAAAAGCCAGTCACACTGTTGTAACATTTTAAGACAATCACACCTTTGATAAACGAGCTGAAGAACTCCTAGCAAAGCTCACTGAACAACAGGGATTCATCATGTAGACCAAATGCTAGGATGGTGCTCATAAAGATTCCTTGCTTAAGGTTTAAGCAGCTGCCTGGTGAGCTCTAATGAAGGAAAGAAAGCACGAAGAGCTGCTTATCCAGCATGATAAAAACAGATCCAATGTGTATTACATTAAAAACGCTGTGACTTGAACATGCACAAATGTTGCCTTTTATGGGCAAGTAATATAAAAGATTCCTGTCTTCTTCTAAATCACGGGGAAAAAAAAAGAATATGTTCTGTTCAGTAACTGCATTGCTTTCTTTCTGTGCTTTACCAACACATCACTAACACTGTAGATGAAATAGGAGTTTTATAGGTTCAGCAGCACTTGAGGCAGATTAAAATAAGCCTGTGTTATAAGCAATTATGATTTGTTCTGCACTGATTAGAGCTATATGTAATACAACCCATTTTCCCTTTCCTGTAACTGCTAAAAAAAAATCATGTTCAAAATATATACTATTTCTGTGCATGTGTGTGAGTCAGATGTGATTAAAGGTATACCTAGAACAGAATGTACAATTTAAATATGATACCTGCATAGGCTACAGGTACAGGGTGTGTCTTATATAATGAGGCACTGGATTACTAAGGAGAGTCCCAATATATGTTGGAGAGAAGTAGCAGTTTTCAGTTAGCTGTCAAATGGTAGAATCATTAGAAGATTTAATCTATGATCTGATCTATGAGCAATAGGGAGGGACTGCTGTCTACTGACACACATGCACCCAAACATTTTTTGCAGGTATAAAACAACATTTACAGTAAAAATGTGGGAGGGGGTGTTTTTTTTTAAAAAACACCTAATAGTCAGAAAGCCAAGTGAAGATCTATTGACTATTGTAAGCAATCTAAAGTGGTAAAGGTGGGTTTTTGCTAGTAATAAAATATTTGGTAAGTCCACATTGCAATTTTAAATGGCAACATTATGATGAATAAACAGATAACATGTATTTAGCAATACACATTGTGATGTGGATTGGAGATCCACAGTTAAATAGATTTTCACATTCATTGTTAAATAAAAGTGTTTAGCATTTCAATTATTGTGTCATTGACAAAAAAGTTTTTTTTTTTTTTTTTTTAATTCCTGTTTAGTTCTACACATTCTTTTCAGAATTTGTATTTTACAAACTACAATGGTCAAAATAGAAACCAATTAAAATCTGCCAGCATGTAAATCATTCCCTCAAGCCAATTATTAGGTAATTAAGTATTACTCTAACTGTTCATAATTTGAGCTATTGACAATTACAGTAACTCAGAAATGGTTAGTACAAATCATATAAATAATCATTAAAAAAAAACATAATAAGTAATGTTTGTATTGCAATCTGGTAATGATACTAGTAATTAAAATAATAATAATAATAATAATATCACAAAACACCATTAACAACCCAATACTTAACTATAAACCAATTCTACAAAGGTATAATAATGTTCATTAAGCTTCATTGTGAATAATGATAGCACTAAAGTAAACCTTCTTCAAATTACATTTATAAGATAAACATTTCAGATTTGCAAGTGTTTAATTATCATGACTGGGGAAAGCAGAAAGCTTAAACTGCAGAGATTTTCCACAGTTAAGAGCCTATAGGGGGAAGTCATTAATCTTAAAACTGATCGGGTTGTGTGCGATGATTCCTTGTTTGTTGTGCACTGTTGTCAATGAAGTGGTTAAAGCTGTGTTTGTTTGTTTGTTTTGTTTTGTTCTGAATGGCTCTTAAAGGATTAAGATTTACTCTTGTGTCACTGCTGGAACTGACCACTGCGAGGAACATGAAAAAAAAAAAAAAAAAACACAATTCTGAAAACCAGACTAATACTATTAGAAATTACAATATGGGGCCCACCTTGTGTTTCATAACTAATGCTGATATGTAACTTAAATAGGATTTTGGAGTTTTGTTTTGGTTTCAACCTAAATTTCAAGTAGTTTATTGAGTGAGGGATTTAAAGTGCTGGAATGTTAATCCACCTGTATCATGCTGCAGTCTAATATATTTTTGGATGGAATAAGACCATCTGTGGAGTTAAACAGATTAATATTCTCATACTGAGCATTTGTTAGTTCTGTATATTCTAATGTGATTTTTTAAATACATTGAGATCGTGAGTTAAATGTGTTTTTATTTATTTTGGGGGTAAGACAGTGCTCTAGTAAAATAAGTATTAGCATTCTGTTTTGAAACATGTTAACATTACGTTGGGGAAACCACGTTATCAGTCAATAGTATAAGATATTTTCTTTGTATTTTAAAGATAAATATACTCAGAAATAGCATAAAGGTTTCAGGAATATCCAGCCCAGTTAATGTGATAGGTGGGGGAAAAAAAGTAGAAGCAAATCTGTACTGTTGCATTCTCTTTTAGATGAAAAGCCAGTGTAAAAAGGGAAATAAGTCTCATGTAGTACATCCCTAAGATGCACAATACAAGGGTTATGTATTTTAGCCATACTAAATAAAGGGTGTCACTGCTGGCCCTAGGATATGTTCTGCAATGACAGTGCCACTCGACACCATACTGAGTCATTGGTTGATTTTACGTCCGAAATGGAATGTCTAAGCCACCAACGTCACTTCCTAGAGCACCTTCAGTTCCTTTCAGGCATAGTATTCAAGCATTGACCTGGCATAACCCAGCTTAAGCATCTCAGATCATATGCGATCAGAATCCACAAAGGAAGACTAGCGTATTTGTCTCAAGTTATTACATCCAAATCTCACCACAAACCATCAAGTTTCACTTCTGAATTCCTGATGAATAGGATTATTCAATTTAAATAAAGGGGATATTGTTTTACCCTATGTGTCTGACACGTTCACATTATAGAAATTGCTTAACCTTCTTTCTACACATTACTTCCATCTGAATTATTACTATTTCTGTTGCAAGGCAAATACAGAAGAAAATGCACCACTCTGATGTAAACAACACCTGCTCTAAGGTAGCCTTTTAAATAATCTATACTCATCCTTGGAGACTGGAAGTTGTCAATGTAGCCCAGCAGATAGTTAAAATGCTATGTAAACTTCGAAAGAGCATATCAGAGTTAAATTAAATATGCTCTCTCGTTTTTTTTTTTCAGTGACACTAAGTCCCTTGAACTATTGACTGATTGTAGCAATGTTGAATAACCATTGCCATCTAGAGGTTCACTGTTCACTGGGCAGTCTACAGAACATCTTGATTGCTTCATTACCATTTTACAGAGGAAGAAAATATATGCCAGTCTTACCATGTGAGATTTATAATATTCAGAACAAAGGGGCTTTCTTTGGGGCAAGAAAAAATAAAATCTATATTTTTCAATAATCTTTATACTGCATGGGCAATATCAGAAAAATTAATTTTCACTGAAACAGAAAACTGTAGATTTTTTTTCTCCTTTTCTTTCCTTTTTGTCTAACAGATTTGGTTTATTTATTAAGAGAGAATAAAAGATGCAGGGGATTGTATTATAAATCTGTAAAATTTCATTGAGATGATCTGATGGAGAAATAAAAACAAGTGATAGACACTGCCTGTCTTTTTTGTCTAATATATACCATCTTTGTTATGTAGCAGAGAAAGCAGCATCAGTTCCATACATGGTAGAGATACATGTATGTATGTGATTTCAATAATAAAGATCTAAATATCAAGACGCATTTTTGTGAAGTTTAATCAGCTTCTGTGTATAATATCTGATTATCGATATGAGGTTATTAAACCGCTCAAGAAAGATTTATATTTTAAAATGCCCTTTTTTTTGCCTTTTATTTTTGTTGAGGAATTTTATTTTATGCTATTTACAGTTGCTATCTTTGACCTAATGCCAATATTCACATGTACGTTCCTAATATCCTTTTCATTTTCTGATTTTGAACCTTTGACCTATGAAGCGAATTGCATTGTCCATAGGGTGAGTTTAAGTACCTTTGGATGTCAAGGGCCAGGCAGTGACCCTTAGATGAGTAAATTAATTGATTGGTAACTACTATATAGTTCTACAACCAGCTACCCTACTTAAATACTTTATATTTGCAGAAATGAATTGCATTATAAAATGAATGTGAAAAGTTAACCCTGTAGCATGGATTAATCCCTGTATGATACTGACAAACTACTAATGAACTAAATAGCACATGCTAATCTGTCACTGTAAAATATTACTTTGGAATACATTTTAAATGTATCGAAACGAATGCTGAAAATTCAAATTATTAGAATGTCGATTCCCAATGTTGACAGTGATACTGATTTAAAGACAAATGCAGAGAGCCTAGCATTGTCATGATTCAATAGAATGGGAATAGAACAGGAACAGGAAGAGTTTTGAGCAGCCTGCATTTAATTAGTGCTGGGTCCTACACAATAAATTAAGACGGCTTTGCCTTGTTTTATGACCAAGATCCTGTTTTTCTAATTCTTGTGCTTTTGTTTCTTTGATAAGGACGGATCTGGCTCTTTGGATGCTAAATAGAGAGCTAATTCAATCGGGGCTTTCTCCTTGGGTCTGCTTGCAAACCATTGCCCGACTCACAGGCTCTTTGTGTCCTGCCCTCTCTGCATGTGTCTGCGCTCCCCTGGCTGGTCAGATTTTTTTGTCTCTGCTAGTTAATAAGCTTCGAACATAGCAGTCTGATGTGGTGGGAACATGGACGGGATGAGGGTCCTTAGTGAAGGTGTTTGTTGTTAAATAGAACAATTCAGCTGTCTCTTTAGAAAGCCTCACAAAAGCAAATACTCCCCGCTGAACATTTTCTTAGCCTGTTGCACAAAAGATGAAGTTTGTTTAAGAAATTGCCGCTAAAGAAAGCGTCAACCCATTAAGGTAATTATATGGAACCTGTGTCGTATAAAAGCTTAATTGATGTTAATGTTTGTCTAATTGGTGATTCAGGGAGTGCAAAGGACTAAAGGTCTTCATAGCACTTTCAGTCATGTCTCTGAAAGGGGTCCTTCTGGTTTTCACACTTATCACAATGCCTGCCCGTCTTTCTCAGATTACGCCATGTTTTCAGCCCCTTGCAGCATTCTGCTCCTCTACTTAAAGCGTAAAATAAGGGTGAAGAGCCATTGTCTAATGCAACCATTTTTCAAAGAGTGTTTCTGACAGGGATTGTTAAAGGAATCATGTTGAAG
This sequence comes from Polyodon spathula, assembly GCF_017654505.1. Taxonomy (NCBI): domain Eukaryota; kingdom Metazoa; phylum Chordata; class Actinopteri; order Acipenseriformes; family Polyodontidae; genus Polyodon; species Polyodon spathula. The sequence goes on from NC_054550.1 coordinate 27,650,882, forward strand.
ACAAGGGGGTGTGAGAGGTGAAAGCCACTATCACCCACTCCTGTCACATCCCCAAAGAGCAGCAATAGCCTTCTAATTGCTGCATCTGTTTTCTTTGTGCCTCCATTCTTTTCAACAAATACTTTAAACCAATACCACATGTTCTTGCGGAATCTAGAAATAACCCATTGTGATTGGGATTGGCATTTTTTAATTATGACAAAAAAGATCAATTCAAAATCTAACCTATGTTTGTTAGGGTTATTTTTGTGCTAAAAATTAAAAAAAAAACTGCTGCTAATACAATGCGCAAGATAAATTAATTTTGGAATGTCTTAATTTAATTGTTGTGTTACATTTTAATAAATTATATATATATATATATATATATATATAGAGAGAGAGAGAGAGAGAGAGAGAGAGAGAGAGAGTGAGAGAGAGAGAGAGTTTTGTGTAGAAAATCACACTTTATATTCATCTTACTAACAACTTGATTTTTATTTTTAGCTTAACTTTGTTATGATTGATACATACATGTAGTTCTCTTATTGTTAAGGCATCCACAGGAATTGCAAGAGCCCCTTTGTGTTCACTGTTAAGTGTGTCTTCTCAGTAGTCTGGAATGTGGTTTATATTAGGCACTCCACAACTCTAATTAGCTGAACTCAGTAGCTGTTGAATTATTAGTAAAAGGGGAAGACAGACGAAGGGAACTAAACAACACTGCCTACTTTTTTTCTGATCTGTCAAGGACTATAAAAAACAACACCTGTATTGCTGAGATACCCAGGGCTTTGTCTATTCCTAATATTGCTTTTCTGCCTAATTGCCATTACTGCCACATACATTAACCCTTTTCTCAGTAAGGTTAAAACAGGGCCAGCGATGAATGGCAAACTGATTGTACTGCTGTCAAACTCAAATGTGAGACTCATTCTAGAGATGGAAGTGTGAGGAAAAGGACAGAGAATTGCACTTCATTAAAGCTCCACCAAGCTGATTGGAGTGGAGGAGGCAATTGAGATTGGAAGTGGCATTCCCATCACACTGTCCCTTTTTCTTCGGCTTCACAACTGTATTGTCACTCAAACTACACAAGGAAACATTGGCCAGAGTTCCCAGGTTTTTCTTGGGGAGAGGTTATAAAATACACAAAATAGACATTCACCTTCAGGCTATTCTCTTCTTATACTTTGTTTTAATATCCAATTCATGTGCCATTAGAGAATGAAGATTGACAAGAAATAGCATTGACTTCACAGATATGACCTTCAAACTCTGAGACCTAATTCCAGCCTCCACACAGGTTTGACTATGCTAAGAAACACCTTTTCTTTGTAGAAGAATGAATGGTTCTTTTTTTCTGCATGTTTCACCTCCCCCTGTTTTGCCACTGGTTTTAGTCTAGGACATGTCAACTGCCTGTCACTATGACAATGGACAAACAGACAGATTTTTTTCCCCAAATCCAAGGGGAACTTCCTGAACAAAGAGTCATTTTTTTGTTGCACAGATTTGCGTGGCCTAAAGCAGGTCACTAATGAATATATCTCCCAGACAAATAGGTATTTGTTAATTATCCCTACATTTTGTTTTTCATTAACAGCCCAGAATATAGGGTTATCATGTGCACAATTCATATATGTCGACTTTTAATCTCATTGTTGGCAGTGTGGGGATAAGATGTCATGACACGGTGCACAGTCACCAGTACATTATAATCTGTGAATATCTGGCAATATTTAAATATTAAGCGAGTATTACAGGACCACACTGCTCAAATTTGACTTCAATAGAGTATCAAATTAACAACTCTTAAGGAGTAACATAATATAAGCATTTTGTTGGAACAATTATCCTGTGGCCTTTATATACAAAGTTAGTGTCATATTACTCATCAAAGCATTTTGTGGATGAATAATAACCATAGGGCAAGACCTCTGACCCTGCTTGCAACCTTTAAGGAATTTTGGAGTAATTTGTGCTTTTTAGTACCTAGAGATCTTTAGGCACTGCAGTTTTTGAATGGAAATCCGATTCCACTAGTGTAATCTGTTTAGTAATGTCTTTGTTCATTGTAAGTGGACCAAATATTTGGATGATCCTAAACAAGCACAATAATTGAATATGCTGTTTCACAGCAGCAGGTGTTTGAAACCTTGAGCTTGTCTTTACATAATGAAACATTTTGTAAACAAAGGCAGGTTATTATGTTGCTACAGTTTACTGGGGATATGCACAACTGAAACAACTAATTTTCTTGATAGCATACTGTAATCATGCTGTTATTCTTCTGATCTTTGCAGAAAGCCCTGTGCTGCCTATTAATAGTTTCTCATTCCTCCTCATTGCTATAGGGCATATACAGTATATTTTACTTTTTTTAATCGTGATAATTATTGAAACAAAATTATGCACAATGTTAAATGTAAAATAAATTAAATATATTGATTTAAATCAATAATTATGACATTTTTATATGTTGTCTTTTCAAATGATTTATGATCTTGAATGGAAAACAGAACAGAACTTACCTATCTTTTAGACACCATGATACATTGTCCCAATAATGTTCATATTATAAAATATCATTTGTAAGTTAAAAACAAGTAGATAACAGTAGATAACATTTCATATAATAAATAGATTCATTTAAATAAATCGGTTAATTTATTTTTATGCACACGACCCCACATCTTAACCACTATGTAAAAGAGTTGCCGGGCTCTTCTGCATGTGTGGTTCTAGAGCTTTTAACCTCATCTCGTCCCACCAACAGAGGAAATATTCCCCCCCACGACCTTTAACCCCGGTGATCTATGACTCATGCCACCAATGTTACTAGGAGGTCGGTTGAGAACAGTGACCCCGCACTCCACAAAGAGGATCTTAACCACCATGCAAAATGCCAGGCTCTTCTGCACCCGTGGTACAGCACTTCTAACCTCATCTCATCTCATCGACTGTGGATATAATGAAAGTGTATCACACAAAAATACCAATTACACACAGAACTGTGTCATCATCATTTACCTGTGTTTCCCTGATCAACTGCGACAATACATTGAATATACAATATATGATAATTTTCAGTTATAAAGAAGGAGCTTGACCTTTATCTAAATCTATTGGGATCTATTGCGGCCCATGCTACCAGCAAGTATGTAAACATTTACAGCTGGATCTGTATTACTGTTTTATTTTTGATAATATAAAAGTATAAAAAACATATAAGAATAGATCTGAACAGAGCCCTGTACTAACCTGTCTGGATTAGCAAGCCTGCGGTAGGATTCATTAATGCAAGTGTCACCAAAACAATAATTTATTTTTATAATTCTAGCTAAAGATTTCACTTTCATGGTTTCAAACAACACAATTGGAGTAACCTGACAATACTCTTTTTGTTGTAATAGAAAGTGAGACCGTTACAGTTTGCATTTTTACATCTCATCACATTTTGTTTTCCCTGTTGTATTACTTCAAGTCCTGAAAGGTCAGAAAAGGTCATGACTTTTTTGACATTTTTTCAACAGTTAGGTTGTGTGCACCGTAAACAATAAATCTGTAGCCACTTCGAGCCAGTCTGGTGGGTCTTATGTATGTTCCTTTTATACTGCACCTGTGACAATTGCCTTGCGTTCGTAAAGCTAACAGGAGTCAGGTTAAAGGTCAGAGGTTGAGGCACTGTCAAGAGGAAGTTATTCTTCAGTCCACCGAGTCAGTTTTCATTTTCGTCTTATGTGACATCCATCTGTCAATCAGGGAATTAAAGTTGTTGTCCTGTACTTGAGGCTGGTATGTCACAAAGAATAGTCCCATTCTGTCTTACTTGTTTACATCTAATTGCCCCTTTCTTCTAATTTAAACCTGGATCAAAACTGACTTTTCTCCAAAGGTTTTGTACAGTTTTGAAAGAAGCATTTGTCAAACAGCCCTTAGTAACTTAAAAAAAAAAAAATCAGAGCTGTGAATTGGCATGGATTACAAAACTGTGTTTCAAAGGGGGATTAGGGCTAATTACGTTATTCAACTACTATTACTTATTTTTTTCCCCTCATCAGTAGATAATGATTAGGTGGTAAATAGATGTGTTTTTGCCTCTTACTGGTCATCTGTTTTCACATGCCACATAGCACTTTAGTTTTGCATACGTACAACTTGCCAAATGTCACACCAAGCCAAACTAAAACAGATAAACGTATCAAAAGCCTGTTTGTTTTCTTCCTAATGTAAAGCATTTTTTTTCCAAAAATATTGACACCCAACAGTCATCTACATAGTTCTGATCAGTTCATTCTGAATGTGCATGATTGTGGAGAAGTAATCAGAGATGTTAGACTAGGTCATTATTATGCTGTAAACAGAATAAAAGCTGTACAATTATCACTTAAGGCTTTAGTTAAAGAATCTGTTATAAAGATTAAATAATATATATAGAAGATGATATGAAATATGCAAATAAGTAATAGACACCTGCAGAGAACAATGATAAACTACCAGAAAGATATGGAGGGGAGGGGCGTATACCGGTATATATATATATATATATATATATATATATATATATATATATATATATATATATATATATATATATATATATATTATGGTAGTTACATAATCTACTGTTCTTAGATTTGGGCTCCTTACCCTTTCCTCTAACAAATTTCAGATAAAATACAGGTTTGGAACCATTTTAAGGGTTAAACCTTGCTTCTTACTGCTGCCTAGATAGGGCTTACTAAGCTACGGTTGCTGATTTTGAAGAATTCACCTAGCAAAGTAAAGTGCCCCAGTTTCATTTTAAAATCTTTTTTTTTTTCTTCACATCAAAAAAAAATAATATCAATAACATGGGATCTACCAAAAAGATTATTTTGATGCCTTCCTAACGCCCTTATTTTTTTATCAACATTATTTATAATGTTCTGCCATTCCCCGCACAGTGTTCAATGGAACATTAAAGAATTGCAAGTTGGTTAACCCAGCAGCTTGCTATTAGTGTATACTGTACATGTTGTACCCACCAGGCACAGGGTAGTAAATAGAAAACATGAAGTACTCGTGGCTCTTTTTCGTTAGAAGAGGGAACAAAACAAACCTGTATTTTATTATTGAATGTTTCAGATGTTCTCTTTGGAATTTTTCCATCACAGACACCCAAACACATGGAAGTCCCTCATCAGCCGTGTATTCTTTTAAAACACGTTCAAATACATAAAAGTGAGTGCGATGGTTCAGCATGCTGGTGCGCCGACCCCCTGTCTCTGACTGCGATCGCTGCACTGCTGGGTGTTTGATCATTTACCACAGGGGGTGCCTTTTCTCTATCAGGGGCTTACCGTCTACCCACTAGAGAAGAATAATTACCTGCTTCTTCTTCTCTTCTCCTCTTCCCCGATAGCTGTTTTATAGTTTGTCTGTTTCATTAGCATACAAAATGTGCCCAGTCTAGAAGAATAATGCGTGGTCTTCATTCCATACAAAATTGCCCATACCTTCTGTAATGACACAGTACAGTAACATAAACTGGCTACTGGGAGCTGAAAGGCCAATTTTAGAGCATTACAATAAAAGTTTCTGTGTGTGGGCAAAATTAATCTCCTGTGGGCTTTAAAACGATTATAGGAAATTAGATGTGGTACCTATAAAAGCGCTGTGATTTCAGGCAGTAAATAAATTCAATCAGGGCTGCTTTGAGTGCTACTGTGCAGTACATTACAAAAGACCAGCAGCAGAAGAAGGCAGAACCAGAACAATGATTTTGTTGGAGTTATTTTTTTTTTCCAATTTATTAAAGGTAGGTAACATAATAGTTCCATACAATTTCTCCACCATGTACATCAATTAATTATATAGGTCTGAAATGGCAGAAAGACAACTGTTAACTGTCAGAGGAAAGTAAGACCCCCCCCCCCCCCCACACACACACACACACACACACACACACACACACACACACACACACACCTTCTGTTTGTTGTGAGTATATATGCAAGGATTGTAGCCAAGTATTTTGTCAGATGCCACTGAGACAGGGGTTATTGAAACTCAAGAGATAATCTTTCCAAGCTTCAAATAATAAATACAGGCAAAACTACTAGATCAGGAATGTTTTTCAGTAAAAATAAAAAACAGAGAAGTGTTGAAATGAATAAGAAAGACGATTTTTGAATGGTTTTCTTTCATTATTCCTAACACATGCTCCATTTAGCCCTGCCATTTCTACTGAAGTTTTCAAAATGCACCTTCACCAGATGATGATGATAATGTCAGATCATTCCCTGTTCTTTTTTTATGTTTTCCAAAAGTGAATTACTTGTTTTATCTTTAAAATGTAACCAGGGAAATTCAACCATTTTGACCGATGGGTGACTCACAAACTTCGGTTCAACTATACCGACTCAGTCACTGACTGGAAGCAGGGTATGAGCCTGCACAGCGATTACCCGGTAATTAAGGCTTCTAATTATATCGAAATAATAACTGCAGTAGTGAGTTTTTACCTTGCAGGTAAACCACCAAGGAACAAAAACACATGAGACCAAACCAGCTGGAGCAGCACTGCCTTTGTTTCAGTGTTGCACACTGCATGCAGACCTCTCAGGCAGGCTGTTGCACAGATGTTCCTATTTAGAAACAAACAAGCCCTTATGGTAAACTGATTTTCAAAGCGTAAAGCAGAAACAGTTTTATAAAATTTAGGGAATAAGCTGTAACAGGTTTTAAAACAAATGCTGGCATACCAAGTTATCAACAAGCACTGGCATTATTTTATTGAGAGAAGGCTTCTCTTCATAAAGGAAGTTTACACTTTCAGTATGTAAATAGAATGAGAAAATGGGGGTGATAATGACATGGTCAAGTGCTTGTCAGAGCATTGGTAGGCAATCAGTAAAAATAATAATTCTAAAATATTGAAACTCAGAAGATTTTTCGAGACAGTATGTATAGAGTAAACTAATGACAGTAATCAGCAAATACTGAGAATTACAAAAAAGCTTTCTGGAACAATCTTCAAGAACTGCCAGGAGCTAATGGTGTACAAAAGCTATATTTGTATTTGTATGTGTGTCTGTATGTCTGTCATTGGTCATTCCCTTTCTCTGTCATGTCTTTTAAACTATTTGCTAGTTTGGCCCCTGCAAATACAGAAAAAAAAATACATAAATAACTAGTTACTGTTTTTTTAAAGTATTACCATGATAAAAACAATATAGCAGCTTTGTGGAAGATTTAGGAAATGTTGAAATTTTAAGTTATTAACACACCCAATGTGTTTGCCCTCGGGGTATTAGTCATGGTCTAGTAGAACACTTCAGGGGGGAAAATGGAGAAGGAAGTCTCAAAATGGTGCTGCTATTATTTCAATTTCTGTTTGAATTCCAAAGCGCATTTCCTTATTATTCAATAGCAGGTCACATAGGAGGGTAGCAGAAGTCTTTGGGAAGCAACACCTGCAGTTACATTCAAAGGCCTGACATTTGCAAGCAGCTTCTGAAGTGGCTAGGCATTGTCCTGAGGTGGATAAAGGACCAAGTTTTCTACCTGAACAGCTGAAGCATTCCGGGGACTATTACAACCCCGGTGCCTGATTTACAAGTAATGAGTCCTGCTGACTTCAGTTTGTAAGAAATGGATCTCCCACAGGGTCGTCCATTTCTAAATTTAAAAAAGGGTTGGGGTTTTTAATAAGTTTTCTATCCACAGATGCCATCCACTTTTTCTCCTATTCTTTCCATTACTATAGTCTTCACAGCGATTCCCAGAGTTCTGGTCAACACTCCCAGCACTACATAGCATGCAGCTAGGCAGGGAACCCACAAAGTAAATATTCTACTGTATTTTCATGTGACAACGAAATAAACCTATTAAAATGTAATCTCAGCATCACTGTAGTTATGACATATTTATAATTGGAGTTATTTGCCATTTTCCTCATATTCAATATGACCTGTCAAGTGCAGCAGTATTGTACTGAAGTAACAATTCTACACTGTTTGATAATGTGTTGATGATTACATATACATATACAATTAAAAAGAAAACATGTTGTAGATTCTGAATAAGGCATTCTATACATCAGTACAGTACCTTTCTCAATGTTTTATTAATTTATTTTTTAAATAATTTATTTTTAAATGAAACACTGGAATGGCTTCTTGACCTGAAACAAATTTCAATAGAGCCTTTCTAATTACAGTTAGATTTATACTTTTAATTCAAACGATGCAGAACTGAAGAGATGAGATCTGAGAAATATGTCACACTCCTTTTTTATTATTTCTGCTCAAACATAATTATTTACTGTATTTTTTATGTTCTCTCATTTGTATTTTCTCTTATTACTGATTTTATTGTATTTTATAACTGCTATTAGCTGTAATGTGACATTTTGTAATGTGATACTTTGTAACAACTGTAAGTCGCCCTGCTAATAAATAAATACATTATTATTATTAATAATAATAATAATAATAATGTGATCTACAGTTTTTAAAGCAGCAAGAAAATTATTTTAGCAGTATATTGATCTAAAACAGCTATGCAGGTTAAATTCAAAGATTAAGTATTAATCTTTTTTTATGTGTAGCTTTTCTAATTTCCTTTTAAAAATAATCATCTTATATAATGAGGTGGAGTATAAGAAGCCAAATGCATCTGATACTCGCATGGTTCATGTTATAAGTTTAGTTAGTTTGTGCTTGTGATGTTAGCTTTTGGACCTTTCTTGAGAAAAGTATTTGTTAGTTATTACAGGAATATATTGGTAGGGGTCATGCACAGTTAATATGGGGTGAAATGTAAGAATACAATTAGTAATACTTAGAAAAAATAATTAGAAAGTGAAGTTTAAAGTCAAGAAATACCTAACTGCTATTTCATATTACATATTAATATACCCTATTATTTTAATAAGGTGATCTATGTATAATGTATGGAATATAGTAGGTCTGTTGATAGCCAATTAAAAAAGTCATTGCTTAGAAAATTAATTTCATAAAAGCATAATTTATTTTTTTAATTGCTTTTACAGGAATACATTTGAATGAAATAGCTCATGAGAGTCTGTAACTTCTGTCATTAGAAGGTAGTGGAGCAATGAATGACATTAATCTTATTTGCTGGTTAAAATCAATAGTGGAATTATGGTTAACAATATGGCTATAATGGTTTCTATGTTTAAATGGTAAACAAATATAACAAATCATAAACAGCATAGCACTTTAAGCTTAAAGTTTGACTGACAATTTTTGTTTCACCAGGGTCATGATTTCATGATTTTTTTTTTTTTTTTTTTTTTTGGTTTGTTTGTTGAAGAAATGGCATTGTTTATAGTATCTTAATTTATATGTTAACCATATAACTATATGTGAAGAATTGTTGTAAAAAGTATAATATAAAGATGACTAGATCAAATCAAGTCTTAATGTGGAAAACACTTGAAATGGTAAAGGAGCATTCACACAAAATGTTTAAATGTACATCCTTAGTTGACGTCTAATGTTCTTTTGAATTTGTGTATAGCTATACAAATGTTTGGAACCACTTTTAAAAGGTTGCAAGATTTCATTCTTGGCCTGAGAATAACTCAAACTGCACTGTTATTACAGGACAGCAGTACTTTGATGTTACTGTCCAGATTTGCTTTGTTCTGTTTGTTTTATTGTCTTACCATAATCTAAATATCAGAACATACATGTAAACTTTCTAATCTTATGCTTTTATTTTCCAAAGACATATTATGTGGCATGGAATTCAGTTGTATGAGAGATGGAACAGGACATGAACCAAATTAATATTATCTGAAGCTTGAACCCCTTTGACTTCCATTATATTCCAGAAGGGACATGCACAGTATCAATGTGATTATAATAGCAGGTGTTTTATTAACTGCCTCGCTAAAATTTTTGATAAAACAAACATCTTGAGAAACCACAGATAAAGGTCTTATAAATAACCATCTTCAAAACTTTAAATAAAGCATGGGAAATTGGCACAGTTTCTTAAAAAGAAAAGGGGCTCCTGGCTGATGTCTAAGTTTGCCTGCTCCCCTGTTTTGACTACACTTGCACTGAGAGAGGAATAATGGTCAGTTTGCATACAGATGTGTTCCATGTTGAATGGCATGGATTCCACCACCCACCCCTGGTTTCAAGGCCCAGTTTCTCTCTCATAACATGTTTTGTGGAATTCCATTTTTCATTGGGTTGTTTTACATAAAATACCATTATTTTTTACTAACTCTTTTAAATACTTTATATTGTGCTTTTAATGCCTTTTACACTTCAGTATAGATGGCTGCCTTTGGTGGAAGATTTGATATAATCAGGATTATGTTGAGTAATAAACACCCTGAAGTCGGCGGTCTGTCTGTTTAAACTTGTGTAGCACACTGTTGTGCTTGCTTTGCAAATACTTAACTTTGAGTCGTTATTTGTGCAATGTCGTCCAAAGAAAAGTACTCAAAATTCACAGCAAGGCAGCAAAATTAATTATAACCATGGAATACTATGGTGGTAATTTTTCCACATGCTGGAAGATTAATTGCATTGCACTTTCCACGCACTTCACTAAATGATCTGATGAATGTATAATCATTCACAGATTTCTTCAATGCTGAAAATTGATTACCTTTGATTAGCCCTGATCCGCATAAAGAGCTCTGACAGAGTATCAGTGAAACATTGAAACATGCAGACAAAGTAACAAATGATTTAATTACCAGTGTGCCTGTTAATGTAGGATTCCCTGCAGTGATCTTGGCGTATCAGGGCTCTGTAATATACCTGTGGTTTTTGTTTAATTCTGTTAAGGTTTAGATAATATTTCGTTGTATTCTCCAGTTTTTCTACTTGGATATTTGAAGTGCTGTAATTGCTTTAATTGCTTCAGAAAGGTAGAAACATCTTTGCAAACTTTGCATTTAACAAGACAGATTTGTGGTGTTATTATAGTACTTTTTAAATAGAGATTGTACAAACACATGATATGTTTTCCAGTGAATATCAGTTATCTGGTGATTAAACCATTGCAAGCCTTGTTTATTCATTAGCAATATTGTATTATGCTTGTTGGCAATAATAATAATCTTTTGCATATAAAATAAATAAGTGAGATTATTTTAATGCCTTGCAGCCACAGGGTATTACCTATGCTTAAAGCATCAGATATAACCTAATAAATTGTATATAAATTATCAATTCAAAGAGGAACAGTGTTTTAAATGTAACAGGGACACAGAAAAGGCATTTTTATATAGTATAAAAATATGCTCATGTGTTGTAAAGGAATGTTGGTATGGAGTTTCTGTACCCTTTGACAGTGGAGCAAGTCAGTAAAGGTATAATAATAATAATAATAATAATAATAATAATAATAATAATAATACAAACAACAATAAGAATAATAAATACTAATATGTTTTTGATTATAATACAAGATCATGAATTTTAAACTGGACCTTCACCATAAGATGACAATCCATCAATTGTTCCAGTGGGCTGAAAGTGACCATAAAGCACTAATACATTTATATTATTAGTATTGTTTGATAAGTGTAATATATGTGAAATCTACCTGATAATTATTAGACATACAATAAAACAATCACACTATTCAAATGCATGTTAGTCTCAAGGGGAATTCTTACCAAAAATCTGTATGAGTTATACTTGTAACCTAATTAAACTGGGTTTTTGTCATTTGCTTTGAATCATGCAGGATTACACTTAACTGATATAAAGCAAAACAATGAATGCTTGCATTAACACATAAAACAGATGTGCACATTAAAATTAAACAAATATTAAATATACAGAATTAGCGAAGTACAGTCACGTACTTCACATAGTTCAGAGCAGTATTACTTGTACAGATTGTCAAAGCAATGGTTTTAAATGGTGTTTCATGTGTTGAAACAGAGATAAATCATTTGCCTCACACAGCACAAAAAGCTTTTGTTTATGAAACATGTGACAGTGCTTACAATGTGAAATTCACAGGTCTGGCTAATGTGACTTTTTAATTATTAGTACAGGGATCAGCTTGTCCAAAAGGCAAAAAAGCTTTTTTGTAAAGCATGTAAAAGACAGTAATTGCAACGAGCATTTTAAAGCTGAGGGAGTACATTCCTTGAATTTGGGGTAATTAACATGGCATTGAATGCACAGCTATTTGGAGGTATATTTCAAAAGAGGAATGATAACGCTGTAACAATTATTGAAGACATAAATTAGCTGAAATGTTTATCTGCTCGGCTTATAACTTTTACTTGATTATAAAAGTCATTATTCTACATAAATGCACATGGCCCTTTAAAGTGTACTTGCCAGAGACGTACCACAGCACTTAACATATGGAAGTACTCCTCAGTTGTGTAAAACTAGTTTCCACAAAATGACACCAGTCCACACAATGACAAAAATGATGTATGGTTTTACTTGATCTATAATATGTTATGATTAACTGATTCTGAGGGCTATTGTCTTTAGGCTTAGATCTATGTGTGGAGCAGTTGCCTTGCTGGGACCCAGGAGTAAGCTTTCCATTAGAGTCTGCCTGAGTGAATTCTGGCTCTTCCTGTTTGGGTGAAAGAAGGGGGGAGGGGGGTTCTGCATGATTTCTTGGGTTGATGAGAAGCAATTATGCCTTAAATGAAGTCATTCATGTCTGCCATTTTGTTTGCATAGTTTCCAGTGTTCATCTGTTATTAAACATATTTTTTAACTGCAAGCTACTTTCAAACAGACTTTTGTTTCTAATATAATTTTGCAATCACAAAGAAAACAGAAGTGGCCATATGAAATGTGTTCTACTGTGGTCACTTGAGCAAAAAATGGAATAAACTAAATTGAAAATTAAAAAATAATATGGAGATGGATTCCCTGCCTATTGGTTTGACGTGGGAAGAAAAACAAAAACATTAAATCCATCTCAATATGGAAGATATGAATTGTTTTTTAATGTAAGAATCTGTCTCAGAATAGTGCCAATTAAAGCTGCAGTTTTAAATGTCTTACTAAACACTAAATTCTTTTAAATTTATATTTACACTAAAAACTCTATTTTGTATTATTTCCCTTGCCATATTATTATTAGTAGTAGCAGTCGTAGTAGTATTTGATAGATGAAGATTATGATAAATTAAAACATAGAAGAGTGTGTATTACTCATTAACATTATCTTTATAGCTTCAGGATATAGAATACTATCACAATGTTACCTTTGAACTAAAGTAGGTATCCATTTCTATCCAACCCCTTCATTATATCTCCCTCAAGCCGAATGTGCTCCACACAGGCATTTAAACTCTTCTTGTTGTGCTATGTCCTGAAAAGTTTTCTAATTTAGGTCAAATCCTACAAAATTATGATGATTTGTACAATTCTCCAGATTTCTCCCACTTCTTTAGATCTGTAATGCTTAAGGAGTTGAGGTAATAGGAGTGTTTTTTTTTATTATTATTAGTATTAATGCCTATGTCAAAAGTGAATGCTTCACTTGCTGGGTTTGGGAGGGCTTCATTTTGCATTTACTTCATTGATTTAATGAAAAAAAAATGAAACTCATACTAACAGCCATTTTGTTTTTATGACTAGAGTTGCTGCAGATCTAAAACATAATATCAGTCAACTTTATCAAGAGGAAGAAAAACACAGACCATATCCTTAAAACTTTTCATGCATGAAAGTAAAAAGTTAATAATACAATGAGAGTACAATTACTTCCAAAGAAATGCCGTATTAATAAAATGGGAAGCACACTGTACAGAGTACAGATCAAAAAAGACACCACAACAAAAAATGATTTAAAGGTTTGCATATCTTTTTGTCTTTCCTTATCCCCTAAGTTGCCAGTTTCGCTGATATCTATGCTCTATCGATTTATCTTCATCCCTGTGGTCTTCTCTTTCAGTCTTTTACTTACTTGATTTCTACATCCTTATTAAGGCACTAAGCTTAATACACGCCACTCCCTTAATACATTATATGTGTGATATAATCTTTACACAAGTCCCCACATAGCTGGGTTCAGCACCTGATGGATCAAGAAACACGAGTTCTCTTTGGGTAACTGTAGTACAGAAAACAATATTCAGACCGTAACCCTAATAGTTTCAATATCCATTCTTACTTTTGCATCTAGACTTTCACATTTGGATGGGAGTTTTTTTTATGTCTAAATGCTTTTTGGTACCACTACATTTTGCTGCCCACTGGATGCAGCAAAGTCTAATGCATTATTAGGAAAAAAACTAACAAAAAAAAAAAAAAAAAAAACATGATTTTACTGGGAACAAACCCTCAGAGCAAACTATGCCTCTGCTTCCTTGAGGTCTGATCTTGAATACAGTGTTATTTGTTATGTATGTGTGTATGATATTTTGGGGAATGAATGACCAGCATTCGTGAAAGTACTATCTTATAGTGACAGGTATTTCTTAAACTTTGATAGCTTCATATATGGAACTGAGCCCATGAGAGCTAATGCATTACTTGGAATAACTGGGATTTGAATCACACTTGTATGGTTCAGCTTACACTCCAGATTTGAATGTTTTTATTACTTGAACCGTTGAGAACCCAGCTATTCAGATTCTACATGTACTTACAGTACTGCAGGTTTGATCAGTTGTTACTCATTCATTATCTCTGCTCAAGGTGCAGGGATTGGACAAAAATCTAATACAAAGTAGGGCCTCTACAGGAACTATGATTATTTAATTATTATTTAATAGTTGTTGAAATTATTCTGGAGAGACACGTGACGATTTCTCAGTGATTGCCACCTTGATAATTCCTTCAGTGAAGTGTTGAAATGTGCTGTCTGTTCTCCAGAATAATCCATAATCATCACATTCGAAACTGCCGACATAGTGCTTCTGCTATCAGCCCTCTAATAAAGTCTGTCTGATCAGTCCTTCATGATTAAATGCGATTTTTCACAATATCTGCTACATATTGCAAGCATTTCACATTTTTTTGTCCACTTCAATTGCACCAAGTGGCCTAACTGATTTTTCAACCTACCGAATTGGCAGAATGACATGCATTGTTAATATCAAGCTGCTAATAGACTATTAGCTAATAACCATCAGTTCCATAAAGATGGTGTTGCTTCATATAAAATGTAATTAGATGTTATGTCTTAAAACATTGGTTTATCATTAAGACCCTTTATTAGACCAAGACTCGATTTTACTTCTATCACACTTTGGGTGATTTGCAGAGTCCTTTTATGATTATGGTTTCCAAGGTGATGTTAGGCATCGCACAAGAACAAGGTGTGCAAACCACTTCTGAATTACATGCCATTACTGTTAATACTGTCTCATTAAAATAGCTACATTTTTGATATCTTGCTTCAGGCCTAATTTCCTAAATCAGCCTTAGCTCATACTGTTCATTATAATATCTTGAGATCGTATCTTCACACTAATAAAGATAAAAATTGAAATGTGGTCATGTTTTTCTGGTTTGCAAAACCTGTTCTGTTTTTTTCAGATTTAGTTGAACCTATAGATATTGCAGTAACTGCATTAATACAAATTATTTGTTCTCAAAACAGGAGGCAGAGCTTATTGCTGACAACTTGAAGCTTTTGACAGACATAATGTACCTGTAGCCATGTGCCAAGAGCATGGAGATAGGTTTTAATGAAAAATATAAACTGACAAGACTGTTTTAACAGTTGAGTCGATAGGTGTATAAATACCTATCCAAAGGTGTGTATTGAAATGTCACTCAATACATGAATAGAAGTGCATTATGAAAGTCAGACAACAATTATTACTGGAATTGTATTTTATGGATTTCTAGGCGGAGGGTGGGCAATTTTGCAAATTGTACTAAGGTGACCCCTGCTGTTTACAGGGATGATTCCAAACTCTGTCCAGCTCCTACAAAACAGCAATCCCAGAAACCTCACTGCAGTACAGACATAAGGCTTTGATGTACTATATATACATTCAACCACTGAAGAGTTTTCTCTCATTCTTGCAGGGCAATGTGGCGACCCAGAACAAACTGATTCATGAATACTCAGGGTGCAGATGAATAAGCAAGGCAGCATTTCTTGGTCAAACAGCTTCTGTAAAGATATGCTGGCTGCATGTAAAATGGAACTTACAAATGCTCATTAAGGCGTACCAGCAGAGCATCAGCTTAAACTAGCTGCAGGATTTAAGAACGACTATTAGAACAAATCACTCACTCTTGGATAGCAGATGCTGTCATCGTTTTTGCAACTTCAATACATTGTAACTTAAGACTTGCAAATATAATAGCTTGTTTTATTCCCCACTGAGGTATTACAGAAATTTGGTCTGGCTAGAGTGTAGTGCCTACATAGGGTATTGAAAAATGTTGCTTCCCATCATGCTTTGCGGCACTGTGCACAAGGGCACTTCCCTCCTTCTGATTTCAGGACCCCACATCCCCTTCAGCTAACTCCTTGACATTTCAGTGAACTACGCGTTGAAATGTTATACAGTAATTAATGTTGATCCTAGCACACATGCAGCCTGCAGTACAAATTAGGATGGAAAAGGTTATCATAATATTTAGCTAGTCCAATTGGCAGATTTGAACAGCTCCCTGTAGGGGGAACAGGGAGGAAAAAGCATTTTAAAGTTTTTGCATTTCTGCTCATAACATTTTAAGATGCTCTCAACTTTGCAAAAGTTCTCTAGTCCTTTGACCATGTAGGTAATAGAAGGGGAGATGCTAGTGCTAAAGTGTTTGACTTTATTGAAAATATGTTTCTTTACAAGGTATAAGACCCTCTTGACACAGGAAATGTGTCCTGTCATTAAAAGGTATTTGTGGACACTGTCAACGTCTTAGTGACTGAAACTCTAACACTAACAGCTTACTCAATGTTGGAGTTCAATTCCAGGTACAGAAAACAGCTGGAACCCTTCTGACTGTCAGTAGTGCCTGAGAAATACCCTGAGACTAAATTATTTAGATTACCCCCATTGTGACCTGTGTAATTCTTTAAATGAGTTATGCAGCCATTAAATGAAAGAGGTCAACCATCTGTAGAGCAAACATAGCCTTTGCTTACTTTTTACCAACAAACTCTCATAATAGCATGGTAGGTGGTAAAAGCATACTCCAAGGTTGTAAATTATGCCAGTTGAATATAACGTTTTTTTGATTGCTTGCTTGTTTGTTTGTTAATTATTTTAATTAATAACGTGACAAACTACATTTCTGTCCTTCATTCCAAATGACAGTTATATCTTTACAGTTTTTGGTTTGTTTGTATCATTATCATCATGAATTGAAAATGGAAACTTTATTATAAGTATCAGAACAAACATGCAACATGTTGTTTATTTCTTAAAATGTTAACATGCGCTTTGGTTCAGTCGCGACATGCCCCCTGGTGACCGCCTTCATAAGTACAACTTATCAGCGTTTTTAGTTATTGAAGGAATAAAGCATATTTGAATGTACTCTAGCATGTACGACCATTGGCGTCCGCACCTGCACGCCCGTTACGCTTTGTGCGTACCATTGGTTTGCAAAATGTCGGCTTCATAATTGTGGACTTGGGTGTAATCTCGCGCAGTTGGTAGAGGCAAAACAGACATTTTAAACTTAAAGGGTTCTACTGTTTATTTAGTGGTAGTAATGAGTAAATGGAAGCAGATCAGTTTGGTTCAAGCCTTGAAAAGAGCAATAAAATATTTCATCTTAGACCAAGTATGTCAGAGGGAAGAAAAATAATATATTATGTGTTATATTAAAAATAATACATTTCCTAATCATTAACACATAAAAGTCGTGTTAGTAGTAGTAGTGATGTTAAATGTTTAGCTGCCAGGTGTAAGATTTAAAAAAAAAAAAAAAAAAAAAAAAAAAAGTTTATGTTTATGCGCCATGCTTAGGAGTTGAGTAATGATTACATTAGTTAGTGATTGTGACAGTAAGATTAGAACTGGAAGCAGCATAACAAATTTGTGAGAGTTTTTTTCCCCCTAGTTTAAGTCTGTCTTTCAAACAGGTTTATTTGTACCTGTATTGTTATCTTGGACTATTTGGCTGTCAATGTAGTTGCTTTTCTGTCTCGATGGCAGTGCGCTGTGTTTGTTCGTTTTTAGAAAGGGAAACGGTGATGCAATTTGATTGCGGTTTTCTAATGTGACAGTGTAGGTTCTGTGAAACTCAGGAAAGAACAACAATGCAGAGCTCTGATAGGCTGAAACACTTTGCAGCGTGTTAATACAGAGTCGTTATCGGCAGGAGATTGGATTTCAGTGTGGTTCAGTTTTGCGTTCCATTGGAAAGGTTTGTGGAGCGCTCCTGTTAACCACCAGCAAATGCATTTCTGCTTGCACAAAGTATATAGAATACAGTGATAAATGCCCGAAAGCGTATGCATGTGCATTGTTCTGACATTATTAACTAAAAAAAAAAAAAAAAAAAAAAAGACTATAATAATAAAATAATAATAATAATAATAATAATAATAATAATAATAATATAGTAGGAATTTTAACATAAGCGCAGGCCCTCACATTAGGTTATTGCCCATGCTGCTTTATAAGTGATTGGTTCAGAAATGGGATGAAACATTAAGACAAAATGTTATTACTATTGATGTACTGACACGCGTCTACAGTGCAGAAGATTTGTTTAGATAACAATATAATGCCAGGATACCGAAAGATTTTGTGCTATTTATGTATGTATTCATATTTTTTGTTTGCTTGTTTTGTTTTTACTTTTAAATTACCATTATTCTTTGTGAAAAAAAAAAATTACCTTAATTACTATTTTGTAACATATTTATATGGCGTTAATACCTGAATGTAATATGTGCGTGTTCAGAGCAGGAAACTGTCTGAAATTAACATCTATTCATTAATGTGGGGAGCTTTTGGTTATGTTTAAAGATTGTACATACAAAAACTGTCAAGAATTGAATAACATTTGCAAAAACACAAAAAGGGCAAGTGGTATTCTCTTTAATGTTTGTTATTCTATGATATAGAGATAGTTGGAATGTGATTCCACTTACACGAGTGTATGGCCGGTGTACCTCACAGATGTAAACTGTTTGTTGTTTACAGGGGCACAATGCCCTCAAGGATGAGTAGCACTGATACAACTGTGCAGGTGCGCTGCAGGTTCGAAGAACAGGAGCCTGCCTTTCCTCTCAACGATTTTCTCTTTCATCACTGCAATAGATTTAACTGTTCCCTTCAGGAATTAATCGGGTATAAAGGATGTTGCCCACCACGAGTCCATCAGAGTTTCTCTGGTTTAATCTGAAGGGATTATTAGAGTTAAATTGTTATCTGACACAAAGGTGTCAGTTAAATAAAAACTAATATATTGGATAGGCTAATCCTCAAATAGCGTTGTATTGTCTAATCTAATAAATATATAAAATTATAGGTACCGGTATTGTCGATCTATATAAACGAAAAACGCATAGCCTACTGTGTCTTCAAACAAACAAATGCTGAGTCGTGCCATGTATAAACATCTCAGTGGTTTTTGGAACTTTTTAAAAGCCGTCAACGTAAACAATATTGTTCAATTTCGTTTAATTCTCTATTGAAATTAATATGTTTAGGACTGGCTGTTTTTCTTTTTTTTTCTCTATTCGGCATTGATTTTTTTTGCTAGTGTGTACTCTGTATGTCAAAATGAACACATAAGAAATATTGTACTGTTGTGCTATTGTTTTCCAACAGAAACACTAAATAATTCATATGTGGGAAACTATTATACTTGTTTTCCTATAAGTGAAATTATCTGTGCCAACACTGACAGAATGAATACACGAGTTACTAAGCAACAATCACGTTCTACCCTTTCTCGCAATATGCTGTAGAGCATATGGCTTATTATAAATGGAACTGTGACTTCTCATTAACATGCCAGCAACAATGTCAGAGCTTACAAAATGAATAAAGTTACCACTAGGCTACGTCTAACAATAATATATTGGAAAGCTGCGCACGTTTGCTTTTTATTAAAATTTCCATCACGATTTGAACAACAAAGAACGATATACATATATTTAACTTATATGTCATTTTAATAGGTGACAGTGCTTGTATTTGTAAGCAATAGTTTTCCATACTTTTTCATAAAAGTTAATATTTGTAATCATTTTGTAACATGTTGTGTCCGTTTCATATACGCTATGGATTCATTTGTTGTACATACATGCAGTTTGCGTGTACAGCAAATAGATTCATCTTTATACTAATCGATACATTAAATCGCTGTTATACTGACATAATGTAAAGTAATAAATAATCCTATATATAACATAGAATTACACTGGAATGACAATAAATTGAAAATACTTTTTTTTTCTATTTATAAAATAATTGTACATAACCTTTACATTCCATTGAAATTAATATTATCTAAGGTGGATTTAGGTCGCTTAGCTACATTTTGGACTTGGAAATACATTCCTTTCTTTGCATTCCTTGTCGCTAGGATTTCACAAATAGTCATGTTTTAAAACCAGTGGTCCCCCCAGATTGTTTCCATTCAGTTTCACGGAGGTTCTAATCCTTTTAGAAGACTACTTATTATTATTTTAGGTCGAACAATGTTCGAGTATAGTTAACTAAGGTGGTTAAACGGCTTGTTAAATGAACGCACACGAATCCCTTTAGTCGTTTACCGTATTTAGGTGAATTCTTCTGCCCTTAAGCCGAAAACCACGAAATATGAGGATTTTAGAAGTGGGAATTTGCCATATCTGACGAATAGATTTATCCGAAACACCCTTCAAATCAACATATATGCTACATAACATTTTCCAGTTGCGTTGTTATTATTTTGCTGGCAGTTTATAATGCAAAGCATTACAATAATATAAACATATTACGTGTACTAGATCGAAGTGTGATACAATGGAGTAACAATAAATATACAGAAACATCAAGAGATTGGGTGTTAACATCTAATACAAATGAAACGTGTGGTTTGAAACGGGTGATTTTAATAGAGCACAAACAACATTCCGATGGTGTGGGAATAATAAAAAGGTAATTGCTGATTGTGGGAAGCAATAAGGTATTGCTTATGGTTAGTTTCACCCACTGATGTAACCAAATTATTGTAATTGCTTACTGCTTCTGTTTTGTATAGGATCTCCCCGTTTGTAAAGACAGAAAAGTTTCAATTGGGGAGATCAATCAGCATAGTTTCAATTATATATGCTTGGGAACTAATCCAATGCGTTATCTGTTATTTGATTAAAATGAATACACTGCGCTTCCATTTGTTAAAACCAAAATATGTCTCTGATTTAAGATTATTTAATTATTTTAGTATGTGTCTTAGTATGCTTCTTTATAAACTGTATTTTAAGGTTTTATGTTTGCCTGGACCAAAAAGAGACCAAAGTTTGTTTTCAATGGAAAGGTTTCTGCGGCTTACAGACATCTGAGATGTAAGAATCACAGGCTTGATTTGTAGAGGGAATTAATTTGACAGCGAAGTAAGAATCCGTCCTCCTTATCTTTGGATCCCGTCCCTGTCATGTTGTGTACACCTATTGGAGCCAAACGTTTTCTTGTACACCTGCTTGCAGGTTCCATCAATTGTATCTGAAGCATTGTGGTTTCTTTAGGCATCCAAGAGCCGTAAAAGCCAGATGCAAAAAAAAAAAAAATAAGTATTGCAATCCTTCCTTTATCTCGAGTTGACTGTTTGTTTTTGCATTCATGTATGTATGAACAAAGAGGATTTAATCATGTCAAACAAAAGGCTGTTGTTACCCAGAGGGTTCTCTTTTACTCTGCTAAGAGTGGCTCGGTTTCATGTTACAGTTCTTCCTCTGTGAGGTCTCACAACACTGACTTTCTTACCTAAGGCTGAAAAGTGTGAGGTGTGAAACCTCTTCTTTTGTTTTCACAGGTGCGCTTTACCAAACAACTAGGAACACTCGGGTCTTAATATACAAGAGATCCGATATGCTAATTAGTGTGCTTACCAAGATTAACTAAACACAAATATCGCTTCGTTAAAAGTATTAATCGCTGTTACATATTAACTGTTAAAAATGGAAAAGTTGACACCTATCAGTATTTAAGTCATTCGTATTTTCACGCTATTAAATAACGAATGTGCTATCCAATTAAAATAAAGCACGTGTAGACCAAATTCATTGGAGTCCTTTTTATTTTGCAGTTTAAATCATGAAATAGGTGCGCGTTTAACGTGTTCATTCTCGCTGTTGTCCCATTTGTAATATCACATTATCAAGGTACTAAACCTAAAGTATTCTTGCGTATTCATTTGTTAATACGAATCCTATTTGTGAATGCGAATCATATTTTGTTTCTTTGTAACGTTTACTTTGTTTTGTAACACCTTTGTTCTATCTTTATGTGTACTGCCAAACCAAGCATAATTATTATTTTTGTTTTAATAGATAGATAGATAGACAATCGATACATTAAATCGCTGTCGATATTATTATCAGAACACAATTATATATATATATATATATATATATATATATATATATATATATATATATATATATATATATATATATATATATATATATATATATATATATTATTACATTATATTACAATATTACAATTTCCTATTTTTTTTGTAAATATCTGATGAATCTACTATTCAAATTCTTGCTTGTTGATCGCCATATTTCAGTTTATAAAGACAATACCTTTCGTGTGTGTGTGTGTGTGTGTGTGTGTGTGTGTGTGTGTGTGTGTGTGTGTGTGTAGATAGATAGATAGATAGATAGATAGATAGATAGATAGATAGATAGATAGATAGATAGAAAGAAAGATAGACTCGTTTAATTGACGCATTGATAGTTTGATTCATAGTTACCTCAGTGTTTACAATTTTCGTTGGGAACATGTGTTAAGTTTAGATAATTTATCGCAGATGCCAACAGAAAATACAATAATAATGTTGTCAAGATTCTTTTAGTTGGGTCTTATGGGTGAAGAAATTGTTTTGCTTGGAGTGCCATCTGGCGGAAGAAAGATCTTAAAGACGAATCAGATTTCCATTGCATTACCCCCAGCGTTCTAAAGAAGCGTTTTGGTATACTATGTTGTAACATATATATCTCTGACTTGTAGTCTTCAGTAATTTGACAGCTTTATTATTAAAACAGCTATTGTTTTATTAAATGTTATTGTTTTAGCTACTTGCCACAAGTTAACCAAGTTAACTTACTAATCGTGTCTTATACTGTTAGAGGTACACATGTATTACTTTACAATGTAAAACAGTACTGTTACCTGTTAGAATAGAATGCAATAAACCATGGTGAAAATAACATCTTCGTAGGTATTTCTTGTAAAATATTGCTATTGTACAATGTGTTGTTTTCTTCCCTAAGTTAATACTGCTATAGGTAGAAGTAAAAGTTTGACACTCACTTCAATGAGAGAGGAAGCTTGTGTTCATGTAGCGCAGACTACCTTGTATAATGTAACTAGTAAGCCAACAATGTCTGTTTTCCAATTAAGCAGAAAGGACAGAAAGTAAACAGCGGAAGGATGTTGCAATCACTCAGCCATTAATTATAATTCAGTTAATGCACCTTTATGATATTAAACATTTCAAGGTAGCTTCCCCCCCCCCCCCCCCATCCCACCCCCCCCCACCCCCATTTGTGAAGTTACAATACCACAAGGGAGCGAGAAAGTCCTGGTCACTAAATGGTCACCACCACAGTAAACTAAAATTTCAAAGGAGAGATTTGGAAGGTACCTGTTTTCCAATAGAAGATCCTGAGTATCTAAGTTTTCATTTCCCATTTGGGTTTTCAGAGGGTATTGCATTGCTAAAGCCAAGTGAATAAATCTCATTTGGTTAAACATTTTTTTATGTACTAACATAATACAGATAAAGAGCTCTTTTTGCCTACATTATATTTGCTATTTACTTTTTAAGTAAAAAAAAAAAATCCTCTCTATATGATATGTAATGGTTAATATTTGAGAGCACGGGTATGTATTGAGCAGCTCTGCTCTCTATTTTCATACAGTTAAATACTGTAATATATATGGTAAAGTGTTATTCTGTCCATCAGCTCCCTGAAGTGGCTGAAGGGCTCTGCTGTGCCTTGTGCATCACAGCATACCTGAGGGGTGGGTCATATCAGTACAATCCATGCCTTCACGTGTGTTATTGTTTTCATGTTACATTTTGACAGGACATGTTTATATATGTTTACATTGTCAGAGAAATGTATACTACATGTTATTGATTGATTGAAAGCCAGGAGAAACTTTATTGAGTAATATGCAGAAATAACCTTTTTATTTAAAAAATATCTGTTATTACATTTGTAAATAACATACATGCAATCTGATAATGCAAACATATTCTTGAATATATAACTTTAACATTCATACATCTAAACCCATAAACCATACCCATCCCTTCAGTGATTATTATTACATAATAGAAATAGTATGATCTCAACTGGCCCAACAATTATTTAAGTCACTAAAGTAAACTTTTCTTTTTCACTTTGTGGTTCATTTTCTAGTGGATGTTTAATCACACATTCTCCATTATCCCACTCACTGTGATGTTAATATGCGGTATCTGACCTGAATTATAAAAAAAGAACAAGCTTGTTTACTGATGAGTAGATTGAGTAGGATATAATTTAATTTATTAAGCTATCCAAGGATGTAGGATAGTTTCATTAAAAGAAAGTTGAGAGTATATAATATTCATTGCAGCTTAACTCTGCTCTCTTGCCTAAATGATGAGTATAAATCCTCCTTAGAAATAGATAATGATTTAACCAGTTTGCAGTCCCAAAGGTAACAATGCAGACACCCAATTCTCTAAAAATGAGCAAGGGTATACAATTACATGGTCCTTGAGTGTTTCTGCCTGTACACATTTTAATTTTTGTTTGGTCCTTTGTCAATGAAGTGTTTATATCAACATGTCATACAAACAAACAACAAACTTGTATTATAGGTATCAGGAAGGCATTTTCGTAGTATTTTAACAGCATTGTTTTATTTGCATTCACATAAAGCCCTCCAGGCGTACAAAGTTATCCAACAATAAGGGATTTTAATAGTAATGTTTGTCTTTTTAATGTACACTTGCCCTACTCTTGAAGTCCATCATTTTCTAACCCCAGTCTTCCCATTTTAGAACACCGCCAATCAACATGTACAATGTAATTAAAACCTTCAACAGAGCCTGTTTTGTGTTATGTCTGCCTGTGTGAGATTGGGCGTGTCCATCAAAGCAGTCCACATCATTACTGTGGGATTTAGGTAATAGTGAGAGATGAATGGGCTGGATTAAGGTTACAGTGGACCCCCCTGGATAAATCAGCAAGTGTCCACATGGTTAGCACTGAATGACCTTAGGGGTCTTTAAAACTAGCTTTACTTCATCTACATATTTACTTGTATTGATCACTTCAGAATTTCACAGTTTAGACTAGATTTCTCTTACAGTCTGCAATACATACATACATACATACATACAGTACATATACACACACACACACATACTCACATGCTGTACCATAGGTTTGGATAGTCCTTAAAATAATTCTCTGTTGACAGGAACTCTATCTGTTTTGTTATTGTGTCAAAAAGGTGTTTTGTTATTGGGTCACAAAGGTAAAATACACACTGATACTGGATCACAAAGAACCTGTTGGCAGTTTGTGTTCAATGTAGGTGTAGATGTAGATGCATGTATGGAAAGGAATACATTAAAAAGTAATAATGTTACCACCTACGCTGTAATGTTTTTAAATTGTAAGTTAACAGCCCAGCTTTGTTTTAATGTAAATCAGCTAACACTACTGGGACAGTAGCCTTGAGGTAGAAAAGGATTTAGAAAAACAAGCCTCCTGATAAACCCATGTACTGATAATCTTCACTTTCAGATGAAATACAAATGAGGAGAGAATGGGCATGGTTGTTGCTTCCTGTTTTCACTGAGTTTGTTATCAGGTTATCATTTCTTTCTTACCTACCATTGCACTGGGGATCAAGTTTAATAGGCAAGTACTGTAAATCAATATCTAAACATGAATAAAGGTGGAAGGATTGTTACCTGTAAGGTGGTATTAGATCATTGAGGATTGATCAGAAGAATCTTCAGAAGCCGATTTAATGGAAAACAATCTGCCCAATTGTTACTGTTTGATCTTTGGATTTATAATGTTCACGTAACTCTTTTTTTGGGGAGTCTTTGATGGTCTCTGATATTGTGCAGGTTATGCAGGGGGGAGTAATCTGTATCTGATTCTGCTTTAAAGACTTTACTCTAAGACTAAATGTAAATACACCTGGTTATACTTACAATTGCAATAAAAAGGGATTACTGTGATCTACAGTATACAGTTAAAAGTGCATATTATTGAGACTGTCAGTAAATTGAAATTTACGAGGGCACTTGCAGGAACTGGCCATGTCAATCTGTTACAGTACAGGTTTATAGGGAGCCTCATTTCTGTGCATGTGCACAATATTGGCATAAGTAGAAGTAAACGGACTGAGGCTGAAAGCCAAAGTCTGTTTACAGACTTGGAGTGCCAATACCACCCATACACAGACCCTCATAATCCTATAAATATACTATAAAAATCAATACTGGTGCAACATAGCACAGAAAGATTGAAAGGTTCAACACTGCCATTCTGTGCAAAATGTCTTCTTGTGAAAGTTGCACAATTTCCAAATCACGGACCCTAAAATCAAAAGGATCAGATAACCAAAATGGGCAAGGACCTATAGGATCAATCATTATTAAGATGTCAGAAAGCTCATGGGAAGGTTTCAGAGAGAAAGTCGAACATAAGATAAACCTGAAACTAATAATCAATTAAGTGCAAGCTTTCCTGCTTAATAATTCCTAAATGAGAGCTGGCAGATATATATGGATTGTTACAAGAATTAATCACTAATATGTGGAGACCCCAAAGATAGAGAAAATAATACAATACTCCAGTATATTAATATAAACAGCAGTGCTTATAGAACTGCACAGTAATTTGATAATATATAAAACAATAATGAAACACATATTGCAGATTCAGATGTGATGTAGTGACCTACTTCACCAATAGAAATCTTGACAAGACTTTTATTGAAAACTTCCACAGAGGCCACATGATAACAAGCTGCTGAACTGCATTAAGATCAATCTTTAAGAAAAGGAATGTCGTTTCATCAGAACTATCCTGCAATTAACATGTTTCTAAGGCATTAAGGCTTGCTTTTTACATAAAGCACTTGCGCTATAATTGTACAGTTAGGTTTGACCCGTTTGCTCATAATTTACTTCTCTTCTTTAAAAGACAGTGTTCTGATGGTCTTCCGTGAAAACACACTGCCGCCTTCATGGATCAGTTGATCTAAAGGAGTAAGACAATGATCCTGAACAGTAGACAAAACCTAGGTTCTGAAAAGGTTGCTCACAATACTGCTAATAATAATAATAATAATAATAATAATAATAATAATAATAATAATAATAATAATAATTACAAAGACAATATTGTTCAAGATGACATATCAGGGTAATACAAGCAAAGGCACACTACAACATTCTTTGTTTGACAGAAAAAAAAAATCTGGAAACAAATGACAGACAATGATAGCTCTTGTGTTGACAGAAACAGTTTGTCGACTTCACATACTAGCATCAAGACGACAAGAATGTTCTTTGAGGCGTTAGGAAACTGAGATGGGTAATACTTTACAATGTTAGAAGACGGCAAGAGTACATTCTAGATTGTGCTATTTTTGGTGGGATGGCAGTATTTTGCAAGGCATAAGTTAAAGCTGGCGGTTGTCTTTTTATTAATTCCACAGTGTAAGAGGTCCGTGTTGTTGTTTAGAGGACGCTGACACGCTCGCTGAGGGCCCTCATCTCAGCCTCCTCTGTCTCTGGTTCCTCGCTGCAGTCTGTGTGCTTGTTCACCAGGTGTGGAGGATACTGCAGGCCGTGCTGTCCTGCAAACTGTTCCCAGCGCGAGTCGTCACTCTCGTGAGTGATATAGCGCTCTCCCATTTTACATTCAAGGTCACGTAGATCTAGCCATGTTTGGTAGTCCTGTAATTAAAGAAAAAAGGGACAGTAAATCAGGGTTTATCCTCCTGCTAGATTATTGAATACAGCTATTCTTAAGCTTCCTGAGCCAATTACTATTATGAATAAGGCTCTAAAAGTTTAGGCTGCATTTTAAAAATTTAATCAAAGAGGTCTCATTTTAGGAGGATCTTGCTCTGATATTCAGTTTTTCAAAATGTTTCAGCATCTTCATACACTGTAAACTGCTGTAGTTGAATATTGTATATGGAAATGTATGACAAATTTTTACGCGCACAAAAGTAAAATGTCAAAAAGACTATAAATACTAATAAAAGTTTACTTTTTGATTGAAAATATAAGTTTAAACTTTGATTCACATCCTTAATGAACCAATTAATATATTATAATTATTGATGTGTAACGTATCATCTATCTATCTATCTATCTATCTATCTATCTATCTATACTGTATATGTGTGTATGTATGTATGTAGGTTCCACTAAAAATAATCTACTGATTGTTTCAGCAAATCCATTATCCCTGCTAAGAATCTTATCTTAAGCCCCTTTCACACTGGCATGCTTGACCCGAGTCAATTGAGTCGGCTTCATGATTTTGCACTGTTTTTGATCAAGCAGGGTTGACCTGGGTGACAGGCGTAAGTAAACAATACGTGTATCAATACCCTGGAAGCAGCTTGTTACAGATGCTTCCATCCAAGCTTCTTTGGACTGAACCGTTGCCCCAAATGCTGATTAGAGCAAATGTTTCTACATCCCTGCTGCAATCTGACTCATAGTGTGTCTCAAGCCAAAAAAAAAAATGGTTAAACATAATAAACAAAAACGTTCCTTGAAGAAGTGAAACCTTCACACAGATGTGGCTGTTTGTTATTTCATCCAGCATCATGCATTTTGTCTCGCTCCACCCGGGTCAAAGCGTGTCAATCCACATCCTGAGGTGGGTCACTGGGACCTGGGTTAACCCAGGTACAACCCAGGTACGTGGATTCACACTATGCGGGATTGTGACCCGGGTAGCCAGAACCCAGGTCCAGACCCAGGTGTGAGTGCCAAACTTTTTTTTTTAATTGGATGAAAACCCACTAAAATGTCTTATGTCATCCTTTGACCACTTTCAAGGTTCAGCAATTAAAATCAGCCAAGGGAAGGTGGAGCTATGGATTGCATGGGAAAGGATTGAGAACAGTAAAATCTGCAATGCACACACAGTGAATCACACCAGAAAGAAAGGTAAAAGGACTGTGTGGCCAAAGTGGTTTCTATAGAGACTAAAAATATGTTTGTCTAAGCTTAATCAGACCCCAAAGACTGTGACATACACCATTCACAAGTCTTGCC
This sequence comes from Polyodon spathula, assembly GCF_017654505.1. NCBI lineage: Eukaryota > Metazoa > Chordata > Actinopteri > Acipenseriformes > Polyodontidae > Polyodon > Polyodon spathula. The sequence continues at coordinate 27,680,293 of NC_054550.1, forward strand.
TCCACAAAGGGTGAGGTCTTTATCCATGGCCAAGTTACATTTACAGCCTGTGTTTATTTAAACAACTTATTAGAATCATTCTGTGCTTTACAGACAGGTATGGCATGCAGAACTGTTCTTAAAACAAACATGTTATCCTTTCTAGACAGTTAGAAGCAGTAGAGAATAAATATTTATGGATTCAGAGCAAATACCTCCAGAACATTTATATAAACAAGATTGAAATGTTAAATAAAATAACCTGTAATTTCGGATTCTTGTCACAGACATATAACAGCAGACCACAAACTGTTGGTTTAACTATTATGAATCCTTCCAGTCAGTCGATAGCATATAAACTGGTGTGAGTGATCACACTGGTCACACTGACTAAGATCTTAAGCACATAGGCCATGTTTTATCCACGCCAGTGTGCTGATAGCCTATAAACAGCAGTGTTATCTCATTCCTTCTGAGTTACTTAAAAACTGGCAGGACAGCTCTAAATCATTTTTACATGGTTCACGGATGCATGAATTGTATATCCACACTGCTGACACACTACGGTTATTTTTGCATGGGCTATACTACACCTACTCTTCTAACATTCTAAAGCAGCAGTCTAAAGACTCTAAGAACATACAAGCTTATCTTTTCCAGCATTCTCTAGTGTTGTGTCATCAGAAACACTGGATTTCAAATCGTCTATCCAACGAGAAAAAATTGTGCAAATCAGGCTCTGCCCATAGGCTGGGGGCTGCAATGCCATAAAGCCTCAACCCACTGATCAACTTTCCAGCGCTTCAAATTGACAAATTATTAGTTTTTTTTGACATGTTATTGATTTTATTTCAGGTGTTTTTTTTTTTTTTATCCAGTCTGCTTGTGTTTACCGTGATGCAAGCACCAATTTGGTTGTATGTAGGTGGGCACACAAGACAGATGCACCAGGAAGATCTTTGTACGAGTGGCACTGAATCAGATGGCTCGAAGGGACACTCAAATTTCAGTGCAAGGGTCTCAGACAGTACAACGAACAGTATATTATGACTAAATTACATCTACGTTTTATATGTGGGTTCTAAAAGAATAAATACAAAAAAAGAGACCCCCCATTACAAACATATGGAAATGTATAATAATAATCTTTATATAGCGCCTTTCATAGTGTACCACCATCACAAAGCACTTTACAAAATACAAGACTAGGGTGTGTGAACTAGGCATCAGTTGCACAGTCACTTACAAGAACATCTCACCTGAAAGACAGAGCACAAGTAGGTTAAGTGACTTGCTCAGGGTCACACAATGAGTCAGTGGCTGAGCTGGGATTTGAATTGGGTACTTCCTGGTTACAAGCCTTTCTTTAATAACTGGACCACGCAGCCTCCTCAAATTGATCGAAACAGTGCTTTTATACCACCACCAAAGAAACAACTGTGAACTTACTGTATTTCTTTTACAAAATGTAAAACATGAATTGATTTAAATACTGTTGGTTTTAAAATTGGTCACCGTTTAGACCTATTGAATATACCCCACTATGGGTGTATGTGTGTGTGTTCACTGTTACAGTGTCATGTAATTCACAGGTATTATACTATGACAAGAAAGCCACAATAAACTTATAACAAGCATTTCTTCATAATTTATTTTTATTGATTAAAATACTGACTCCCAAAACAGAATGGAAGAAATGACAAGAAAGTACCTCATTTTTTTTTATTAACCCAAATATCCAAATGCTTTAGCACTGAAAATAAAAACAAATAGCACTTAGAAAGCTACTAGCTCAAATAAAGACTATGGCGAAGTTGATAAGTTAATGGTTTTTCTAGAAAAGAACGACTTACCTGTAACCAGGGATGACTGAGGGTCTTGTCCACACTGTAGCGTTTCCTCATTTTCACTTGCAATAAGTTATTAATGAGATCAATTGCTGCAAAACAAAAAATATCTTCAGTAAACATGTCTTAACATAAAAAAAGGCTTAAAGGTCCGTAGGCAGTCTTCTCAGATTCAAGAAGGGAATAAGGGCCAAAGCAAACAAAACGTTAAGCTTGTTTTAGGGGTCAAGTGCTTCTGACACTGATTGTGGATTTTTGACCTTGAGGCCACCAATTGCAAAACCCATCCGTCAGCATTATTCAAATGAATGGACAGTCACAAAAATAAATATGCCAAGCATAAAGGTATAAGCCTGTTTACAGCTGCTTAGTTAAAACATCAAATGTTTCCCCCGTCTCAGTACAACAGCTGCAAATCTCTTAAACAGTTCTTAAATTACATTTCAATTGCCAACTCAATCTAGAGTGCGAAGGTGTGATCTGTGCTGTTGTGTGATTTGTTAAGCAGCACTATTAAAAAAAAAAAAAAAAAAAAAAAACCTGGGTTCATTTTCAGGGCAACATGAGGCACAGCAAAGTCATCATGTTCTGTATGTCGTTAAATACAATATATGAATTGCCAGTTTTGACTAGTAATTGGTTTGAAAGCAGACATGGTCATGTAAATTAGGTTTTAAGGGGTTTTAAATTAGGTTTTCAGACATGAATGGCAGCCTAGACCTGTACATTTTAATCAGATCTACATTATAACTAAACAGGACACAACATGCCAATATCAATGTGGATTGAAAAAAAAAAAACCCATACAAATGAAAATGTACACGTGGATATGAAATGAAATGGAAAAGGTGGAAAATAGATATGTGTGCAGTTCATCTTTACGTACTGAAAATAGTGAAGTAAAGAAACAAATAACGGGAACAGCGACCTATGTAAGAAAACTGATACCTTCAACGGTACTTTTTTCTTTGTCATTTATCCTGATTTTAGTGGTTAAGTACAGAAAAATGTAAAATACCTGACTGGATGACATTATTATTCTACATTAACAAAGGAGGCTAAATAAATTGAAGTGTTCATAAAAGAAAGCAAACATTATTATCCTAGGGAATTATATCTCCACATTCTTGTGATCTTTTTTACTTAAAGACTAACTTACAAATGAACACTAGAGAGCTTTTCATGTATTGATGTATCATTCAAACAAAGGAGCAAAGATTCGGGTTCTGTGAATGTTACGGATATTGCGCAATGTAGGCGGCAAGATACCTTTGAAACATGAACTTGTTTTTGCAGTAGCTCATGAAGGCTGACTCTGCCTCAGTCTGAAACAAGGACTTTGAAGCTGAAGATGACCAACAGAATAGAACCCTGAAATCCACTTGTTTGACATGTGAAAGCAGTCACATATCTAGGGGATTTTGTCAGTTAGGCCAATACACAAAAACACAGTAATTCCTTGTTAAATAAATCTCAATTATTTCCCAAGCTAGCTTTATTAAAATTTTACCGAAAGCAAATATGCTGCAGCTTAGTTAATATAATGCCTAAATTGATATCTTGTTATATTATACTACGATGTCGAAGAGCAAAGAGATTATGTTAATCCGAACTGAGATATAGTACTTTTACATGTATAATTCTGTCATTGATAACCAAGCTTTCATCATTGCACACAACCTTAATACTTATAGTTCCGAGTCATATTATTTAATTTATTTTTACTTATTAGAACAATCCAAATCTGTAACTTTTTTTTTTTTTTTTACACGTTTGTTTCTCAAAAAACACAAAGAAACATCTAAAAACACTTGTTTTTCACAAATCACTTTAATCACGGTTTTAAGGAATAACTTATTAGGGAATGTTTTTTAAAACCTGTTTCCATTTTCAAGTTTGCAGTTCATAAAACATTTTGTATTGTTTTATTTGTTTATTTTCATTTTTCAATGTAAAGAACATGTTTAAAAACACTCAAAAAAGGCTCCTTAACTAAGAGGGGTTCTTTAAGCTTCCTAAAAGCAAACTGATACAGTACAGGCCACTTTTTGGCATACTAACAGAACTTTAATTTACCTACCTTCTTGGGAAGTCTCCTTCCAGGGGTTTGGGGGATACATGAATGCTGCATTCTGGATTTGATCATGAATGTCTTCATCTTCGTTAAATGGAAAGGTGCCACTGAGGCTAACATAAATGATGACACCAACAGACCACATGTCCAGCGATCTGTTGTAGCCCTTGTTCCTCAGGACCTCTGGCGCCAGGTATGCAGGGGTTCCGACCACAGAACGCCTGAAAGATTTCTCCCCAATAATCCGTGCAAATCCAAAATCACACAATTTAACCTTGAAGTGAAATGTAAAAAAATAAATAAATAAAAAATAAAGTTATACATACATTCTCTTTCTATATCATACCAAATTGTGTTGAACATGCATCTCTAATATGGAACTGTTTTAAGAGAGTGGTTCAAACAGCGCACAATTACCTACCTATTAACTACTGAAGAAAAAGCTCTCCCGGTGCCTGTCAACAAATATCTGGACAATAAAACTTTTCTAAAATAACAGTTATGGGGCTAGATTCTCAAAGAGTTTTACTCCAAATCATCATTAGCTCAATCTTTTTTTTCATAAAGGACAAAACACCAATTACAATTCTATAATAAAATAAATGTATGATCTGTTTACCTGTGGGAAGGGATCAGCTGATGCCAGTAATACATTCTCAGGTTTGAGGTCACAGTGAACAATGTTTTTAAAGTGAAGATGTCTCAGTGCTACAAGAATCTGTAAATTAAAGACATTGATCATATTATTGCAACTTGTTTGCAAAAAACTCTTCTGATTATAATGCGCTAACAGAGAAGCACTTCTAACATTAATGGCTGGTTTCACTAACTCAACTAACCTTGAATTACCTGAAATAAATGTATTGTTAACCGGGTCGGTGAAACCAGTCGATATGATGAGTGTTTTTTTTTTTTTTTTGGTTCTTAAAACATGAATTCACATTTTTATTTAAGTACATTTTTAAAACAGATTTTCCATAATTTGTTTGCTTGTCAAAGTACTTTCTAACAGTTTATGTTTTAAAAACTTCCATGAGGCGCATCAGGTAAAGTCGCTCCGCATGGAGTGCAGGACGCTCCCTATAGCCTGGAGATCACGTCAACCGTGACTGGGGGTTCCTAGGGGCGGTGCATAATTGGCCGATCACCAAATCCATGGTTCAGCACGCACCACCAACCCCTGTGGCTGATAGGGCGCCTGTGGGTCTGCAATGGAGCCATTCAGATCTGCGTTGTCCTCCAGCACTACAGGTCTGGCTTTACTTTGGATCTGCAGTGTGAAAAATTATGGGTTGGCAGGAACACGTTTCGGAAGACGCGTGTTTCATCCTCCGTGTTAATGTTCCATAAAATCTACAGTATTTGACATTCCCAGACTGACGAAATGCCATCTGTCACAGATTTACATGCTTCCTCAGCACCACCTATTTTAATAGAAATCCAAAAATACACTTTTTTTTATATTAAAACCAGTCACCAGGGTCCATATTTATATTTTGAATAGTCATAATGTGATTGCTTGTGTAGGAATGCAGTGTGCTACCATGTAACGTGAATATAGTGTTGCCTCTTGAGACGACTTGAAAAGGGGTGTTCAACTTGTTTTCCTACCCTGGTGTTGACATTTTAAATAGATATGTTTATAGATTCACTCGATTGAGCACATTAAGGGTTACAAAAAGAAACTCCTTTTAGTGCTAGATGTTTAAGGTTCAATACCTGTCCTTCCTCTCTCTGGCAAGTATTATGTATGCAGTAATGTAATTTCATCTGTTGTATGATGGTCTAACTCTAACTAGTCTTGTGTTGTAGAGTCACTTGGGGTGTACAGTATATGAAGTGCAAGTGCTTGTGACAGGCTTCCCGTCAATACAGCACCTTGGTTTTTAGTGTTGGTGCAAGGTGGCAGTTACTGTCTGTGTGATCATTCTAAACATCATAACTTAAGCTCTGTACGAAATAGACAAGCAACATTCCTGTGGTTTGGGGGCATTGATGATGTCAGTGAGACAGAGCTCTGACATCATAACCAAGGAAACAAGAGATATGGGGATCTAGAAAAGTACCATTAAAATAAAAAAGGGCCCAACAATTCAGATTTGCCAGAAATGAATGTTTTTGTTTTTTTGATATAAATAAAAGCAATACTGTATTATTCTATAGGTATACATCTCCACATGAACCAGTGTCTCTAAATAAACCAATTAACATAAGCACACTTTATTTTAAATTAAACACATATTTAGCCTAAGAGTTTTTTTTTTTTTTTTTCATGTACTGTATATGCACTTTATAACCGAATGGCCTACCTGCGTAATTAAAAACTTTGTAATGCGCTCTGGCAGTCTTCCCTTTTCGCTTGACAAGATCATTTCCAGCATGTCACCATGGAGCTTCTCCATGACAACAAACACGCGTTCAGGAGTCTCAAACATGCACTCCAAGTTGACAACACCAGGATGATGGAGGTTCTGTGGATGAATACACACGAAAAAGCTTCAATTAGTGTTTTCTCCCTGTTTGGATGGATGTTGTTTTATAGCAACATAATGGAGAAACTGAATTTCATTTTGTAAAATAGTATTTATAAGGGTGCTTTATTGAAAAATGGAATGACTATAATTCATAGTTCCCTTTCATTTAAATTTAAATTAAATTAAGATTTTTTTTTTTTTTAACAGTGGCTATTAAGCTAGTAAGAACTCAAAACACATTAGTTAATGTTCCATAAAGTAACTACATGCAGCTGTGTCATTATTATTGTTTTTTATTTTACCTGTAAAATAGCAACCTCATTACGCAGTTGGCTCTCCTGTTTGGTTGGAAACCTTAGCTTATCGATTATTTTGATTGCAACATCTCTTCCTGTCTTTCTGTGTTTTCCTAAAAGATAGATTCAGTTATCACCTACACAATATGAAGGTATTCATTAAGATCTATTATATATTGCACGTCAGATTATAGCTGCCATACACTGTGATTGGAGTGCAGAGCTACTATGGGCAGATATGATGGCATTCATTCCACAAGCCTATTGGATACTGATAAATCTTCAAACCATGTGCCTGCAACAGTGTCAATCTGTTGTCAAAACATCTGCTGTCTTACTGAAACTGACTATAAAATTGAGTGCTTTTAGAGAACACAGTGAAACAATTTGCATAACAACTCTGGTTAGCACTGGTTCAGAACACAGATCATTCGATTTAAAAATTCTGTAACCTCTTCTATATATATTTTTTAATTTTTTAATTTTTTTTTTAAGTGATTCTTCAAGATTTTCACTGAAAATTAGACAGCACACAATTTAGGGATTATTGACTTGTTGTAAAAATGTGCATTATATTAAAACAGTATATATCCTACTTACTTCCTTTTAAAAGATTGCAAAATTAGATTAAATGAATAGAACGCAAATAGAAGAGGGTTTGGAGCAGATGAAACGTGAAACAAATTACACCTCCAGAATTAACAGCATGCATTTTTTTTCTCTAAATTGCCTATCAATTTTTAATTAAAAACTAATTTTCCCCCATAGTACTGCCAGTTTTGTTACTTTGTTTTTTAATTTTTCTGAAAATTGAAATGAATGTCAATGTTAGCAACACATTCACTTCACTGAAGAATTTACAATGTTAGCAACACATTCAATATACCTTCACAGATTTCTTATATATATATATATATATATATATATATATATATATATATATATATATATATATATATATATATATTATATATATATATTAAAGTTCATGTTAATTAACTGAAGCAATGTCTCATATTTTTAAGCATGTTTATTACCTCCATATACTATTCCAAACTGTCCTGATCCTAGCACTTCATCAGGGAAAATCTGGTAAACCGAACTAATGTCCTGTTGGAAGAAGAGGAAAGTTTCATAGAGACATTTTTGCAGTTGCTTCAAGTATCTGTAGCATTACAAACTGCACAGTGTTGATCGGAGGTTCTTCATTGACATTATATTGTGTTTCACTGTGCTTTGCAGGTACTTAATTTATTTGGCAACCTATGCATCATTCACATTCACAAATATCATCATAATCACAAAATTAGTGCAACACCAAACCTATTAAGAAAAGTTTATGTCACGACTTATAGGATAGGACAGTAAAACAAAAATAAATTCTTTATCAGGTAAGAAATTATTTCTTGTTATTATATTATTCTTCATTTTTTCCTATAACAAGAAAAAAAAGTCTTCAAATAGGACAATTTTTCTAATTAAGGAAAGCATTTTGGTCAGTGTAGTTGCTTCTTGTGAAATCTCATACTTACCATCTGTTATTTCAGTAGAATAAAACAAAAAACAGCAAACTGTCAATAGAAACTGCTAAAACATTTGAAGAAAAAGGCTGTACTGTTGGCTAATCACAGTTCGAGCACCGTGCAGAAGAATAAATGTAAGGGGCCTGATAAAATAGGTCGCTGGTGATCACTTTCTTTGGGGTCAGAAGTCTCACAAGATGTTTGAAAATTAACTGTACATTCTGAAGACCTGAGAGTTAGTACTGTACGTTGGGATCTGTTTTAATATGATCTTAAACTAAACCACATGTCTGCTGACGTTACACATTCTATCCCAAAATAAGAAAGGTGAGAGATTAGTCTACCATATCTGCTAAGAAGACCTGACAGCAAAAATCCTGACTGCAGTACGGTGTATTTGTGCCAGAAATAAATACAGTAAGGGCTTCAGCCTAAGTGCGGCCATACTTTATAAAGAACATTGTTATTCATTCTGCATGGCTGTTTATCACATATGCTGCAATATTTACATGCTATTCAGATACTAGGTCATACAAGTAAGACGAGCGTAGACCCAAGTTAATTTAATTTCTCTTACATTTAAATATGCTTTGGTAAACGAAGGCTTGCTCTGACCTCAGGTTTGCTGTATTGTATTTCATTTGGAAACACAAGGTTTAAAAAGCATGCAACTCGTGAATACACAAACACCAACTAATACTGTCCACAGATTTAAAGGGATCTTTTTGCACATTAGGCCTGCACCTACTCTTAAATCAGAAGCTTACCGGTAACCCTAAGCCAGGCACGAGGCTATGAGAAAAGTAGGTCGCTGATAATGCAAAGAGCATCCTAAAGTGGGAATTAAGGGTATTGCAGCATATTTTAAAAAAAGGCATAATAAACAAAATGTAGTTACTTACCACGTTTTCTTGAACTTGGCAATTGGACACAGAAATGCTAACAGAAACATCTTCTGTTGGGTAAACAAAAATAGATAAGACTCATATGCTTACAGTAAGCAAACGGGTACAAATACAGCACAGGGACCAAATAAGCCTATGAAGACAAGGTTACATTTTCAAATTGTTACAGAAGTTGAGTTATTAATAATCTCTTCCATATTAAAATAAAGTGAAATTTTGGCTGTTTGATGTCCAATGTTCACAATAGTCAAATACAGTATGTCCTTATCTATGACAGGACAGAAATGCTCCAAAGTTAAAGCTCAAATTGTATATTTTTTTACTGGCCCCTCAGTGGAAAAGTAGTACTAGTAGTTAATCACATACAGTAACTCACAGATTAACTTGATATTTCTCATGTAAAAGAGTATCTTCCTACATATCTCACTGCTTTAATTCCTGTAACATCTTTTTTCTGTATAAAGTGCCTTTCATAGTGGACCACCATCACTAAGTGCTTTACAGAGGTAGGCTAAGAACTGTGCATTATATGCAGAGTCACTTACAGAGTTAACATCTCACCCACAGGACGGAGCACAAGGAGGTTAAGTGACTTGCTCAGGGTTACACAGTGAGTCAGTCAGTGGCAAAGGTGGGATTTGAACTGGTGACCTTCTGGTTACAAGCACTGGACTTTAACCACTACAGAATCTACAGAACTACATGTTAAATACAGGACATTCTCTAGTTCTGTGGGCCATGCAGTTTACAATACTGTAAGAGCAGGTCTGACTGTTACAGATGCTTGTTAAAGAGTCATTTGAATAATACAATCTTTGCTGTTATTTCACCATGAGGTCATTAGTAGCTTTGCAGTAGTTTGGCTAACAAAATAAAAAAAAACTTAGTGGATACTTTTCTTTTCAGTTTCTATAGCAACAGAACGTAAGGCTAATGGTTTTGCTAATAAATTATTGCTGTTGTTTTTTTCAGACATCAGCATACTCACTCTCTGGGTATGCAGGTAAAGTTGAATATGCATCATTTTACCTTCATTACCTTGACTTGTGAACAATGATGCCATACAATGCATTACAGCTATTACTGCAGAACTGTAAACATATACATATTCACCAAATTCGTTTTTATTTCAGACCACAAGAGACTCCACAAGGAAGGAAAAAGACACCAATGTTAGAGCTGGAAAAAGTTATCAGACCCGACCCATTTGAAACAAATATCACATCAGACAAATAAAATGAATTGATTTAGACAACAGAGACACTTACTGTGCTGGCCATGTCTTGATCCATGCGAGACCCCTTTTGGAATGACAGGCATTAAGGCATGCTGTATGGCCATCTCCCACATCCTTGCAACATCATGCCCAACGCCACTTATGAGCACGTTGTTGTTAGCTGGTGTGTTCCCGGTTTTGACTAAATTTTCCCCAACACTATAAACCATATTTGCAGTGGTGATCTCAAAACAGTGCGGATTGACTCCTGGAGGCAGCAAGCTTACATTTTTTGCTGGCTCCAAGGATAAAACTTCAGATAATGGAATTTCCTGGACGAGATCATTAAAACAGAATTAAAAAAGATAATTAGAACTTCAAAGTAATTATACTTCACTAGTAAGAGACATAAAATATCCAATTTGTACTCAGTTAAATGAACAACCGCAGCGTTTTCAGTTATCAATATGTTTAGCTTAATCAGTCACAGTGAACCATCTAAAATAAAAGCAAAGCCATTCTCTCCCTTTTAATTTAAATGTGTAATATTCTTGATTTATTCTTAGTGGTTGTATCTTGAGTTTAGGTATTTCCTCATTGAGGTATATATTCAATATTCCTCTTCAGTACTATACAGGTTTTTGCTCTTGTCAAAGTGAAAGCAAACAAAACAAACTAATACATGCCTCTGAGTAAACATCTGGAGCAACACAAAAGAAGGAACACAAAGCTGTTGATTTGGTCCGAAAGAATTAGAGAGGAGTTGGTTACAGAAGCTAGAGCAGGATATTTACAGCAAGCAGTAAAGTCCAGAGATCCTCTCTAAATTAGCCATGCAAACGATACACAATCAGGGAGAAAGATGTTTGCAAAACAAGGGATAAACCAAGACAGTCATTCTCTAATTTAAATACATAAATGATGGTGAAGCAACTGTAAAAATGCCTTGATCACCCCCCACCCCCACCCTTTTTTTAGAGGCGACATACCAAATGATCAAGCTGCATGAAAACATAGATTTGAGATTGTCTGTCTGTATACAGGTCTAGGAAAGATAACTCACCCACAAAACCACAGACAAGTAAATATATATAAACAGTTTTTCATTATTTGTGCCATTTTTTACTTATTTCTTTTGTAACTGTTAATACAACTTTTTCATTATTAATTTTAGGATTATCCTTCTAAAAAATCACTTTGCTCTGACAAAATTGTATAAAAAGCCTAACTGATCAAAAACTATACACTGGACCTGAAGATGCCACTGAATAATCTACCGTTCAATTACTTTAGCTTGATAGGTACAACTACATTATTCTTAGCCCATAAGAATGCGAATAAACAGAGTACCAAACACTGAATATTAAATAATACGCAATGAGAAATTGATGGGCAAACCATTGGTTTGGACAATAGTTTGTCCAAGGTTGCAATCATTAATAATTCAAAGTTTAAAGTGTACTTTACCTTGTAGTATTTGCTTCCTGTGTCATTCTGAAACAGTGTAATACACTTGCTGTCCAGTCTCCAGTAGTGCCTCTTCCGCTGTTTCAATGAAAGACATGCAGTAAATCCCATTAGTAACTGTCAGATTAAGTCTTGAACAGATAGCCAATGAGACCCTCAAGTGTCAGGTGCCTGTCTGGATTCTATCCCAGCAAACCCCAGAGATTTAGGGACATGTGCTTTTTAGGTGACGCTCAGATGGAGAGAAGGGAGAGTTTGATCAGATTTATTCTGAGCTCATTCACTTGAAAGAAAAAACACATGTAAACAACTTAACCTTCAATCTCATACTTCTATTACTGCTCTAAGAGTTTGAATCTTTCTCTCAGAGGCAGCAAGCTAAGTGAGATCTTACACCACAATTTACCAGATGGAGAGAGAAGGTTTCTGACTGAGGGTAAATACAAAAGCTTAGCCAAACTCTGATAATAACATGTAATAAAATACAACTTTAAATGAATCGTTTACAGCGCTGGACAATATCAACATACATGAGAGAGTGGGCCTGGTTTTGACTTCATTCCAGGTATTTTCTGATTACAAGGCTGTGTAAAATGTTCCTATTTCAGCTTTTTTTTTTTGTTTCAGGGTCAAATATTAGAGGAATATTAGAGGAATAAACAGTGCACAGAGGATTATAGTTGTTATTTGCAGTTAACATATCAGTAGAGAGAATTCCTTAGAACACAAATGTCCCCTGCTTAAAATAAATAAAAAAAATACTTTACAAATTGCACCTTATGAAACACAACAGTCTGTGCACTGCAAGAGAACCAGCAGTTGTTATTATTATTATTATGATTATTATTATGTTTCTACATGACTGTTTCTCATTAACTTTTATAGTATATACAATATCTTGAAGAGATAGCCAATGTGTGTGTGTGTGTGTGTGTGTGTGTGTATATATATATATATATATATATATATATATATATATATATATATATATATATATATATATATATATATATATATATATATATATATATATATATATATATATATATATATATATATATATATATATATATATATATATATATATATATTGATAGGGCTATCAATTAAAATCACATTTAACTTCTGTGATTAATGCATTAATTTTTTTGTAAGTACATTAATCGCATTGCTGTGTCTAGAGCCTTTTCGTTCAACAAATAAAGCGCAAATCGACCGTGGGGAAAAAATATCCAACAACAATTTACGTTTTTTTTTTATTATTGCCACTTGTTACCTTTCCAAATATGCACTCACTATTAAGAGTTTTGATCCCAATGACCAACTGTACACCATGAACAGGATTTATACAACTGTTGTAAGCCTCAATGCTGACAAGTTGTTGAAGAACATGCTGTCTCGTCTGTGGTTTGAAAGGAGTATGACTATATATAATTGCAATATTCAACAGCAAGCCTGACGCCTTATCCTGTAAGGTGCAGCGGAGAAGAGAGGATGTTAACTAGGCAATGGTAAGTCATTTACTGACTCATTTTATTTAATAATTGCTTAAAATGTAATATTACTGTTTTCTCACTGGTCTGGCTTTTTAAAGCGCACTCACTGCCAATATATGTACATTTATTTGTTGTCTACTTCAAACATTTTAAATGGATTTACAGGGGAAATATTTGATGTATTCAGGGTTTTAACTGATTGAAATAATTTCTGAAATGTTAACTATTTCCTGTGATGTCAGAGCTTTGGTCTTTGACTGTCCAACTTAAATTGGGGCCCACCCACATTTCCATGTTCTCTAAACAATTAACAGTTCATTTCCTAGAAGTGCTTACTGTAGCTACATATTTATAATTGTATTTAAAAAAGCTAATTTATTTCAGTCCACAATCACATTTAAAAATAGATATCCTATTTATTGTGTTTTCTGATCTCTGTATGCTTCTGATCATGTTTGAACCACACGTTTTATTGTGTTGATTGTATTTGTAATTTTTTAATTATTGCCCCTAGTAAATTTTGGTCAGTCTCAATGGGTACGTTTCCTGGTTAAATAAATACATACAGTAAATACATTATAAACAATTGTATTTACAGTTAATAATAATAATAATAATAATAATAATAATAATAATAATAATAATAAAATAATAATAAAACAAATTTAAATTAGATGGATGTAGTAATTGTATCAATTTAATATGAGATTAAAACCGAGATTAACTAAGATGAATTGTTTTAATTGGTAGATTAATTAGCAATTAATTTAATCATTATGATTAATCATTTTTAGAAAAAACTTGACAGCCCTAAATTATTAATATATATATATATATATTATATATATATATATATATAATATATATATATATATATAATATTTATAAATATTTTTGGCTATATAGTATGTTATGTACTATACCTTCCAGTTTTAAGCCATTTGATTGAGTGATGAGGAAAGAGGATGGTCACCACGAGATAACCACTCTGCCAGGGGCTTATAAAACACAAGGCACACTCAAGTCACACTTTTCATGTCAGGGTGATTTAAAATAAAAGTTCAGGTTGGGATTCTTGCCTGTTGGATTAAGATTTGGTGAACTTTGAAATGATTCACATCATATTGATTTTGAATATAAATTCAGCTTCAATTCGGTATTTTTGCTTTTTGTACTGAGTTTTAATAAGGCAGAATACTGCATAGATGAAACGAACAGGTACATGTAATTCTACTTTTATTCACAATCTCATCTCATTAAATTACTCCAACAGTTTATCCTTCATTTTGATTGTCCTTTTGCTATGACAAACCCCTAGATGTAACGAACTAAAGGCTCGGACCCCAACAGATTCGTTATAGCGAGGGTGCACTGTACCAACATTGATATCCATTGAAGTTAAATTACCATTGGGTCCTTATTGGTAAAATGAACCATCCATCCTTCTTTCATCACATTGCTGCTTTTCCTTTTCGTGTGCTTGACAGACTGTACCACTCTCATCAAAGGTATATTGTTGCTTGTTGCAGGACTATGGAGACAAAGATTGCAATATAGAGAATTAAAAACGTATCCTTGTTACTTTCACCCTCAGCCTATCAAAGAGTGAGCACAAAGCACGGCCGCTGTTTAGAAGTTTCTGAAGCATGTTTCGCCTTTGGTTCAGACACTTTGTCAATATCACTAGTTTTTAAGAGGCATAGCAGTGTACATGCTAAGAAGGATAAAGGTGGCTGGCACAACAAATACAATGCATATTGAAGTGTTGGCAATCAGCACGTACAGTACCAACTGTATAACGTATGTCAATGCTTTCTGACCTGATCATTCTATTGGAGTCATCGTGGTCTGGATCGTGGTCGTGCATTTCTCCAGTGTCACTGTGGCTCCCTGTCATCGATATTTCGTGTGTCATGGATTCTTCCATATCATCCAGAAGCCCACTGTTTCGTTCACTGTCATTGTCATCACTGCCTTCTTCCATAACAATGTCAGACTCTGCACCGGGACTGATTAAATCTAATCACAATTATAATAATAAATATGGTATTTTCTATACTGTATGAGCACAGACCACATGAACTCAGAATTCAAGAAGTACATTTATCCAAAACATAAAAATAAATGTCGATGTTACAAAGCTTCCAATTCATGTAAGAGCTCTTACCTTTGTTGCTTCTTGCTAGTCCTGTAACATCAGCTTTTTTTTTTGTTTGTTTTACAAAAAAAATATGACAAACATACTAGGGTAAATACGAATATAGCCCAAATGTTCTAATTAAATACATCAATAATCGCAACTAAAGGAACAGTTTCAGACTGACAAGACATGCCTAGGTCATACATTAGATGTTGCTGAATGAATTCTAACAGCATGACCTGAGCTGATTTAATATAATTCAGAGTTCTTCAGTGATCTGGGATAGACTTTTAAAACAGACTTTTAAATACAGAATATCTAGTTTAGTAAAGCTGTAGTCTAAATTCATTTAGGTTAGTAGGCACTACATATCCAGTCCAGACTGAGGTCAGATTAGAGCCATGAAGGTTCACCTACACTGCCTCTCCAGCAGGGGTTACTGTGGAGCAACCTGAAAATTTCCTGCCGCAGCTTTACTCCAGCCCTTCTGCTGTCTATTAGTGGCATTCACAATCCCATTGTGTAAAAACAACCACTCAGGTAACTGTACATTTTAACAAATGAGCCAATAGACCTGACATTTAAAATCGTGTTCATATTGGGGCATCATCTTCCCTTTTTAAAGTGTTAATCTTAATGTATTAAATGATTGTATCCAATGCTGGGATTTTGATAGGCATATGATGTGTTCTGCAATTAGTATTAAGACACTTGCCTCCGTTAATGGCTAGTTCACCAAGACAGTTGTTTGGCACTTTGGGGGCGCAGCGTTTATGGCAGTTGAACTTGCAATCTATAAGAAAGAAAGAAAGAAAGAAAGAAAGAAAGAATATTTAATTGTGCAGTTATGCCATACGTACTGTTCCTTATTGATCCACTTTGGGGTTGGGTGTGGGTTATATATATATATATATATATATATATATATATATATATATATATATATATATATATATATATACCGAAATTACATTGGGTCAAAATTGATGGGCTATAATAAGAATGGAGGCTTTGACAAAAACATATCACTTGATGCTGTGCTCTGTCCTACTCAGTCTAAAGGACTATAAAGCTAATCCAATTACTTTTTTTTTGTATGTATGCTTGTTATTTCCAATCTTTGGACTGATTGATATTTATATAGGAATAACCCTCCCTACCTCCAGGTATAATTACAAAATCATGATTTGCAAGAAGTTTTGGTTCATGATTAAAAATACAATATAGAAATGTGTGGAAATTAAATGACAGATCTGAACATAAAGTTGGTATTTGATTTTAGCAAGGTCGTCTTTATGTGTTGACGTGGTGCTGTGAAAAACAATCAATAATCACCACAGTGTGCCTGTGTGCATTTATTTTACTTGAATTCATAACTTCCTGCAAACAAAAAAACAAAAGGGCATATTTCCCTACAATAAGGGTATCCGTTTACATGTTAGTGTAAGAAACCATTTACCATAGTAAATTAGCAGTTTGCCTTGTTACTCTTTGCATTTACTATCTAGGTTAAACATTGGTTCTGCAGTACCTTTCCACAATTCTATGTGTTTTTACTGTCACTTTGCTATTCTATTAACACAGTCAACATTTGAACCCCAAAGATGAGCAGGCAGTCTAGCCTTATTTATTATGATCCCTATAGCTGTTGCAGGCACCTCAGTTTTGACATGCGCAGCATAAAGCTAATCTCTTGAAACAATGCAGAAGTGAAGGATACCTACCTTTACATTGCAAGCCCTGCCTAAAAAGCCCTTTAAGTAGCTTCTTACAGTACTGGCAAACAGTGGGGCGTGTGTATGAGTGGACAACAAGAGTGTGAGGTACTTTCACTTTTGACAGCAGTATCTTGTCCAGTTGAATCGGGCGTCCAATGTATGACTGCGAGTTTGACCTCTTTTCTCGTCCAATGAATGACTCAGACTGAGTTTTTTGCTATAAGGGAATGTAAGAGGTTGGCTTTTTACATAATACAACCCTAAATACTATACATTTACTTCCACATTACAAATTCCTGTTGACTACATACATTGTGAAGCACATTTCTAACAAAAATGCACATTTCTTTTCTGATTTTTCGTAACCATGTAAGTTCAGTAAAACTGTTTGGCAAATAACATATTTATTAATGTTCAAATTGCACTGTATATTAACAGTACTATGCATTTTTCAAATGTTTACATAGTTAGACTATATCTGCTTGTTACTATTAAGCATGCATAATACTACACTGGTATTATCAAAGAGTATTTCAACTAACTAAGCAAAACAATAAGGGCACAACATATCAGGTTATAACAAAAGTAATATTTAGCATCATTGCCTAGTAGATTATAATTGTGTTAGAAAACATACATAATACGCACAGATATACACATACAACTAACAGTTTTAAACAAAGACATTTAAACACAATTATACAAATACTGTATGAGGAATACACATACATCTATACACAGTACATATATATATATATATATATATATATATATATATATATATATATATATATATATATATATATATAGATAGATAGATAGATAGATAGATAGATAGATAGATAGATAGATAGATAGACAGATAGATAGATAGATAGATACACACACATACATATATACACAACCCACTCGCCCTCGATATACAGCGGATTTGTATTGGACCCCGACTCCCACGATAGAGCAGGACCCATAGAATTAGGCTAACAAATACTGTACAACCACTCCCTCGTTTTATCATGGGCATCAGGGTCCAATATAAAACCTCTATGCAATCTGGTTTTTCTAGTAGAGTATAAAAAGCAGCATTCGTACTGTGCCGGGTAATTGCTTCTCATCAACTTAAGTCTCCAATTAATTTCATGAATCTTCCCCTCCTTTCTCAAATGCCCAAACCGCTGCATTGAAAGAATCCATTCCCAACATAGGAGGCTTGTTGCTAGGGAGCTGATGTCACTGCCCTGTGACTTTTGCAAGTGCATTGCTTAAATAAATGCTTCTGCAAGAAGATATTCAATTTGCTTTGTGTTATTGTGCAATGCATGTGTATATGATAACAGTATAATATTAAAGCTTTGTTTTTACTTGTTGTGTATATATTAGTTTGTGATGTGCAGTACAAAATAAAATGGATAGTAATTCTAAGTGAAATTGTCTCTGTATAGTGCAGCTAAGGCATGTGCAATTTACTGTAAAAATGGGGAGCAATATAACGAGGGTTCCGGGTGTGTGAGTGTGTGCGTGTGTGTATGTATATATATATAATTACACGGCAAGTTTTTAACTATAGAGCGTTTGCCATTCAATTATTCTGAAAGTTGTATCTTCAGCATTGATTTGTCCACATATCACAGTGTTAAACTTCAACCAAATCATATTGGTAAAACCAGGTAGTTTTGCTCTACCAGATTTTCTATTTTCATTGTAGTCAGTGTAATTAAGAACCGGGAGTGAGGCACTAAGTAGCAAAGGACCTTAAAACATTTACCTGGCAGCACACTTTTCTTGGATTGCTGAAATAGATCCCTATATCTCTTTGTCTATTGCTGGAGGGCTGTAGTGATTGATGTATTTTTTAACAGAAAGCTCATTAAGAAAGGAGAGGGTAAACCAGCACTTCATAAGAATAACACTTGGTAAGAATTTCACATCATATGCATAGTACAAATATATAACATTTTGGTTTTTAACAAGATGTGCCTTTTTAGTGGAAGAAATGAATCCTTCTATTGTTCAACCTAAAAGTGATTTTAGCAATAAAATATGCATGGATGGTTTAATTAATATTCAGCACTGAATTATGTATACCAAAATTGGAATATTGCTACAAAAAGGTGTTTTTCTTGAGATCAGCATTTTTATCTCAATACTAAAGATTAAATGTATATCTTGGATTACATTAAGGGTGGAGAATATCATAATCTGTCAAGAAAAACAGGTGATTAAGACAGTACATACCTCAATGCTGGGGCTGAGAGGAGACTGATGCATGCAGAGAAAGAGGACATAAACAGGCAACAATGCAAAAGGGAAACAGAAAGTAGTGATTATTTAACTGGAAACTCTTAACTATGCCATACCATGCAAATAGCAAATATTGCTGTAATTGCTAACATGTGGTATGAAATTATAAATTGCACACAGTGGGTCGCTCATTAGTTTAGATTTTCTTTCATTCACTGTATTGCCTCCGCTATTGTTCAACTGTTCAGACTAATTGGAAAGTTTTCTGATGTTAGTGACAGTGCTGTAATTTGTAATGTTGTTGGAAAATCACAAGTGTGTGTGTTTTTTTCTTTGTTATACTGATATCATTTGGTGTATTTCCATTTTTTTCATCATTAACTGTTAATTCTATTTTATCTTACTGACACTTTAAATTATTTGTGTTAAATAACCAGCCAGTTCAGTTTTTTTAACTCATGAAAATGAAGAACTCACTTTATATAAACAAAAATGGCTATTTTACACAAGAAGGTGCATGCTCTGTTGTTTGGTGGCCCAGGAAAGTACCCATTAGATGATGGTACCTGTACATTTTTACCTGCAAAGATGCTTTTGTCAAGTAAACGAAAATAACCACCATCACCATTTACCAGATATGAGGAACAACACAGCAGAATTGCAAGCATCAACAGATGGCAATTACACTGTTTTGTTTTATTTATACATGTATGGTCCATAATGATAAGGATCTAAGTCAAAGCTGTATTTCATTTATTTCATAACTACAAATAATGATGTACAATATGTTTGTCCTTCAAAGAGCTTGAAGGTCTGTGCTTATTTCTACTTAGAAGGACAGAATGACATATTGACATACTGTACAGATTGACAGACAGAGACTTACATAGAGTATACATGATTACAACACTCTATAATTTAAATACTCCATAGCACAAGAACCATTGTTTGGGTGGCTTAGAAAGTAGTGGTCCTGATAACCCCTAGAATGATCTTACCAGCAGTGCTTCATCTGGGGTGCTGGGGGATGGTTCAGCCGAGACTGACCTGGAGGTAGTCAAACCAGTTAAAGAAAGATTGGACAGTCGTCTCTTTCGTATTCCACTGCAGTTGTTAGGAATTTTGAAAGCACAGCGCTTATGATAGTTCAACCCACATCCTTTTGGAAAGAAAGAAAGCGATGGGGACATTAATGTAGAATCAAGTGAAACGTGTCTTGAAGGGTGCATTGTAAACATTATTATTCGTAGAGAGAGAGTACACAGATATGTATCTATCTGCAGCAATACAATGTTTGGTTTCAGTCGGGTTTGCTTATCTCCTTGTACCCTTATAAAGTGTACTGTAGTAAAAGCACAGCAAAGTGCAATGAAGCATAATGAAAGTATGGTAAGGCATAGGCAAGCATTATAAAGAACAGCAAGGTATGGTAAAGCATATAAATAAACATGTCAAACTTGGAATTTAGAAATGGCAGCTGGATACCCCTAGCAGTACTTAAACCACCTCACTTAAGAACTTGTGATTTAAAAATATAAAATATTTTCAAAAGAAGACCTTGTAGTAATACAGGATTGTGATATTGTTATGTAATGTATTCTACAACTAGAACAATTGGAAAACAGTGAGAAAACATGACTGGATTACCTTCACATTTAAGACCCTGTCGTACAAGCCCCCAAAGCATCTCTCCACAGTGATCACAAAATGCTGGTGCTCTGTATGAATGGACAAACAGTGTGTGTGGTCGGATCTGAAAATCTTCAACTGTAGCGGAAGCTGGAAAACAATAACAAACCATCTTATAAGTTAATATGTCGTGTGTAGGGTGTCTCTTATTGCATGTTATCTTTTGCAGTTGGGGCGACAGGACAGAGAAGCGAAGCTGAGCTGTTAAGGCTGCCCAAACTGTGTGATACGAAGCTTTTTATTAAAAACTCAAGTGCACTCTGAAAAACTAGTGTCAAATTCATAACACATTAAAGAGTGGAGTTAATAGGATAATCCATTTTACAAAAGGTACCAGGTGTTTTTTGTTTTGATTTTTGAACACTGGAATTAGGTGTGATGTTCTATGCACGGGATATCTTGTGACAGGACAGTGTCACTCGCAATGATGTTTAGACCAGAAAGGGAGACAAAGACACAGAAGCTGCAGGTTTCAAGTGCTAATGCATATATTTAATCAAATAAATAAACAAAACACTGGACAGAGCACAGAACAAAACACACTACCTAAATAAATGGCACAAGGGCCAAAACACTAACTATTCTAACACCTGGGATCGCCTATTTACACAACTGTGGCCACATTCCCACATGTTATTGCAGGGAGGATTTTAACTCCCTCCCTGCCACCCAATATTCCCCCCATACACATGCCCATGCCTTGGCAGGGCTTTCACCCTGCCCCACTGCCACACATCTGTACACAGGATAAGGTGTACTGGAATTTTGGTAAATACTTCACCGTGATTGGTTAATTTCTGATATGTAATTTTGAATGAGCTACTGTATATTGTTACTTGATGTTTGTTTAAATCATGATGCATCCCCAGACATAAGCTGCCTATTTAGTCACAAACTACATTATATTCAGGGTCAATGCATGGTTCAGTACAAGGCAGCAGTGGTATCACAACGGCAGCTGCAGTAATATAGAAACACAGGTGTGGATTTGAGCATATATTATTGAGTTTTCATTTATTCAACTTTATTATAAGGAACCGCTCCTGAAAATATTCCTAAAAACTGATTTGAAAAAAAGTGTGCACAGCTGTAATGTCTGTCCCTTCTGAAACTGTGATTTTTGTATATTTTTCATAAACTAACTTCACAGGAGGGGTCAGATATTACAGTTGCACTCTCCTAGTGGTTATTTCAGAAATCCAGCTTTAGGAGTAGTTTTTGAAGCAGCTTCCCTGGTTAGGATATTAGTAAGTAAGTCTGGTCTAAAGAGCAGTAGATAATTACACCAAATGATACAATGTAACAGGTAACATGTAAGAAATGACATATTCTGAAAATGTATATGGTATAAAGTTTAACCAGTGGTATATATGCTTTATATAAGGATAACCAAAATATTAGTATACCGCTCACAAGGATACGTATGGCTTTAACAGTTTAAAACTGTTGTCAGTCTTTGGTCTGTTCAGTGTGAACATAGTGGACATGCTGATTAAGAAGGAGGTTACTTAACATCATTCTGCTGATTTTGGGTCACCTGCTGATTTAGATAAAGAAACGGTTGATGGACTCCGCTCTGGTCCCAGCATGAGTGCAAATCTGCCATCTGAGATGTATAGTCTCAATTTCTACATTGGCACGCAGCAAGTAAGATTGAGTCTGTATTGACTGAAAAGAAGCATTAACGCAAGTATTTAAGGTTTACGTGTAAGCAAGGCCTGATATATAATGAGTCTGATCGATCACTGAGATCCATTTTGGCCACTTTATTTAGTACAATTGTGTCCCGGATGTTTTATGGACAGGTCCAACACTGCCAGACACCAGTGGGGACTGTGATGTTACAGGGCCCCAGGGTGGCCTGGCCTCAGCAGATATCCCAATAGTATATATACAGTATAAAGTCTGTTAATTTACCATATGAAAACAAATTTAGATAGTTGTCAAAATGACTATTTACAATATATAATTATTTGGTTCAAATTACTGTTATAGCTTCCTGTTTCTAAGAATAAACCAGCAATAAAGCAAATAACATTTTCAGCAGGGATTTTTATTACTGTATGATATTTACTTTTTCTCATCTAGGAAATTAGGCAACAAGGTACTTTTTCTGTACAATAGGCACTGAAGGAAATTTTCATCGCATAGACATACATTATACTTTGCATGTCAAGTGACAAGGTACCTGGAATCAACAGCAATTTTCATCTATAGCATTAAATAAGTGTAGGTTTTAAATGCAACAAAAAAAAACTTCAAATGAAAGAACAGAAGAGTCAGTACTAGTAAGAGGTACCTTTCCTTTTACATCTCATTCAATAGACCATACAAGTCAAGCTTAGAACATATGCATGCATGCTCAAACACAGCAGTAAGGTAATGCATTGTAAACTATGTATAGAAAAACTGTACATTTACCATGTTAAACATTTAGATATAGGTTCCCAGTGTTTCTTTAGGAAGGATTAAAACCTGTGACCCCTCGGGTTCATAGACGAGAGCGTCTTCGTGAAATGATTAACCTGGCCATTAAAGTTATCCTTGGTTGTTACATGGTTGTACTTGTGTTTCTATTATAAAGCCACAACGGACTGCTTTTTCCAAGGGTGTTTGACTATAATGAATGCTGGCAGCGGAGAGGCATAGCCTGCCAGTCCTTGGTGGGTGTGCACGTGTTGCACCGGTGATAACTGTGCCCAGGAGAGGACTGGGAGCGTTTACAAGGTTCTTCAGGCTGTGTGCGGAAAGAATGGGAGGGAGTATTCTTTCTGAGGTTCAGCAGTGCAAAACAGAAAGAAAACAGCAGTGACAGATGGAAACTGAATACACCGAAGAGCACAAAGGCGTCTTCTAACTAGCTTGGAATCACTGAGCAAACACAATGCGTGCCATATGACATTTTTAGCTACTGCCGTTCTTCCTCCTGTAGTTATAATATCAGTGCATTTTGAGGGCAGGTTATCTTTTGTTTTAGCTAAAGGCAAGGGCCTGCTTATGTACCAGTGCTCGTCTGGAGTCCTGTAATCCCTGTCAAAGTCAAGCTATTACCTTTCCTTGTTTTTGTCACCTTACACAGGGATACATTTTCAGAAATAATACCAGAGAAAAGCTCAATATGACTGTAAAGCTGACAATGCCACAGTAAATCTATATTGTTCTAAAACTAAATGTTCTGTATTTGTATTTTTAACCCACAGTGCACATTATATACCTATGGTAATACTACAGTCAAAATGAATGTTGTTTTTGTTATTCAATATCATAGTGAGGCAGGTAAACATCACTTTTCAAGTGCAATTCAAACATTGTTAAGGGGACTATTTTGTATGTGCCTGTTTTATTTACGCTTTTATTTAATGTCAATTAAGTCGGTTATGTGTAAATTGTCTTACAGTGCCTATCGTACAGGAAAACATTTCCTTTAAAGAAAAACAATAGCTATGTTTACAACAGCTTCTGGCAGCCAGAATGGAACATTCTTTTTCTAGAATTTTGATGTTATCATTCCATCATAGTATTAAAGAAGCATGTTCAAAGCTCGGAGTTCCTGGCAGGGGAAAGCCAATGCCAGTTTGGTATGATTAACTTCATTCCATGGGTCAAATCCAAGGTACAAATTGAAAAATCATCATCTTACTAAGAGAGAAAGAAATACACCCCCAACAAGGACAGGACACAGAGCTACATCAGTGCTTCCCCACGATTGTCAAAAATACATTCTCAGGAATTTCAAAAATACATGAATAAATGCAACACACAAGTTGATATACATACCTCCAGACTGTGACTGATAAATCATTGAAATCTCAACACCAAGCTGAGCTCTCTGTTTAGATAAAGCAATAAATCCTTAGCATCAAATCCCACTGCTGAAAAATATTTTAGTACTTATAATAATTATAGCAGTTGTAGCCTTTCTTTGAAAATCAAGCGATTTCAAGTTAAGAATCGTACATCTTTCACCAGACACATTTTTTATTTAGATCATGTTACAGTGTATGTAGCAATTCTGAGTCAATAAGCAACGAGTAACCAAAAAATAAAGCACATGCTAACTTACACTGTTTAAAAAAAAAAAAAAAAAACTTAATTTAAACCAGAAGTAACACAACTTTAGCACACCACATTAGGGGATGACTTTAGTGCTATGAGGGAATATCGCTATACATATTTAACAAGTAATTACACTGGACAACGTTTCTGTACTATTATTCCAAAATCTTACAAAGCTGTTGTAAATATATTTTTTAATGCAATGCACGGTTAATTGTTGGTATGTTCTTATGATGTGTATGTGCTATATGAAATATGAGCATAGCCCCTCCTTAATTTTCATAAAATGACACCCACTGGAGTGGCACTTAGAAGTATGTTGTGAACCCTTGTCAAAATAAAAAAAGGACATGGTCATGGCATTTTTTTTCAGGAGTAATAGTGCAACAGTCATAGCATGCTGTCTGTGCTTTCAATGTAAATTAGCCAGTGATACTTAAGTGCTTGAGGCCTTTTCTAACACTAATATTATCCCTTCATGAACAGTCAACAAAGTACTTGCTATCCATCACTGATGCTAATTAGTGCACAGTATTTTTGCATGAAGATAAATAAAGCATCTCAAAAGCCTGTTGTAGATTTACCCACAATTTAGACAAACAACATCAAAGCCTTTGTTCCTTTTCAACCACACCGTAATTGATAATCAAGATTTTACAAAGCAATCGGAAAGAGAACTTAAAAAAAAAAAAACATACCGTATAATTCTGCATCAGCAGAGGTTCCTATCATGTAATAGGTCCTTATGTAAATCCCTGGTAGTCACCTTAAAAAATTACTCACCTTAAACTGATATACCCTAAATTCCGGCTGTCCACGGTGACCCTACAAGCTATTGACAGTATTACTGTATATCAGGTTTCTAATTATTATTACACCCTTGTTTAAAACAGAAATTACAGTGAGGGGCGTACTTAACAATTCCAGTGCTCTCATTCACTATATGTTTATTATATAAAGTCTGTAGCTGTACATGCTTTCTACAATCTGAGCAACTTACTTCAATTCCTATGGGGATGCATTTTGCGTTTTATCACAGAGGTTCTCATGGGGATTGAATCCACGTCCTCCAAATACTAACCACTAGGCCATCTGGTTGCCATAATTGGATCATTTACTGTTCAACTATTGTTAAACTGCAATAGTCCTCTACATCCATATGCAAATTTATACGTCCTAATCTTGTCAGAAAGTTACAATAAAAATTGCAAGGTAATTTATACATATCCAGTCACCGTAGCATAAATGGAACCCTCATTAAGCATTTATTTAAAGACAGAAGGAAAATGTTGCATTATAAAAAGACAATTCATAGCGGCAAATGAAATAAAAATTCAAACATGCTGTAACAATGGTAAAATCAGTTTGCTTGCCATTTTATTGTTAGACAATAATGAATGGCCAAGTTCTGGAGGAAAAAATGTTGAGCAGATACAATTACTGTGGCCATGTAGTACACTTTATTATGGCCAACTTAACAAAGCAGTGAGACCATGCAATTGCAACAAACTGACCGTTATTGACAACAACGCTCTGTGGTGCATCACAGTCATTGATCTGTACTGAAAGTGAATTTAAAAAAAGCATGTTATTTTTTACACAGTTTATAGAGCAAAATGTATTCCTAGAAAAAAACATGCACTGCAGTTGTCTTGTTGAATCATGTGTACAACCTGAAACAAAGTAGTACAAAATCTAAATCTAGTCACAGGAAATAAATCAGGCCTCTTACAGAATGCATTGCATATGTATATGACCTCTAAATGACACGCGCTCTCTCATTATATGATGATCTAAGCAAAAACAGTAACACTCTGAATTATTATGCAAAATGAAGCGCATGCATAAAAGATGTTCATCTGGTGTAAATAATTAGTGCCTCAATTAAATTAAATATATTGAAATCAATGCAATACTGCACATCCTGGCTTACAACGGTTGCTTATTCTAAGGGTACTGTCAATACCACTCTCTTGTATTGGCTTTAGCCACACAGTGAGATTTAACACTATGCTCATCATTCTTAAGATCTTACTTGAGGGGAGGAGAACAAGAGGTCATGCAGTCACTGTTATAAGTGTAACTTCTTGTTCAGAATGTGTAGCAATGTTTTGATAAAAGGTATACACAGAGATTGTGAATTGTTAAGCAGATGCAAGATGGCACTGTAGTAACTTCCCTTCTGAAGTCAACCAAACTCACTGTGTTTACGAACAACAAATCCAACCAATGGTTTGCTGCAGGTCTTCCAATTATAAATAACAGTGGGCCCTATTCAAAAAAATCTTTATGGACTGTTTTAAGCAATGTTTTGTTTAGGACTGTTTTTTTTTTAAAGTCAATTTTTAAAAAATGTAATCAAGTTTGCAGTTCACAATCATCTTAGAGAAGGTTAGAAGTTTTGTCTGTCTTATGTGTCAAGCGTTAATACAAAAATTGCTACCAAACAGAAGCCCTTTTCCTGAGGTCATATTCTTTAGCCTCTCTCTGTATGTCTTTAGTTAACAGTGATTTATTTAATTAGGAATTGTGTTATCTGCCTTCTTGGAAGTGATTATTCTAATAACACAACACAATCTGTGCCACCAAGGGGTTTTATTGTCAACTACAAGGCAACAAGCAAGAATCCCTGAACAGTCAACTGAAAAATAAATGCATGTTGTTCCCCACAAGCGTATTTGGAGATGAAAATATGTGCATCTTCAGTGTGTACCATTATCTGGTTAAAATTATAAATTTAATGACATGACATGAAATAAAAAAAAATGGTGGAGCTATTAGTTCAGTAGATTGGGTTTAAGAATTGTATTGTCGAACACTTTTTTTGCCTGCTTTAAAAACATGATATTTCTATCTCATTTCCCACGCTAATGTACTGAAGCAGTGAAGTTAACCCACACTATTGCCTGAAAGAGTCTAGCATTAACTTATTTGCTCCATTACACACACACCAGCCTTCTTGGATAAGTCAACACTAAATGGCATCCCCGTGGGGTGTTGAGTTAGCCAAGGTTGACTCTATATATATATATATATATATATATATATATATATATATATATATATATATATATATATATATATATATATATATTCAGCAGTTTTACATCAATAGCTCATTGGGCACATGCATAATGTTATTTACATTTAAATAGTGAGCAGATAGGTTTGTTGATTGTCTGGGTAGTATTGTTCCTTGGGATAACAAAACAGTGAGCTCAAGTCATGTGATTTCATAAAAACGCCAGGTGCTCTGTGCTTGGTATATGAGTAGAGATCAAATTGCCAAAATTAGTTAATTAAGAATCAGTTTAAATAGCAATTCGAAAAGACATCATTTTAATTAACGTAAGAACAGGGAAAGATACGGCCACGCCCCGCTTGAGTAATGAAGATTGCCTGGTTGCTATCGGCATGATTGAAGGTGGCCTGTCTGTGAGAGAAGTTGCCTAGAGAATGAGATGTTCTGCTTCAAAAATCTGCAGAATAGTCCAGAGAAACCAGGAAACTGGCTTTGTGAGGGACAGGCCACGTCCTGGAAGGCAGAGGGTCACCACAGGACAGTCACATCCACTAATCCATCTGTGCAATCGTTTTCAAACTGCACTGGCTACAGCATGAGAAATTCATCAGCAGAATGACTGTAGCTCGCCGTCTGCATTAAAATGATTGGCATGCTCGGAGGCCATTCAGGGTTAACATGTTGACAGCTGAAAGCTGAAATCGACGTCTTTCATTGACGTTTAATCCTGAAAACTTATCATGATTCTTTGATCTGTATTTTTATTCACATTTTCTGTGATTTTGTTTGATATATATGTTTAAAATATTTGATTAAATTTAAATCCATTAGACCTCAGTGTTGTGTTTCTTTTGTGCATCAGTGTATATATAACCATTTCATATATATATATGTGTGTGTGTGTGAAATGGTTTTCCTACATGTTTTTCTCCTTACTGTACATGTTTTACATACTATAATTGTGTCTCTCTGTTTTATTGTACCTGTTTTGCTATGATTTATAAGCAATCATGTGTAATTACTGTGTACATGCCTAAATTAGTGAACATGCAACATTTATTTTCCTTCTGTTATGCAAAAACAGTCTGACAATATAATGTACATTTTTAATCTGCTGGAAGCTTTATCTAATGATTCTATCACTGCTGAATAATGTGACAGTTTCACAGAAATTGTTTGATAATTTATCTGTTCCAGCTGTTTCAGAAAAATCATTACTGAATTACGTATAGAGCCTCTGGCGGAGACGCTGTGATTCACTGTGATTTCCACAGACCACATTTTAATCAATTACTTAAAATAAAACACAAGTGTTCTCCCAGAAGACCTGCAAAGCGCTTGTTAAAACACGATAAAGGTGTCATGCATGATTTCAAATAAAAACGCATCTCAAACTGAAGCATCCGTGTCAAATAGCTTTTGCATACTACAGCAGCCCAGCTGAAAATAAAACAGGTTTTCAATAAACCCACAAAAACAAACAAGGAAGCTGTTTGCTCATTTCTCTACTGTTTTAAAGTATGCTATAAATCCTATGTTTTTGCAGTAAATAAACAATGCAATCGTTGGAAAACATAACCCGTGACGATCTCCTAGAGTTAGTGGAAAGAGAGAAGGTAGTTTCTTGCTTATTTTAACCTAGAATATGTTTATCAACAGATTACATCTTAATTCTGACTGCTTTAAATGTGGAAAAAATGACTGAAAATTAGATATCTTTGCAGGAAGACAAGAAGAGCAGACAGCAATTGAACCAATAGACATTTCACACCAATTCATAGCTAAGACAGGCACCTTTTAACCTATGACCTGTTCATCAGACTAGACCTTTTATAAAGAAAGTGTGTTATAATTTAGCTTTGACGTCTTTGATTTCTGAGAACCAGTATTCTGTGGATACGTCAGGGTGAAGAGTAGTGGCTTTTGCAGAGCACTAGCACAATGATTTTTGAAGTAAAGCTTTAGTCTGTGTGATATTTGTGTAAATTGCTAGCAATATGTGGTGTACTGATTCATTCAGTTGTTGACACATTAAAAGTGATTCAGGCCATTATCCCACCTCATAATATCATGCTCAGGTGATTGTAAGTAGGCCCAAGGCCCAGGGCTCTAAACTGCACCCAATTTGGTCACATATCAGACAACAAAAATGGATGGTGGGATCATTAATTTTATTTTAGGAGCGTGTGCGTGACCATTGCTCGTTGCATTCATGACTTTAAACATGGATCATAATTAGAAATCTTGTCAGATAAAAATATGAACTGATAAAAAATAAACAAAAAGACGGTTTTCAGGATAAGTTCAACCTCATCCGAGTGTGTGTGTGTGTGTGTGTGTGTGTGTGTGTGTGTGTGTGTGTGTGTGTGTGTGTGTGTGTGTATATATATATATATATATCACTGTGTGTCCTTGGGATTGTAGTTCATTTGTTAATATGTCCATTGCCAGTAACTCTCTTTGTTTACATGTGCTTACATGTAGTTTTATTATTAAGCGATGAGCAAATTGAATTTTTTTTTTTTTTTGAAGTGAAGATGTAATGTCATCTAGAAATGTATTAAGTATGAAAATGCAGTAAAGGTTTCTTTTTTGTTTCCCATATCTATGCAGCCAGAAGGCATAAAAAAGTATATATATATATTTTTTTGGAAACATATAGTATTGTAAACAATATAGTGTTGCAAAAGTGATAAACTCAGGGGTAGGGGGCCAGACAACTATTGCAAGGAAAATATCAGTTGGCAAAAGTGTGCACCTAATATTTGTCACAGTGCAGCAATATATTTTATTTTAGGCACCAAAGCCTCCTCTAAGATCTAGATCTTCAAGTAAACAAATACAGTATGTAGCAAAGTAACAGTGACACATAACGATAAACAGGAATGCTGGAATACTTACCTGAAAGGACAACTTCAACAAGGTTTCCCTCTTGAATTTCAGTGGCAGATTTTACCAGTTGTAGAATATTGTCTGAGTTCGGGTCATGTCGAAACAATAGAATTTTATCATACATTCCATAAAAGCCACATTCTGGGAACTACAAATAAAAGAGAAAAAAAGGCATTACTTTTTATGTTATAAAAAAAAGTCACCAACGTAACTGTTACAAAAACACCAAAAGGAGCTGCTACATGTCTGAACGCATTCCATTTTCATGAAGAATGAAACTGGAGCATCGCCTACCTTTTATGATATGTTACATTTTTCTTTTGTTTTATTGCTCGTTGATCCAAGTGTTTTTAGGCTTTTCAGCAGCTTCACTTTAAATTAAAGTCAATTTTTAATCTTGCTTTGGTACAGATGATCTCATTTGATCATTTTAGTAAAACGATGCTGCTGCCAACTTCCTGAAAGTTCACAGAGACTACATTACTGACTTCCATAGTAAAATGGAAAACACATATATTTAACAGTTTCCGCTTTGCATATGTTCACAGACTGGAACTGTGCACAGTAATTCTCTTAGGTAATGATTTGTAAACACAGAAGAAGAAGCTGTTGCTTGACAGAAACAGCCAGGCTGTTATCTGTTCATTTCTGCCATACTGATTCTGTTCTATTCAACTACAGTGAAATCTTACTATTGAGGCTTGTCCATGAAAAAAAATGTGGCCTTCACAGGAGGGGCCCTAACAACTGAAAGTACTGTACGTTGTCAAAACATTTCTCAAAGATGTTATTTATTTTAGTTTTCTTCTGTCCAAGCTGTTCTAACTTACTGTTTTAGTTTTTAATATTTGTATTATAAAATCTAAATGAAATGTGCAAAGTTTCCCAAGGGTAGTGAAGCGCATGCTGGTCTTATTAGAGAGGTAATTTAGCAGTTGCTTGTTACATTTGGGACTGTGGATGGTGGCATTAATACTGAATGCAGGACGGCCTTTATATTGCTGCCAATAAAAGCAAATCGTAACTGTTAAAGAATGGCTTTAATTGGGAGGCAGCCATTTTCTGAGGTGACCTTGATATAAGGTTTTACTGGAAATATATTGTACAACCCAATCTACCTTTTGGTTCTGAGTAAAGTTATTGATGGTCATTAAAGTTTTGAAAGCTCAATTCACGGGAATGTCTAAATGTTGGAAAATAGGTGTTTGCTATTTTTAACTGTGCCCTTCACAAATCAATGCAGTGTCACAGGAAAACAATACTGATTAAATGCTGTCCTCTCCTGTAAGTGTTGTACTGTATTCCAACGTATTGACTGTTTTCAGTTTGGTCACACTACTGCTGTAGACAATTCTCTAACTGAACTTCAAGCTCGCTATCAGTTCAGCAACAATTCCAGGACAGCAAAACCTGAAGAGAATCACGCCACACAAATAAACAGGTTGAAAACATTTGCAGCCTAAATTAAGAAAATAGAAATGTTTAAAGAAAAAGGAATTAAGGGTGAAATTAGCAGGCGTGTTCCCTAATAAAAAATATCCTGAGCTGAGGCAACCGTTCTGTAGAAGATAAGGAACAATAATTCGAATTTCTACAGCAATTACATATTTGTATACAGTAGATAGGATTGTTACTTAAAAGTAAGTTATCACCTGTATTTATACAGTGTCAGTTTGTTCACACTGATTTGTCATCACGTGATGTTAGAATCTCTTCATGTATGTTTTCTAATTATGTTGCTCGTCAGGAGTAACAACTGAGTGGGTGGACGCTGATAAATTTACATACTCACAACAACAGAAGCTCTTTAAGTACCTCGCCACTGAAACCATCAATTCATTCTATCAGATATACTGTATTCAGCAGGATTGTGCAGCTCCTCTGTAACCCTGCTTCCTCTGATGGTAAACTAACCTTTATTTAATTGCTGTATAAAATTGCCTTCAGCAGCTTGGGGGAAATGTGCCTGAAAGCAGCATTTTTATAACTAACGGAAGACTAACTTCAATATATAATATTGTAGGTGAAACATTTTTCCCCCACGTTTGGCTGTGTTGGGATCTACTAGCAGATTCAACACATTTGTCATAATGTTCAAAGAATATGTATATATTTGCTTCTGGACTAGCTTATGGTATTATAATAGCTTCAAATTGACCTCATTATTTACGCATCAATAAAGTATTAATTTATTAAACATTAGATCTTGTAGTAAGTGGAGTAGAAATATTAAACAGTAATTATTATTTATTTTCTTAGCAGACGTCCTTATCCAGGCGACTTGCAATTGTTATAAGGTATTACAGTACAAAGTATCACATTACAAAATATCTCATTATAAAATATCACATTACAGAATATCACATTATAGCGTATCACATTATAGAGCATCACATTATAGAATATCATATTATAGAGCATCACATTATAGAATATCACATTATAGGTAACACCAGTTCTAAAATACAGCAAAATCAAATCAGTAGAAAATGGGATCAAATTCAAATAAGAACAATGCGGGAGACAGGATGAGGGATACAGGAGAGTTTACGTCTCCATTACACAGCGTTTAATACTGTACCCGAAAACCGGACTACAGACCACCACCGAGTCCGGTTCTAAATTAGATCACATCAGGTATAAAACCCGAAAAGTTCAAGCCCTACATGTGTATGTTCGCATTTACTTTTTCCAAAATACTTGTTTTATTTCTTGCTAGCAATATGGATATTTATTAATACACTGACACATTATTTTAAAATAAAATACAGTGCACTAGCACTAGCGTATTAATTTCCACTGTAGATTGCGCTGCTATGAACTGTAACCAAACTATTTGAATAGTGTTTGTACACAAAAACGCTTGTTACTGTTTTGTTTTTTAAAGAGATCCTTTTCATCTACTCTAAACATGGCTTTTTCTTTATGCTTCTAATAAGGTACTTTCAAAAAGCTACACAGATACTGAGTATGGTACTGAGGTCATCATGACAGCAGAGCCACTATAACAGTACAGTTGTCATGGCAGCACAACCCAAGGCTCTTTCCTGATTGAATAATATTCATTTATTTGACTGAACAAATGCACACGTATCTGCTG
Source organism: Polyodon spathula (assembly GCF_017654505.1). Lineage (NCBI taxonomy): Eukaryota > Metazoa > Chordata > Actinopteri > Acipenseriformes > Polyodontidae > Polyodon > Polyodon spathula. The sequence continues at coordinate 27,714,428 of NC_054550.1, forward strand.
CATGTCTCAGCCATCAAAAATAAAATGGTACTAAGCTTGTCGTTAACCACCGTCTACAAAAATGTCGGAAAAACTAATATTTACCAAAAGTGTAATCTATCGATGATTGAAGAAATGTCATTAATACCTTTCATACAGTATTAGTCATACAATAAAAAATGTACAGTAGCCAGTCCAAACTGACCAATGGTCTTAACCATGCTATCACAGTGAAATGCAGACTGAAAATCACTGTACAATCCATACTTCATACAATCATTTTATTTATGGGTATTTAAAACAGCCGTCTTTGTATTTTGATTCCAAGAGTTCTCACTGATTTTTGATGAATTGTATCAAAAACAAAAAAAAAACAAAGACACGATGAGGCATTTTAATATAGTTCAGATAACAAACAGGATAAGGTCCAGCAGCGACTTTACCAGTCGCACTTATTGTAAAGGATCCTTCACTAATTGACTACCCTCAATATTTAACTTCTTTCCATTAAAAGATACTTTTCTTTGTGTTATTTAACCAGTTATCACATATGATTTCTAAGAACAGTTGGATAATAATGCTAATAAGCACTTAATTACTGTTGATGCATTTAGTCAACTGTTAGGCAGTTGATAAAATAGCAACATTTTGTTTTTGAAAAATTAAGTATTTTTTGTTTGCCTTACAAATACCTACAGTATTACAACCTACTAAGAACAATACATCTGGAGTAAATTAATTAAATATTACAGCTTATTTTGGCAAAATGACCTTTTGAGAATTTTGCCCAGGTTGTAAATACAAAATGAGATCTTTCAGTATCATGAAAAAATATGCATATGAATGGACAGACAGTCGGAGAGGGCCTTGATGTACCCCCAGATTCTCATGAGCTCAAAAACTATACCTTGTGGAAGTTGTATTGCAATTGTAGATGTGATTCTTTACATACAAGGCATTACTGACCAGTCCACAATTGGGTTTTAGTTACTTAATTGTATTAACGATTCTGCACAAATGAAAACAAATTAATTTGCAACAAAATCCAAAGTGCAGACCGTATCAGTGGGATTTCTGTTCAATTATAACCACATTTGAGACTTGATGCTGAATAAGGCCTGTTGAGTTCAGGTGTAAAGAAGGAAAGAAAATTAAATCTGCATTACAGCCCTTCAGGGTGTAACTAAGTTTAGTTCAAATTTAATTAGCAGTTTCAGAAAGAGAATATTTGGATAACAATAACCAGTACAACTGTAGACATAGTTTTGACATGATGGAAAATGTAATTTTGACTAGTTTGGTCAAATGCCAACTGGCCAGTAAAGAGAACAAAACTAAGCGGTCTGTTTTGGCAGAAGTTAGAAAGTTGCGTGTTGAATTTTCTTTCAAAAATATTGTTTACAATTCTTTGCTACATATCATTACCATGGAAATCAAGGCCTATGTCTTTATCAGCAGAGCTCCCCCTCTGACTGTTTTCTTTGACAGTCATGCTTATGTAACACACTTCACTGTTCTTATTATAATCTGATCATTTTCTAACCTAATAATTTCAGTTTTACTGTCAATGCAACTACCATAGACAACAGGCTCTAGTTTATGCAGCCGATGACAGTTATTTATCTTGTTTGTGGATCAATGCCTGTAAATCATGTGAGTGTGTGAGATAGGGAATGAAGCGTAAAGGTTGAAGTGTCAAAAACTACTTTCACAATTGGCAGTGCTGTCATCGTGGGCCGTGCATGTGTTACATATTGGTCTAATCACACAATTATACATGACCATATAAGGCTGGCCATAGGGGTTCTTAGATTCACTTCCCTACTTTAAATCTTTGTCCTCAATGACTGAACACATCTGACCATAACCTGTTCTTTCAGATCCTAATGACAACTGACATTGCCGTGTGGCAAAACAATAAGGGACACTGGAACTGTATGAAAATAAGGTACAATAATTAGATCTGTAGCATGCTCAGAGTGGATGAGTCTGATGTGGTTTGCAGTGTTGACCTCACATTGTGTTAGTTATATGATTTTTTTTTTTTTTTTTTTTTAGCCATTAAAAACTTTCACTCCGCTTCAGAGTATGTTCAAAGAAAACACTGGACAATGTAATAGCTTCCCTTGAGTGCAACAGTGAAAAGGAAGTTCAGCTAATTAGGACACAAGCTTAATCTACCTTCTACATTCCCTGCAATTAGTTTTACTCCCAAAATATTTTGTTTCTGTAACCACTCAATACAAGCCTGTACAAGAAATGATCATGTAAACCAATTACAGGTGGTGATAATTAATGAATGAGCTTTGCCACAATTGTGCACAAAAACATACTACTCTGACAGATTATACTGAAAAATAATCATTTAATGAGCTTTAGTATGCAACCAAAACTTATTCACACAACAGTAATGAGATGTACTGTTTAACAGCTGAAATAAAAAGCACTTCACGCTGTCTCACATGCAAACAAAGTTGTCACTGTTAAACAAAGAAGTATTTTTGTGTTTAATAAGAACATTGTATGTTTCGTTCATTATCTTAATGAGGTACAAATGATGCTCACACATTGAGCAGAGTGGACTGTGTACAGCATAATTATCCCAGTGCCTGAAATGAATGCAGCGAATGTAAAAAGTAGTGCTTTTTGTTGTTGATTGTCACAAAACTAAAAGAAAATACTTTAATGGTTTCCCATAAATGCCAAATGTGTACAAAATTATGCTTAAGGCACCCATGCCTTAAACTTGGATAACTAATTTGCTTGCTTTAATAAAAGCAATTAGAATCCATCCACTACTCACATCACTGATATTTTTTGCTGACTGGTCCTATGTAGTGTCATTTGGGACAGGAAATGTGGATGCATGCAGTGACTTAACCATTTAAACAATTAGAAATATTTTAGCACAAGAAAAGTCCCATGTCTTTGTTAATTTTTATACTATCCCATTAGGAAAGTCCATCCACTGAACACTCTCTGTGCGTCCTGGTCTCAGGAAATCAAGAAACAAAAGAGTTATTTTCACAAGGGTGTAATCTACTTTATACTGTAATGGCCTACTGTATAGCTCTTACTTTAGCTATTACTAAACTAGCTTATTCTACTTTCTCATCAGTGGACTACATTAACCTGTTAATCTTTTACAATTTACAATAAATGAAAAAAAAAAAAAAACTCAGTAGCTTCACAGTAACTATGAAATATAAAATGTAAACAGTGCACAAAACCCTAAATTGGTTAAGTTAACTTAAAAGCTGACTAAATATTAACAAAGAAATGAGATAAGATACTGCTCTCTGTACTCCTAACTTACCTCACCTCTGGGCTGTAAGTGCGTCCGCTAAATACCCCGATGCACAGGCGGCACTCATTGCAACCCTCATTATCATGATTGCAGCTCATTGTGCGTGTTGAGTAATTTGCATTGCTCTTAAGCTTGCATAGGCTGCAGTGCAAAATAATTCCCTGGTCGCTAGGCAATTTGGATTGTGCAGCCTCAATTGTTTGCACACCACCTATCCTTACATCAGCCCCTATATCAGGTTTTTTTTTTTTTATGTTTTCCTTTTTTTATGCATTTTTGGTAGCTTTTTTGCCATACATTAGTTTTGTATCATTTGACTGTATTTAGCATAAAGGAGTCAAATTTTCCTGTATTGTCTTTCAACCCCTTAGCAGCCTATAATATGATGCTGTACCTTTAATTATAAGAGCCATACTTTGGATCTCAATGAGCCATAATGCTTCAAAAGTCATCCATTGGACAGCCCTTCCTTATGTTTTAATAACTTGTATGTGCAGTTGGTTGCTAATGTTGTACTTGGTTTTATACATTTCAATATAAACTTTTAATATACAGTGATGCAAATACAAAGAGAATGTGAGAATTACAAACCCAACACTTGTTTCTTTTATCTATCTATGATGTTGATAAATGCACTGTGTTGCTGCTAAAATAGGCAACTAAAGAAAATAATTGCAAACTAGATAATATACTGTCATGCTCATGCTAGCAGAGCTTGTTACAAACTTAATTAACTGAAAGAGTCAAGTGTCAAGACAGCCTTGGAGATACATTATTAAACATACTGCAGCAAGTGTTATGATTTCTGGGCTCAAGGAGACGGTATATTTTTATCAACACGTTTTATATTATTTAAGAAATTAGCAATTGGTTAAGGTATGTAACTGGTTTAGTGCAAAAACCGCAATACATGTTTCCCAATTATACTTAAATGCTGCAGTATCAATTTAATTTTCTTCTGAAGTCAATTAAAGAACATGATTGCAACGTTGTTCTGCACAGCTATTTGGTATTTTGACAGAATAAAAAAGGGATAATTTTAATCTTTACGTTGCTTATTTTCAAAGTCCAAGGAAACATCTATCCATATTAATTAGCAGTAATAACACCTTGGATTTTGATCTACTAGGATAATAGGACATGCATGCACAAGTCTTGGTAAGGGGAATAGTAAAGACCCAATTTTAAAAGCATAATGCGAATATAAACCAGTTTGAAACTATTGTAAACAGACAGCTAATACACACTTGAAGGTAACAACTGGCAATCAAAACACAATTGTTGTGCCACACAGCATGACACATTGATTAAATTGACCTAAACTTTGTGCTGGGCTCAATGAACTAAAACATTAGGCTTTCATCTTACTTATACATGGCAGGTACGTATGCCCTTGATTCAATTTTGTTTTACTTACATGGGTTAGATAGCCTCCTTATGTTAACAAAAATAATATAATTTTTTGCATGAAAGCAGCATCTTGTAACACATTTCTTAACAGATATTAATCTAGGTAATACATTCCAATAAAGTGACAGTGAGACTATATTGAAATATGGTCCAGCATTACATGGACTAAAATGCCTGGAGCTGCTTTTAGAAAACAAATTTATAACATCGCTCATCAGAAATAGGAAGGTTCTTCAGATTGACTCTTGGAAATAATACAATCGTTGAGACATAATTATATTACTCCAATCAACAGTGTTTACACTTCAACAAAAGATCCTTAATTCCAAACAACAGGCAATGCCCTTCACATGCTCAGGCCTTTGCAGTTTTGTGTATTAATATATTAATATTCCACCGCCAAGTTGAAGGAATGAGCTAAGAAAGTGCCCAGTGTCGGTTTGGTCTCAATGGAGTCAATTGTGTACCACCAGGACTATAGTTCAAGTGGCTCATGCATAATGTATCCTTTCTGTGTCCAGTGCTTTCCCCTAATAAAGAATCCACATTCCAGTAACACAAGATGACCTTGCAGAGCCCCCACATGGAAAGTCTGAGTCACCCAAGTCATTAGTATGAGACCTAAACTCCCTTTAATACATCTCTTTGTCCACAGGCCCAAGATAATTGAGGAAAGTCCTACATCAAATCTAATAAACTATATTCACTGAATAGCAAAAGTAAACTAGTCCTTAATGGTTAATACTCAAGCTCTGAAAATCTCTCATATCTTTATTAAGAAATCTCCAACACGAATGAGTTACCAATTAAGAGCTCATCTACTCACTTCTATGGCTTGAAACTGAATAGATTGTCATTACAGGAGATGCATTTTGACAGCCAGATAACACACACATCATGTCAGAAAATGCATGCACGTTTATGGTCGTATGATCCTTTGTACTAATGTGGCCCATTACTTTCTAAGCTATTAAAGAAAATCTCCTGAGAAAACACAGCCCAGATTTCTTCTTTGATAATGTGTTTTCATGACATTCTACATGGACAATAACAGAAATACAAGAGCTTCGCATTTTCTTAACACCATAAGGAAATGGCATATACGGTAATATAACATACAATATCGCTGTGATATAAACCTTGCTTCTACTGTGCAAGTTCTCTTTTTGCTTACTATTTGCCATATATATATATATATATATATATATATATATATATATATATATATATATATATATATATATATATATATATATATATATATATATGTCTTTTAAAACAGAAGGTCAGAATTGAATGAAGAACCACAGGTGAGCATGGAATGTATCACAACTTTAAAAGCAGTCACCTCAGAGATCTCAGAATAACTTCACAGCTATGCCCACCAGTGTATAAAACAATTCTAAACAAAAGAAAGTGTAGTGTCCCTGGGCAAACTATTATGCATCCTTATGCCGTGACCACTTTATTAGCAAACCCCTTTCAGGCATTTCTCCAACCTGTCGACTCAAACAATGACCAACCAGTATTCTTTCATCAGTATTTTATTTTTCTCCAGAAAGGTTGACAATAAAAAAGAGAGTACAAACCATAGATGCTCTATTGGTTGGGAATATTGGGACTATACTGTGCACACAAACAATTCCACAAACATATTCACAATCCAGAACCCAAATACGAACTTGTGGTTCAGAGCTCTATTGGCATTTATTTCTGTGTAAATTAATTAGAAATGTACTGTATATTAAATTCTTGACTTTCAATATGAATCTATTCATCTTTGCAAGATTTTGCTTCCTTGTGAATGCCTGCATGATTGTGAAAAGCAAATGGAAGCAAAATAAATACTTCCAGAAGATATTTAATATTATCCAATTAGGCATATCAATCAGTGAAGTAAATATTAAAATTGCAACATTCCTTATTTGAAATAAGGAACACCTCACCTGATAAAAAGCACAGCAGTGTGGTGTGCAGGGAGAGTCATACAGCGCAGGTGTGTGTCCTGGCTGTGCGAAGTGGACGGTTTTCGCTGGGGATTCTGAAGGGAACATCGCATTGGCATTGGTGCTCTCAAAGGTTAGGGAGGCAAAACTGGCAGGGACTGTTTCTCCTCATCACGCTACAGCGAGCTCTGTTGGCCAGATGCTAAGCTAGCTAAAAACCATACACCTTCAGGTTTGGCCTTTGTCCTCCAGAGGTCGGTAGCTTGCTCCACTATTGAGTTCCTGAGTGTAAAGAGGAAGCTGGCTCAGTCGTGGGATTGGAGGACGCCCACTGAACCTTCAATTCACCTGAGGTGTGTGGAGAGTTTGCAGTGAGGGGAAAAAATTATTGGACATTCCAAATTGGGGAGAAAATGAGGGGTAAAATAACTGGACACATTAAATAAAAAAATAAAAGCATAAAAAAATAAATACAAATCATTTGATCTGTGCAAGTAAAATAAACAACCAGTATTTAATTAAAAATCATCAAAGAATAATTGTCTTCATATGCAGATAACTTATTTTTCACATGGTGCTGCACAAAACAATTACTCAGTTTAGGCCAGTCACGTTTTCTTCTGCTCCCTTAAACAATACATTTGGGAATATCTGTACCTTCTTGTTCACACTAGACTCGAGTTTTGATTTTACAATGTCTTCACGGCTCGAAAACTAGTCTTATTGCACTTCAAAACTAAATTTGTCATTGGGTAAGAGTAGGCGGTAATCCAATGCACAGCTTAGGGTTAGGTAGTATGCATAAACTTAATCATTACAAGGTGATACCCAGCAAGATCGCTGAGCCAGAATGTTCAGTCCTACTGTGTTATAATTAAAGCTAATACCTCTATTCTTGATATCTCAAATGGGGGGGCAGCTGGGGGTGCAGAGCTCCCCAAGGTCTTCCCAAAGACTTACATCGACACAGATGACCGACAACATGTACTGGAACCCCTGCGGTCTAGCCAGTTTCTCCCTGTTTTCTCCAAAACCTTACCAAGATGCATCTCCTATGAAAAGTCTATGGGCAGATTAATTTTCTCTATAAACATTCCTCTAACAAAACATCTGCATAAGGAGCACCTTAGGAGCTATTTTTTAACCACTAGCTACTAGGAAAAGTATAATATATTCAAAATGAATTAGAACTATTAATAATTTTAAAATACCATAATTAAATTTGTAGAGGCTTTTTTTTTACACAGACACATGTCATTTGTAACCAAAGTAATAACAATAATGTGATATTGAACATTTGGATTGTTTTTTGGTAGGAAAATCAAACAAATGTTCATGACTGGTTGTTAAGTTTCAACTGCAACGGAAGGATGTTATTGCTATTCAACAATCCATTGCTCTTGTAAAGCTTCTGGAAAGATGCCATTCAACAATTTCCTTTTTGGAGCCTCTTATCAAGAGCAGACCAGCGGGGCTTCCCTGATAAAATAAAGAAAAGCAGTCATTTATTTCCAGTGCTGTATGTGTCCGTCTACAGGCCTTCCACTTAGAAAAATAAAACCTAATTTGTAAAGCAGTGAACAAAAATGTCCACAGGCACTAGTTCTACAGAATATTTTCTCCAACACCCTTATTCTGTCCTAGCTAAAGACAACATGAAGTGGCTTAAGCATGTTTCTATATGCCACAATTGAAATGTGATCTAACTCTTCCTTTTCAAGGTCACAAGTACCATTTTCAAAAATACCACACTGCAAAAATCGATGACTTGTCTTGTTCTGTTGCAAGACATGCAAGGGAACTAGGCCAGCTCTAACCACTACAGCTAGAACTATCTATAAAGATTTCCCACAGGGACAAGAGAAAACTGATGTTTACAGTTAGGAAGGAACAGTGTTTTTCCTCCACCTTGTACGGTACATTAAAACATGTTGTCTGATTGAATGAAGAAACTATACTTTTGTGTTATTGTGAACAAAAACAATCCATCCCTCATGGCACAGTGCAGTGCTTTAACTTTTAAGCTAATATATAAACTCTATTATCTATAAACCAAAAAGCAAATATGAAGAGCAATCGTCTGCTTTTTGTAAATGGAGGCAAATCTAAATATCTAAACAGTATTGCAGTGCCCTACATAATGGCAGCATTTAGATCCATGTTAAGTATAAGGATAAGATGTGTTTGAACGGCTCAACAGTGGCTGGCTCCAGTAGCATCTACAGACTTTATATCACTAAGGTAATACAACATTTTTCACTGTGCTGACTAGAGAATGTTTTGATTTTTTTTCTGTGAAAGTTTCTAGCAGTTTCTCTCACAACACTAAATTAACTGCTACACTCAGCCATAACAAATCCATTCCTGCCATTGTGTCGCTGGAAAACAATACAATACATTCTTGATTGCACAAATGTCTGAAAAACCAGGATGGGATATTCTGAAACCATGTCAAATAAACTTTCATCTCGCTGTGTAAAAGTCTCTTTCAGGAGATAACGCTCCAAGCGGGTATAAATGTATACTTGTAATTAAGAGATTAGTCCATAGTAATCAGTTCCAGAAGTATCACAGCAGTGAACATTCTCTTTATAAACATGTGGCTTTACTGCTGGCTCTTGCAGACTTAATCAATATTGCATATGTGATTATTTTGCACAAATGGCCACCTGGATGTTGTCAACACATTTCACCAAATACGATAATATTGAATCCATGGGTCAAAAAAGGAATTCTAGAAATATACAATTGCGTAGGCTATGCTTACCTCACACAGTTATACAGTAATTATACAAAAAGAAGGGTGTAAAATTGCCCTGAAACAACCCAAGTAAGGTTCAGTATTTCTAAATTGGAAAATATCAAGTTATCACATCTGATGTACAACAATAATTTTGTGTTTTTAAAGAAAAAATTAAATTTTCAGCGATGGTTTATCCCTTCTGGCATAAACCACCACTGGGTTTATTAGAGCAGTTTTAGCCCTGGAGAATTCCGAAATATCTAAAGATAGCTTTATTACAAATGTTTAAAAAAAGGCTTGGTTTATATGGTGGTGATTTTACAGTAAAGGATATCTGCTGGATCACTGGTTAATGACAACATTTTAGTTCCACTTCATTCCCATGTTGTGGCATACAGTGACACTTAACGCTTCAGTGCGACCTGAGAGCTTGTGTCATTATGTAGGCACAGTGCTGTACAACCCACAGAGTGGGCTCTTCTGGTGTGCAATAGTGGTGAAAGGCCTACGCTTGGGGAGCATTTACAAAAAAAAAGATAATAGAGCTTGCTGTAGTGCTGTTTTCTCCAGGAAAGGGATTCCTACATTAGTCTCGAATATACCGTATGTTATCCAAATGACAAATGTTTAAAACCAAGTAACCACACATACAGTAACAAACAATATCTTGAAAACTTGTGTAAACGCTGCAGACCTAAGCCTCTCATTCAAAAAGTTAGGAGGTCCTTGAGGACCAGTATTTCCATAGAGCCTTTTTTTTGTTATTGTGGGTGTAACTTATAAGTGGTGTATAGCTCAAAAAAATGTCCACAGTTTGAGTAAGCTAAGAAACATCAAAAACAGTATTTTATTTTTATTTTACTGCACAGTAATAAACACCTGTAGTGATTCTGAGGCAATGCAATGGATGAATAAATGTGATAGAATGTATTTTATGTGCAGGAGTTCTCCAATGTGTAATTCATAATATAAACACTAATATGATATCATTGTATTTTATACATTTCAATATACAATTGAGCAAGTAGGAGGGCTGCTCAAACAGCAGTCTTCCACAAGAACAAAGATGTAATTACTGTTTACAAAGAAAATAAAATGATCACCTTTTGTTCACTTATGGTCACAATTACACCTGTACAAACACAAACCCACTGTGTGATTTATATGACTATCAATGTTTTTTTGTTTTTTTGTTTTTTGTTTTTTAAATCTGTCAAAACTAACTTTATATTAACGCCTAGAACCAGCTGAAGAAAGCAAAACAAGAATGTCATCCATCCACAAAACCAGCCAGTGTTGTGCCAGTTAATGCCACTCCACTTTTAAAGGGTTCAGAGTGCAGTATTGGAGATTATTTCTTATGCTGGTATAAAATTAGATTAGATGATTCCTGCGGTATTGGAGTTAATAAGGATTATTTACAAATTCTTATTTTACAGTTTGGGGGTTGTTGGCGGACTGGCCAACAACCCCCGATATCCTAGAAGTGAAACTGTCACCCACTTGTTTCACTTCCAGTTGTCATTGTGTAAGGACATCGTGTGATTCCATTCCAATGCAATCAGCCTTGAATATCTTAAATTTCCAATTAATAAAAACTCTATTCCCACTAAGCATCTTAGTGACGACTCAGCTAATGATGACAATATGTTGAGGCTCAAGTATCAGGTGAAACCCTAGGCAGAGCCTCTTTGAAGACATTCAGAGAGTACAGTACCCCCATTACTGATGTTCTGATCCCCAAACCTATTAAGAGATCAAGTGAATAGACGGCAGTTCTGAACAGGATGATTGGAAAGCTGCATTCCAAAATAATGCCTGCTTTCTTTGAAGACGCGTTTGTGGGCAAGCTTAACCTGACACATGCCTCTCTGAGGTAAATGCATCTGCTTCCAAAAGACACTTTATAGTGCTAATAAAACGAGGGACCTTGGAACTGACTGCAGTCAGGTACCATGAGAGCTTCCCGTTCAGCTCTTTCTTCATTAACCCCAGCTACAGTGGGTATGGAACCAACAACCTCCTAAAAACACTAATGACCAGTATCTTGCTGTAAACATTTTATGTTGCCAGTGGTCTCGAAAAACACATTCAAATGAAAGCCTGTTGTCTGGTTTACTTAGTGATCTAATTTCCAAAGGGCTTCAGTAAATGCAGTACATTAATAATAATGCTCGGTAAAATGAAAAAAAAAAAACGCTCCCCTGTTGTTTGTTTTTTTGTTTGTTAGTTTTTTTAACAACAACCCAGGTACATGATAATAATTGTATCTGATTAAATGATTACAGTATTATTTTATCACATTAGATACCTAGTTGATAATTCTAAGAACATTATTCTAAAAACATAACAGTTTTCAATGATGGTCCTTTTACATGTCTTTCTCTGATTGTCTCCTGTAGAATCATTAGAATGTTACAAGAGAGACTCACAATGTTCTAGCTACAAAATACATATGATAAATCAGAACTTAATAATTATTTTGCTTAAAAGAAGCCCAAGGTGATTTGAACTAGGCATGTTAGATTTTATTTAATTTCCTAAACTCCTTTCTAAACCTTTTTTTTTTTTCATTTTAACCAAACATGCGAAGCCATGCTTTTTTTCCTGCAGCATTATGTATAGAACACTAAATGGTTACAGCATGAATACATATTAAATAAATTATCCTTGTTCTGTTTAAGCTCAAATATATAAACAATAATGGCTTGATTGTATCAACCTATACCTCACAGGGATAGCCAAACTGGATTTTTTAAAAAATTTACAGCACTGGGGAATCTCCCTGGTTTGCAACAACCACTTATTTTTGGATGTTAAATCATTTAAAATAATACCTTCTGTGGTATATACCTGCATGACATAGGTTGATCAGATCACCCCATGAGGTTAACAGCTCTGTTTAAAATTAATATTTTTGTATGTTTAAACCTTTTAAGTTTAGGCAAAATTGTATATGTTTGAATAGCACTTAAACCTCTATAAAGTATTAAAACCCCAGGTTTAAATATGAGGTTCCTGCTTTTCAGGTTGTATCTCTATACTGAGGCCCTGGTAGTCACCAGTGCTGTTTCTTCATCTCTTCCCTTAACACATGCTTAATTTATCATAATTTGAAAATACACTCTTAAATACCATTCATTGATTTCTGAGGAAAGGAATCAGATACGAGTCATCTCAGATACATTGCTATTTGCCAGCCCTTTGGCATCTATGTCAAATGAATCCCACCAGTCTAAAGGCCAGGTAGTCATGGCTAACACTTAAACCACTGTAACTAAACCACTGCCACATTCAGTACAAATTGAAAACACAATTGTGTGTTTCAGCCCAGACAGGCCAGAACAAAAACACAGAAACTAAGTAGAGAGTATACAAGGCTAACACTATCCAGGAGTGTGCTTCTGAGGCTAAGTAGATGTGGCTTGACAGGATTTTGAGGGAGAAACCTCATAAAGTAACACTAGATAAATGATCTTAAAATCTTCCAGCTCTCAGTCCAAGTGAACTATTGCATCCATCCCATCACATAGTGTGTGCACCAATTCTATACTATCGTAGAACATATAGTACACTTTACAGAACACTATAATTATACTAAACGGCATACTTTGTATTTAGCACACTTGAAAATGTTTTGTGGATTATACAGAGCATTAAAAAAAATTACAGCATGTGCTTGAGGAAGCTGGCCATGCCTCACATGAACTGCCCATGACTGATTCGTTTTGCTATGAAAATAGAATCCATTATGTGTATTCTGCAATATATAAATGTCTGAAACTGGCCATCACATTTCATATATTGAAAATGAGCAAATTAAAATAGATTTCCGAAATTACTCTGGAAAATGTAATGTAAACAAACGATGTATTATGAAAAGATCTTACTTAGGAATAGGTTTGTATTCCTTAGACACACATTTTTTTTTTCTTTTCAAATAGTCTCTAGTTCATTTTCTAAACTTTTCACTTGGGCAAGAATCTGATTGCTAATAGAAGGTGACCATTAGTTCTTCTCATTGTCACCTTAATCACTATAATTATACACGGTCACACATTATTAGTGACTACTTTGCAAGTGTTGCAATGACATTCTCACACCCATTTGACATCCACTAGTTACTTCCAATCTGCAGAGACAAAATTACAGTGGGCTTGTGGGCTTTTTCAAAACTATGACTCTTCATTAGAATTATACACTCAAACCGGACAGGGGCAATTTAAATTGATGATTGTAAAAAAATTCCACATTCCTTCCGTGTTCTCTCATCATGTCTATGAGGCCAGATTTCACAGGTTAGCAGTTTTAAAATTAAAATGAAAGGATGCTGTATAATGGCAATAATGACACTCTAATTAAGTCTGACCTACAAACGTGTATCATTCTGGCTGTCCAATCAAACCTTTTAACGAATGCAAGGATGGGAACATTAGGCGATGAAAACAAAATATGTCTGATCTATCCAAAAGAAAGACGCTTTACACAAATGTGATATTGAGAATGCAGATTGACAGTGATATTTATGATTATAATACATTTTTGTAATTAATGGAATGAGCAAATGACCTTCTACAGCAGCTAGATGGAAATGAGCGAAATCATCACTGCTTTGCCAGTAGTGTTTTTTAATGAGACGAGACTGCAGGTTTGTGTAAATTGTTCTGCAGTGTCCATTTCTTAATTAATACAGCTTGTTTTTTCCAACATGGAAATGGCCCACAGTCATCACCTGCCAACAAACCTATTACAAAAGACCTGCTGTCCTACCCATTCTCACTGAAATTTCTGTAATGGCCTCTATTTGCATAACAAATAATCAGTAGTGTGCACAAGTGTGTGCTATACACTCAACCTCTGTATAATTCACGTAAAGTTTTTTGATGCTGGAAGAGTCTGCAAGTAGGACTAAGATCCATTTGCATTCTCTCTCAGTGATACAGCAAGACAGTGGTTGCTAGGAGCAGCTCTTTTAAGACAAGATAAGTCTATGCTGTTCATCAAATGCATGAACACACAGTTGCTGCATGACAAAGGACATTCCCCTACTCCTAAAACTATGCAAACGCATACAATAAAGTACAGTATTTGCACGAATATACGAACACTTCAGTTTTTAAGTCATGTTACACCAGTGATGAAGTGGTTCAACTTTATGAACAGGTGTTTAATTCTAGTTAACTAGTTTTTCAGGGGTAGTTCTGGTGCCCATAATAACAGCTTTTAGGTCTAGTTTTCCTTTACTTCTTTTAATAGTATCTTGCGTCAGACTCACAGCAATATTTACTAGAGCAGAAAATGATTATGGATTTGGCACTAAAATCTTCCCGATTACTAAGCTTTTCACAGCTTTCCCATGCCACAGAAATCTGCTAAAAATATGAATGCTACAGCATTTTTTGTCACTGGGTGAGTTAGATACATTTCTGTAACAATTGTGAATAACATATCTCACACAGCTCCCTTATGTTCAATCGTGTTGTGTTATATCAACACACACATTTGAGAACATGGTGAGTGTATATGACCTGGCATTTTAAATATGATAGCCTTGCTCATGTCCAGAAAGGTAATTAAACAGATCCCACATTTTACAGGTTGTGAATACCAAAGATAAGATAAGAAGTGGAAAAATAACACACTTATAATAAAAAGAAAATTAGATAGCCTTTACGCAAATTGCTCAATTTCCTCATAAATAATGTCAGGGTTTAATTCCAGAAATTCTAGAAATCAATTAATGTAGCATCCTATGTTTCCTTAAGAACCTCTAACAACAATTCAGAGATAATGTGGGCTATTGTACACAATAGACTTTAATTAATGAGTTTTCATCTCCTTTGTAGTATTTAAAGGATATCCTGTATTGCTAGATAAAAGAGATATAATAAGAGACATTGATGAACACTAAAATGACTTAAAGGTTCAGCATACTTGGGGGAAAAAAAAAAGTTTCTGTACTGCCTTAATTGAAATGGGTAATTTCAAATACAGAAAAATAACAGCACAATTTGTCAATTAAAATAAACCAGAGATATGTGTTACAGCTTTGTGATAATTTTAGTCTATTTGTGTAAATAGGCTGTGCACACCTTTCCTCCTATGAATTTATGTTTGGACGTTCTTGTATCACATGTCTGCTCATGGTTTGCAAAACAGCAGCACAACTGTCAAATTCCTTAATTTGCAAACCACACATTATTTAAAAGACTGTAAAATGTATGATTGCAGTATACCCTCATAATTGCCACTTATACACCATGTTGTAAAACAATTTTCTAAAGAAATAAAACCAACAGAACTGTTTAAACCTAGGGCAGCAGAAATTATGCTCATAAACAAAAATAAAAGGTAAGAAATAAAATTGATTTTAAAGCACTGGTTAGCACTCATTTGAACTGCATTTGGAACGCAGTAGATTAATTGACATTCACATTGTCATGGACTGCAGTATATTCAATGACATTGACATGGACTCCAGTAGATTAAATCTGCAAAACATCACTAAGAGGCAGTGATTTCAACATGGTTGTGGGCCAAGGCAATGCAGAATCTGGTCCTACTGTTTTAATTACCATTGATCACTAGATGCTGATGTAACAACATTGTAAAAGTAGACACACAGGTTGGAAACAGCTCCACGTGCAAAGATGAACGTAACCTATAACATGGCATAGCTAAGTTGCATTGCGGTTTGCGAGATATGAAAAGTCTCTATTGACATGATAAACCTCTATGAGCAACGAGTGGAGGTCAAACTGACATAAAGACTAGAAATAAAACTTCAGCTGAATTCGACAGCTGTATTGTGTGATATGTGTTTTTCTTCAGTTAAAATAGCACGCCATACATACCTGCACACTCCAAGTCAGTGTTTGCAGTGCTGTTTATCCTGGAGTTTAGGCACGTAATACATAACTGTGAAAGAAAGTCTCATGTCATGAGATGCGTGTCATAAAACTTAGCATGATAATGGCTTATGTTCTTTCACACATTTCCTGCAACACAAGTCTATTTGGGGAACGTGCTTCCTTATCCTTTTACCCTGTTTTTCCTGTATGCACTTGAGTACAGAGAGGCGAGGAAAGCAGATCAGCCGATTGAAAACTGACACAAACATCATACTGTATGAGGATGAATTATACTATGTATAAAATACCCCCTCAAATGTCTTTTAGGCATGCTTCCTCTAATTATAATTATTTTAATGTGTTTTTAAGATTATTCTCGTGTATTATGATTGGTTCCTTAAGGAATACAGCAATTGTGGGGAAGTTAAGTCACTTCTGTGTTTGAATTTACATTCCAAAGAATAATAATGACTACCCATTTTCTAATACATTTTCTTTTAGATGCAGCAACACTATAAGCCAAATTATGTGAAAATTAAGTCCAACCCTTGCATTTCATGTGTGTTTGTCTTTAACTAACATGAGTAAAAAACATTGTTCTTCCTGTCACCTGCCGGTGACACTGGCTGTGAAGGGTTGTTGCTTAGAGGAAATCAAGCTAATTGTGCAGTTTGGTTTCAGCTCAGTGATCTGGAAAGAGGACACATTATTCCAGAGTAATGCTACAAAGCATAGTTTCTATTACATTACACTTCAGTTCAATTAGTTTCAAATTATTGATGCCGTACATTAGCACAACTATTTTGCAAAAATATACTTACAGAGCATCTGGTACAATATCATGGGCATAAAACGTTATAAATCTTTTTTTTCAAATCTAGACGTTCGTTGTACTTGAGCACAGGACTAATTACGTCCATGTGGTTTCCTAATTCAATTCCATAGAGAAGTACTTTTAGATGTTTTGATTATTCTGATGGTGATACCCTGAACAACCCACACGAACTATACTGATTTCACTGACTTGCTAAATACTGCGTAACACTCCAATGTCTTATTAAGTTGATGTGTCCTTTAGAAGAGGGATAACATAAGGGATTGCTAATAACAATAAATTCTGTGTAGAATCTTTGATCACAATAAGAATAATTTGGGTCTACCGGCAAGTAAACAAAATTGAGTCAAACATACAGTGAACTACAGTCTTGCAAGTCTATAATAGTTGTCATAAGCCCAAAGAAACCAGTAAAGCCTGCTGAGGAATTTAGTGCTTGAATATCTTGTAAATGATGGTTTATCATACTCAGAATGACACCTTCTTAAAATTTGGTAACCACAGTTACATGAACATCATCTTACAATTACAAACATTGCCCTCTCCAAACTAATGCAGTTGAAATAACCACTTTAGAGTAAATCACAATGTGTTGCTGAGCAACAACATTATCCAGGCAGAGAATACCAATATCATCATTTTAGAGAGGATGAACCAGTCCACAAAAAAACATGCGAGTTAAACTCTGATTACTCTGGGGGAAAAAAAATTCTCTATATGAAAAGTAGTATTGGTTTTTCATACAAGAATAAAGGTAATTTGCTCTCTGTCCATTACATAGATAAGATATACCTACAACTTTGGTTTTAATATCACAAGGTAATATGGCAAAATAACTATATACAATTGTGTCCAAAAGCCTGGAACAAAAACATAATTACTGGAACAGCGCTTTTTTTTTTTTATTTGGGGTTCTGTTATATAAATTTAGTTAAGAAAGGTGTGACAGTATAAACAGAATAAAGATAAAAGAGAAGGGATGGTACAATACTTCAGCAAGCCGGGGTGGATGTGTGAAAACTTATTCACAGCTACACTGTAAGGCCTGACAGAAGGAATACGTTCACACTTGCCAGGATTAACGAATAGCTCAGTGACTAATAAGGACTCAATAGGAATGGTGAGAACAGTATTTAAACATCAGCATCACTGGCCTAATTTTACTCAATAAAATCTGCTCTAATTACTTTTTTTAATGAAGCAAAGTAGCACTAATGTTGCCTTTTCACAGCTGTAAATCACCCCAAAGTTACAAATTCTGCACTTTGGTCTAACTGTAAACAGGACTAAAGGTGGCAGGGGGATGTTGTCATTAATATTTTGGCCCTGTTTTTACAGATGAAATGCCCAACTACCATTAAAATAATGCTCTTCATTTAAACAAAAAAGTGCTGTTTTTAAACATTAGAATTCCAATGTTTTCTGCATGGTTTAGCTTCTGTAAGATACAGATGTGCTGGTATTTTGCAGACTGGTGCACATGATTTCTTATATATGATATGCTGTAATGTTAGAAATCAAACCAATTATACTGGAATATTATATGGGGTTTTAATGGCTAAACATCTCCATAAAAGAACTGAAAAATGTTGATATTATTTTGTCCGCATTTTGTCATTATCCAGATTTTATATTTGTTTTTCAGTGTCACGTTGTCCTTATACTTCATGGCTGAAAAGGTTAGATAGTGAAGGCAGTAATGTGACAGAGGGGGCCTATTGTTAACATCAGCAGATTTTCACAATTACATGTTGCAGAATAAATTTACTGGCATTAACCCTTGACCCATGCCCAATGCTAATGCATACGCTTTCAGACTTAAGGTCAACCAGGCTACTTTGCACTCCAGCTGATAAAAGTAATTATAAAATATCCACTGCTTTTCATTTGAATGGGTCAAAATTTCCAGCAAATGTTTGATTGGGTCATGCAAGTCACAGCCAGATTGATAAAGCCTGGAGTTGACCAACTCATGATACAACCATACCTTTCAACATTGAGTTTTCAAAATAAGGGAGCTTATTTCAGTAAACTGAAATCTTAGTGGCCTAAATTGAAGTGAATACCTACATAAGACAAAGGCATACAACTATTGTACTTTATTACTTCCTTCTAATTGTGTTTAAAAAGGAAAAATATCAAACAGAAAAACAACCATGGCATGCTTCACAATCCAGTTCTCTCTTGGCCCCTGTGGTTGTTATTGTGCTGTAGTTGTAGCAGCACAATAATCTGGCAGCAGCCTATACAGTAAACAGGTCCAGCTGGCAATGTTACTTTCATCACACAACAAACCTAAAGGCTGACCTTGTCATCAACGAACGAACTATGGCACCTACTTTATAACAAGAAAAAAATTCTAAATTCAAAGTCCATCTGTAACCAGAATGACTGTAGTGGTGATGTCAAACCCGGAAGAACACAGAAACCAAAACAGGTAATGGCGGTGAACCTGAGACGCTACGGCGTCCAGTGTTTTATTAAATAAAAAACAAACAAAAAATTTAAACAAAACTCACAACTGAAAATAAAGGGCACGTTGGCCAAACAAACAGACAAAATGCAAAACGGACATTGACGAACCCAACAAACAAGTGCCATGTTGGTTTTTAGCCAGCACACTGTAGCAATTGCTTATATTTTTAAATTAACTCTCCTCTCTCTCACCCATTCTGCACTTCCCGAACACACAACCCAGAGTGAGTGAAAACATGCTGCTTTTATGCAGCTGTACCGAGACTCGATTGCTAATCAATCATTCAATTGGAGTCTCGGTACAACTGCACGTGAATTAATTAAATGTAATTTCTCGTGCTCACATATTACATTTTACCTGCACGTGTAATCCTCGTGCCTAAATACAAATATACATTTTAAACACTTGTGCTCATAACCCATATTTATATCCCGTGTATTTTATACATAAACACCAACATTAACACACTGCATACAACATAAAACAATAATAAACATAAAGGGGCACTCCGCCACACCATGATAAAAACAATATTAAAAAAAGCCAAAATACACAACAACGTGATGCTGCAATGTTAATCATCATACTGCACACATGTGGCGGATCACTACTGTCAGTTACATTTCATTGTCAACTATCGGCTATTTTAAATGAACACACTATTGCTGTATATAAACACATATTATCAATCAATCAGAATTTCTAAAGTATGGTTGATGCTGAAATTGTAAAGGAAATGCTTCTCTTTCTCTGTTTGTGTGGCTTTTAGACTTTCTGGCAGAATGCTCTGCAATGTGTGAGTCTGGGAACATGCCTACAAATTTGCTGAACTAGTCACAACATGCAAAGGTCTCTGCATCTCTGTTTTTCCTTTGGCAACAAAACATGTTATTGAAGCGCTGGTTTTCTGAGCGTTACTGGCTTTTTGGTGCTTTCGTGCTTACCATACACATCATCATTCTTGCTCCCACGAACCTCTGTTAAAATCAGTCCTCCATAGTTTACTGGAAGTATGTCTTTTTCCAACATTGCTTAGGATTATGTTTTGGTCCAAGAAGCTTGACATTTGGATCAACATTATTTTATTTTTTTACCAGACCAGGAGAGCTTATTGCATGTGCAATCATTGTAGATTATTATTATTATGAGTTTATTTAGCAGATGCCTTTATCCAAGGCAATTTACAGAGGCTAGGGTGTGTGAACTATGCATCAGCTGCAGAGTCACTTACAACAACATCTCACCCAAAAGATGGAGCACAAGGAGGTTAAGTGGATTGCCCAGGGTCACACAGTGAGTCAGTGAGTGAGCCGGGATTTGAACCGGGAAACTCCTGGTTACAGGACCTTTCCTTCAACCACTGGACCACACAACCTCCTTTGTTGACTATGTGTGCTTGCCTCACACACTGAATGCATGCCTGCCACAGGGCTCTCCTGGGTCCTAAACCCTGTTGGATGCCATACACAATAAACTCTCTGTACCATTTTCTTTAAGAATACAGTGTATTGTGTCTCATTATTGCCAGTCACACCAGACACGTGGTGTTGTGCTATGTGGCAAAACAGGAAATAAAAATAATCAATTGAAGCACACATTTCCTGTTTGTTTACAAAACTGGAGCTGAATTGATGGAAGATTGTTGCTTTGTGAGTGCAAGTCAGTTCTGAATTCAATGACGTGTCCCTGCCAGACTACAGAGAATAGGCCTGTGCACATACTGTATGCTGTACCTGGGCACTTGGGTCTATACAGAGACAAATATAGGCAAAATAAAACATGTGAAACAAAACTGAGAAGAATTATACACATAAGTAGCAGAAATTGTGTACATACTACTGTACAAATAAACTGAATTAAATGTGTTAATGTTCAATGTGAGCACAGCGCAGGGTGTAGGTTTGAATGGACTTGGATGTTATGTTTTAGGATTCAAATAGGCCACCAGTATTTGTATTGGCTGTCAGTAAAGTGATTTCAACTGAAGACATAAAGTATATCTCAAGGTTAATGTAATGTCTATGTTCTCCGTAAGTCATTAAACACTTCAGTCCTAGAATATACACATTTACACAATTACATTGTGGTTACATGCATTAAACCACACTGCCACTTCTAAACTCCCTTATAAGGATTTGTTTGGAGAGCTGTTAACAAAGCCCAGTGCATGCAGAGGATACAGCTGAAACAATCAAAATACTTATCAGGGTAACAGAAGGAGGGGAAGCTGGGTGTGCAGCTTTCAGTGCACGTTGTTACAGCCAGACAGTCATACACTTACTTAATATACAGAATGAAAAACAGAAGGCTTTTTGTTTTAGACACAACATTCTGTTGTACTTCCATTTCTGTTTTCACAATTTTGTGAATCGGGTGAAGATAATATCAAGAAGTAAACTATTACGAGACACATCCCAGTGTTCGGATGATCTGTATTGATATTGCAATAATTAGTGTTATTCAACGAGCCAATTATTGGTTCAGTACTCGCTAATCCAAACCAGCTGGGACCACAGCCTGTTAATTAACTTTTTCAGAGTACTATTCTCAATCAGTACCACACTAAATGTACAGTCTTTTGTTTTATTTTTTTATACTGAGATTGCAATGTACTTTTCAACAAATTGCAAAGTAGTGCAGACAACACAGCCCTTTCACTTGTGCAGGGATAGCAGTTCCTAGATTGACGCTGGGGTCTAGCTCATCCCTCAATTCAGCTATGAGGTCAAGGATGACATGCAGAGTGAGACGATAACGCTTTAGCACCGCATCCTCTGACATCCCAAACATCTCATCGTGCCCTCCTCCTCCGAACATGTTCCTGCCTCTCCTCAACAAGAGCCAAGTGTCACCGCATCAGGAAGTGAACCACAGCAGCCATCCTGAGGCCAATGACAGGTCTGCAGGTGTGTGCTTTTATACAGCACTTAGTTGCTCGCTTCTACAATGGTTTGCACCTTGTAAGAAGAGGTGTTTTTGGAGGGTCAGCAATTGCCTAAGTGCAAGGAAAAATCCTTACATCCCATTATAATGTTTGCACCCACTTAGTATCCAAAGCCCACCCAATTCCATGCTTTCTTCATTTGAATGCATTTTAATATCATTTTAATGGATTAATGATGGCAAAGTGAACATTTGAGAGTGGTTGCAGAAAGTCAGAAGAACACCATTCTTTACATACGCCCTACATTTAGTGGCCAGTGAAATCAGACTTAAGGCAACATTGTGGGGGTTTTGCTCCCGCAAATCACTTTGCGCTGATTTTTACATCACCCTCTATACGAGGAAAATGTTGCACTGTGTAACTAAATATAAACACGGGCAATTAATATATTTTTGTTTGAGCTTCAAAAAGAGTCCTGGTAAGAATAATAACATACAGAGAAGTTGAAAACAGTTACGTAAAGTATATTGGTATTAAATGCTTGTTCGATCTCTGACAAAATATGGGTAAATAACCCCTGTTGTAATGTAACCTGGTGTTAAAAAACATGTGTTCTACTATTGCATTTAAAGAAATATTGACCTATTTGTTTTTTCTTGTTTTCATCGGAATCTTTTGCAAACTGCCCATGACTGGAGTAGCAGACTCAGGTATCAGTAGTACTGTGGGTGAGTTCCATTTTATATTTTTTGCAACAGCTACCGACGCCACCCAGGGAACATGCTGATGATGTCATCAAAAAGAGGCGGATTTTCGTTCTTGAACGACTGTATACCCATTCATAAAGTGGTTTGCGACAATCGCCCGTATTCTCAGATCACTTTATGAATAGAAATATAGATGACTTTCGTTAGTTTTAAACAAAATTAGTTTTATTACAGCAAGCGGCAAGTACTTTTATGAATAGGGCCCTAACAGTCTGCAATATGTTGAAAATACAAAAGCAATACATAGCATAGATAACATGATGTGTTTCATGTAAACACTGCAGGATGGTCTGTAACACATTAAGCTGATGAAAGTTCTTAGCATAGACACCACTTCATTGGGAAGTCATGTATTCAGTATTCAGTTTTTCTACTATTAAACATCATTCTTATGAGGGGTAGGCAAATCTCTATGGCCACCTGTCTAAAAGGTATACACTTGTTAAATAAAAACTTCAACTTGAACCAGATGGATGCTTTGATTCTTACTTTCCTAATGGAGAGGAAACAGGTGCTGACAGCGTTGTTTAACAAGATTATAAATACCTGCTGTGCCCATATGATGGTGAGCAAGAGCAAATAAAAAAATGTTCAGGGAAATTATCAGCAAAATCTCTGCTAACGTCTAGGGTTAGGAAGCAACTCTCTAGTAGAATTATATTAGCACTATTCAATGGCGGGCTCATGACTCATAAAGGAACCTTTATAAATTGATTTACTACCAAAAAGCGTCACTTTATGGCCCAAGCTATTTCCCTGTTCTGTGGGGACGTATTTTTAATAATGTTTAACAACAAAAGCACAGTCGTTAAACATTAAAAAATCATTCAAACTGTCAAATTATCTGTACCCACAGCACAACGCTAAAGCAGTTGCTTGAATCAAGTATAGCATCAGACGTTTATCCTGAGAGGAAACATGGTAAGAAAGAAAAATTCAAAATAGAATGTAAATTAAAATCGATGATCCAGAGAAACTTGTTGTAGCTGTTTTGTTAACATAAAATGCATTACATTCTTTGTTCTGTGTTCTGGTAGTGTAAGTCTTATAACAAAAGACCACCAATCTATGAAGGTCTTTGCTGAGCTTGTACAAAGTGTGTTCTTCTAAGGTTTTGTAGAACTCACAAAACCTAAAATCTAAACAATATAAAGTATAACCTGTTTTTAAAAAAACACATTAACAAGGCACCGTCTACATGTGAAAATCGTCTTACTTTACAGATGGCCTTTGTATCCATGTTATTTAACATGGCAGTCTTTAATAGCTGGTTAGCATTTAAATAGAAATCCACCACTAATAAATCCAAACCCAACCCCAACAACCCACCCCACCCCAACCCAACCCAACCCAACCCAGATACACACAATAATATACTTTATACAGATCAGTCCCAATGTGAATGTCAAAGTGTTAATACAGAACACCCTACTGCATTACCTGTATTATATCAACTTATTGTCAAACATAATCACGATTGTTTTGATACTTGTATACACATCATGAATAATGCATCACCTGTGGAATTCTCTTGTAAACATTGCAGAATACCCACATCATGCTCCCACCTACAATTATGCTTGTTTTTGTTTTTTTTTTAGTTCCACTCATTTCAATCAGAGCACCAGCATTGTTGCACAAAGAAGCAATATCTGATACTCTGGTATTTGTGGGAGGTAAATTCCTTCTCTCTCTTAGCAAAGGTGAATGTATTCCTCAGCTGATTTTCGCCCATGATGTGTGACTATAAATATCAAAGCAATTTGGATATTGTTTAAAATTATTTTGCTGTGATATGCATTGATTCTAAACATTGCAGGCTGTTCTATAACATTTCAAGTGAGGTACTGTACCTTTATTAGCCACTGCCCTTTGCGATGAAAACTGTGTCTCCAAGTTCAGAACCACTTTTAAACTGCACTTGGCCAACCTTATGGACATTTGCTCTTTTCCTGAAGCTCTGGACTTCCCTTTACAGGTCACTTTAGAGTTAGTGGGTTTGAACAACATCTCAGTCGTGGGGCATTTTGAAAAACAGCCTGCAGATTCCACCTCCGTTTCAGAAGGGATTAGGGGCAATAATCAGGGGCAATAAAAAAGTACTGCTGTATCGCTACAGAAAAAGTACTGCTGTATCGCTCCAGAATAAATTCAAATGCCTTGCAGGCTTCAGAACCATTCATTCTGTCTATAGTGACACTACACCATAATTACAATATTTGAATACAAACACAGTCCATTCACAATGCAACATTTGAGTAGTTCCATTTTAGAACCCTGGATCCAGTCCCAGAGTAAAATGTGTGAAACAGCAGCTGCATAGCAACTTCTTTCAGCAGCTCAAAAAGCTTCCATCAGTTCTTTCTGAAAGAGGACTATGCATGCTGTGTAAGGTTTCCAACATCTGTTGGTAATTGAGTGAGCACAGCTATGGCCAGTACCCAATCTTCCCACACTAATGCCAATTTCAGCCTTCAGGTGTGGAAAGCTAGGAGCCCAGTTCTGAAATACCAATATACAACAAAAACAACATTATTATTATTTCCTTGGATTGTGCTTCACAACACACATTTCTAAAGCTCTTTGTTTATAGCTTAATGTTTTCCTCATTTTTTTGCGGTGAAGAATGTTTTGTGCATTACCAGAAGGCCACAATGCAGAGTTGGGGGCTGCTTTTTCAAAAGCTCCTTTCTTTTCTAATTGAAAAAGGAATAGTACATTTTTTCCACTTGATGAAAGCATTTTTTCCAACATCCCCAGCATTTTTTTTATTTTCTCTTCAAGTACATCTCCACGCGCCAGTTGCTATGGAGCAATTCAATGTGCTGAGAGCAGCCAAAACAAAAAGTACATTCATGGCGAGTCTCATATGACAAGATTTACAGATATTTATGTCAGCTCACGTCTGCCCCATTGTAACTAAGCCTCAACATTTTCTGAATATGTTTCACTACTGAGTTCCAACAGATTTCACTGCTTCCAACAGACTCTATCTTACAATATCAAAGCAATTGTACAGTCTTCTCCAGCTGTTTTCATTTAGATTTTCCTGTCTTCAAACACAAGCTATTTTTTATCACTGTCCAACAATAATGTATAAGATTTTATGATTTTTGCCAACCTACTGTATTCCTTCAATAGAAGTCATGTGACATGAAGCAGATATCTTTAGGTTACAAAATAAAGACCCTTCATGCAGCAGTCCGGTCAAAGCTAACAGACTGTGTGCATTGCTGTTGGTTTGTAGTCACGCTGTAGGTTTGTAGGTCGTATATATATTAATATATATATATATATATATATATATATATATTCAGGGAATATACACACCTTATATATATATCATATATATATATACACACACACACACACACACACACTTAAGAATTACAGAGCCCAAGAAAAACAAATACTGAGTACAGAAATTTCAGGGAAGAGGAGGGCCATGTTCACAAAACATTTACCACTTGGCCAAATTTGCACCATATTTTCTTAAACAAAATAAAACAAAAGAATTGGGTCAGTCCATATCAAATCAATCACTTCAGGAAGGTTTCTGGCCTGACCTCTTCCAATTTTGATGCTGTTTGGGGGGGATGTTGGTGCCATTGAGCAGGTTGATTGATAACATGTGTAGTGTAATGAACAATGTTGCAATACCAGGTTGTTGTGTACTTTTTTTTTTAAATGTATGATGGACTTATTGACCTGTTTACAAGTATCAGCCACATGCAACTGTACAATAAGAACCACAGAGGCCAAGACAGAATTTGAGTGTGAAGCATTTCATGGTTATTTTTTCGGTTTTGACATGTTTTCCCTTTTAAATTAGAAGGAGCACCAAGTAATAAAGTAGCTGTAACCCTTGTCTTATGTAGGTATTCACTTCAATTCAGCCACTAAGATATCAGTTTAGAAAAGATCCTTTATTTTGAAAACTAATACTTATTTTGAAAAGTATTGACAGGTATGAGTTATACAGAGTCCCTTTGGATATTTTTTTTGTTGGCTTTAATAAAAAAAAAAGTTTATCATTGTTAGTTATTATAGTTTTATCTTCAGGTTAATGTTTTTGATGTTGTAAACATTTAAAATGGCAGACAAAATTATGCTGACATGGAAAGTAAATGGTAATTTGCTAAACGTTTACAATGCAGACTATTTTGTATTATTTATAATAACTTTGCCAAATAGAAAGCGAATGCCAGTGTTTCCAAAAAGATTCCCAAATACTGTATTTTAATGCTGTGCATCCAAAGATATTAAATTTTGAGAATTAAGCCTTTTGTTTGGTATTCTGTCTAAACCAGCAGTTTGTCAGTCCCAAACTGTTGTGAAAAACTATTAAATAAATGGGGAAAAAATAGTTAACTGATTATTTATTTAATTTGTCTATTGCAACTGTGGTACCATTCAGTAGAGAGACAATTGTAAAGGGTACTTTAGCTGAAGCCTCCTGACAGAAGGGGTACAGTTTTAAAAGAAAAGACTGAAAACCTGTGTTAGAGGCTCAACAGTCCCAGACTGTAAACCGACCTGTACCATAAATTACTGTAACTGTATGAGTGAACTAGAAACAACAGTGTGATCTGAATACTTAATATTCTGTTTTATAATCTAAAATCTATTAAATTACATGTCTTGCTGCCGGAGTTGTAAATTAGGGTACTACCAGATGTCAATGCTATCCTGCAGTATTTATATCTGCATTATAAATGCAGATATAAGTATTTCTATCTTCAGGCCTACAAAATGACACATTACACATCCCCACTCTAGATTTACTAAAAGAGCTTAGTTTATTATTAGAGAAAATAGTAAATTGTAATATTGAATATTTCTATTACCTATTCCTATTCCTATTTGAATGTAGGCACAAATTAATTTGCCACTTTTGGTCAGAGATGTATTTAGTGACCTAAGCGATTTCTGAAAGGAAGTTTTGTTTTGTTTTGAATGTGTTACTGCAATGCCATAATTTTTAGTACTTAGGCCTAATCATCTGTTAGGCTGGAATTTCTACTACAAAATGAAGGGATTCATTCCTTAGCCCAGTCTATCCCAGTTACATGTTTTACACATGACACATACAAGAGACATATGTCATACAAACAGCAGACATATCCCACTTATTTTAAACTCATAAATTATGTAAACCAGCATTTAGGTGGAATATCTTCTACTCTTGCCTGAAGGACCTATTTAAAGAAAATGAAACAAACTACACACTGTATTATAAATTTCCGGACGTTGACAGATGGTTGTTTGCATTGTGTTAATTTTTACTGCAAGCAAAGAAACTGGGCTCGATTTAGATAAACAGAACTTAACTGTGATGTGTCACACTTTCCTGAAGAACCACAAATGCTAAAGTCCTGGCTGTCAATACAAAATGAAAAGAACAACTTGTTACAAATTGCTAAGTTTTCATATAGTTCTTTACAAACAGCCTGTCTCATTCTGTGTACAAATGCCTATTTTGACACATCAATTAGACTTGTCTTCACATATTTATAGTTGCACTTACAGCTTGGGAGAGATACATAGCAAGGTTTATTGAAGGGGGGGGGACTTTATTCTGAATTTTTCATTGGGCATTATATTGGATCAAACTGTAGACTTCTGAGTGTGTGAGTAAGTGGTTAATCTATAAGCTGCCAATTTACCCTAAATGACACCCTGTGGCAGAGTGGTTTGCAGTGCACAGGTATAGAGGTGATGTATTGCTCAAGAGAATGACAACAACATTTCTGGTGCAATGATGGTTTATTTTGTAATCCAATAGTCTGATGACAACAGTAAACAATAAATGTAGGACTGGCAGTATACAACAATGTGTGCTGCTAGGCTAAATAAACACAGGGTTCAGTCCCCAACTCATAAACACAGTATTTAAACACTCACAATACACAAACACGGGTCCAAGGCCAGGGTGAGTTCTATTAGTGCTAATGGGGCAAATACAAATGATCTGTTAACAATACTGCAGTGTTGTCCAGGTTTGTGCTGACCTTAAGCGACAGCTCCAGATCGTGTTAGCCGTCTAATTAATAACAAACAGGTATATAATTAGACACAACAAAACAAACAAAACACTTGTGATACTTTAACATACTTCTCCTTCTGTGTTAGCGTTCACCATAACAAAGGAACAGATCACCTCACTATACTATAAACTCACTTGGTTAAAGACTGCAACCGCTCCTCCAATCCGCGGCTAGCACATCGTTTCCCTTCCGAGTCAATGATTTAGTGTACCGTAGCCCTGCACCCTTTCTAGAAGGCCGACCTCTGCCTAACCCTGGGAATTAATTATCTGGCCATCCAGTCCAGGGCACTCTGTTCCCTTTTCACAGCGCCCTTACAGGTCAGGAGGGGGACTTGTCACCAAGAATCATTACCCTTGTTACTCTTTACCTCGTTACCCTTGTTACTGTATTCCACTAGGACTGAATTGAAAGTCATTTAAAAGCAGACCTTCTTGTTTCCATAGGGAGCACACTGAGATCAAATCACTTTGAAGCACGTGATTCAATGTCCATTTAACAAAACACTAGGCTCAATTTGATTTTTAAGTGAGATGAGATTTACTTTTACAGCTTGGGACTCATGGTGCAGATGGAAATATAGTATTTGTGATACTGTTTTTAAAAAGTGTATAAACCACAAGGGAGCAATGGGTTTATGTACTATAGCCATTTCTAATGCCAAATAATTAATGTGGAGGTGAGGATTTTGAAGGTGGCAGTTGGAAAAGTATTATTAATAAGGGAATCAGTGTGGGTGATCCCTTTTAGTTTACTCATCCCAATTACTGTGGTCAAGGATAAAAAACGGGAGCAGATGCATTCTAATGCAGGCGATGGAGTCCTCATGTAGGCTTTTAATGATCTCAACACAAATTAGCTGTATCTCCTACCCTATGCAAAATAATACAGAAATGTATTCCGGTTTACATAAGTGTTTAAAATGCAGAAGTGGGGATCGACACAAAAAGGCCACCCATGCCAAGAGGAAACTAGGGGCAAACTTAGTACCTAGTGCTTGCAAGCCCTGCTTCTTAACCATCACAATCAGTTATAGAGTTAAAGTATACTGCTTTATGTAGACTTCCTCATTTTTATACAATAGGAGTGACTCTCACTCCATATTTACCCTGGACCCTGCCCTCCACCCTAAATCTTGCATTGCTTTCAATACATGGACTGTGTCTGCTGTTTCTAAGTTTATAACTACTGTTGATTTTCAACACAATATTCTTGGGGCTGATACCAGTATGCAGTTCATAAAGTTATCTTACTGGGGTTTGTTTTAGACTACTGTATGTAAGAATTCTGATTCTACATAGAATCTAATCAAAACATACCTTCCAGACTAAGGCAGGAATCACATACAGCAACCTCCAAAATTATTGGCACCCTTGATAAAGAAGAGTAAAAAAGGCTGTATAAAATAAACAACACTGGTAATAAGCTATATTTCATGCAAAAAAATATGAAAAAAAAAACTATATTCTTTTATACTAATAAAATTGCTTTGAGAAAACGTTCATTTTTAACAAGTAATATTTTTTTTTTTCTCAAACAGATAGGTGTCAAAATTATTGGCACCCCTAAATATTCATATAAATAAAATCAAACAAAATTAAATCTGCATTAACATTCTATTTTTTTAAGTACATCTCAGTATTAAGGAACTGTATTGTAGCCTTCCATAGCTTCCTGTTTCACTGGGGTATAAAAATGAGATACCACACATGTAAAATCCATTTGTCATCCATCACCATGGGGAAAGGCAAAGAACTCACAAATGAAAAGAGAGAAATGGTTGTTGACCTTCATAAATCAGGCAATGGGTACAAAAAAATAGCTAAAATCCTAAATATACCACTTGCCACTATTAGGGCAATATTTAAGAAGTTCAAAACCAGTGGAACAGTGCTAAATCTGCCTGGTAGAGGATGCTACTGTCAGATGAGACGAAAATAGAGCTCTGGCCACGCACACCAGTGGTGGGTTTGGTGTTGAAAGAAGGATGCATATGCAGAAAAGAACCTCACACCTACTTTAAAATATGGTGGTGGATTTTTGATGTTATGGGCTGTTTTGCTTCCACTGGTCCTGGGGCCTGTGGCAATGCTGCCCGCCCCTGTGTGTATTTCAATGTTATATGTTGCGTGTTGTGTGTTGGTGAATAGTCATTGGTACACAGGATATAAATGGGTCCGTGGAACACGAGTTGTTTAAAATGTATAGTCGTATTTAGGCACGAGGATTGCACAGCACTTCACGTGCAGGTAAAATGTAATAATATGCGAGCACGGGGAATTGCACTTTATTAATTCACGTGCAGTTGTACCGCGACTCCAATTGAATGATTGATTAGCAATCGAGCTGCATAAAAGCAGCATGTTTTCACCCACTTGGGGTTGTGTGTTCGGTGAGTGGAGAACAGGATTGGAGACGGAGGTTATAATAATAATAATAATAATAATAATAATAATAATTGTTACATATCAGCTCATCGTGTTTGTCTGTGTAGTCCATTTTGTTTGTCTCTTTATTTTGGTGAAAGTGCCGTGTCCTGTGTGTTTTGTCTTTACAACCTTTTATTTTCTGTCTGTTACATTATTAAACGCTGAGCGAAACCAATCGCTCAGCTTCACCAAACTCCACCGCTCTGTTGTTTATTTCCTGGTTCCTTTTTCTGGTCTGACGTCACCCACTACCGCCATCTTCGTGACAGGCCCTTGTTAAGGTCAACGGCATCATGAACTCTACCAAGTACCAGGACATTTTAGCCAAAAACCTGGTTGCCTCTGCCAGGAGGCTGAAGCTTGGCCACAAGTGGATCTTCCAGCAAGACCCTAAGCACACATCAAAATCCACAAAGAAATGGTTAATTGACCACAAAATCAACATTTTGCAATGGCCATCTCAGTCTCCGGACTTGAATCCCATTGAAAACCTGTGGTTTGAGTTGAAGAGGGCAGTCCATAAGCGCAGACCAAAGGATATCAAGGATCTGGAAAGATTCTGTATGGAGGAATGGTCTAAGATTCCTTCCAATATGTTCTCCAATCTCATAAAAAATTATAGAAAAAGGCTCAGTGCCGTTATCCTTGCAAGGGGAGGGTGCACAAAGTACTGAAAACAAGGGTGCCAATAATTGTGACACTTAATGTTTTTTCGGAAATACATTTATAATTTGAGAAATGTGTAATTTTGGTTGGTTCCCATGAATCATTAATAAAGTACAATATATTCCACATGTTGAAAAATTACAGAATAGCTCATTACCTGTGTTTACTTTATGCTGCCTTTTCTGCTCATCTTTATCAAGGGTGCCAATTTTGGCGGTGCCTTTAGTTCTACGTAGAAAATTGTGAAACGTAACAGTACTGTAATTCTAGCAGTTAAAAACAACTCTGTCTTATGAATAAAACATTTCACTGACTTTTATTCCCCATTTCATATGTATAGATATCCTGTTTCAATACTAATTTGCAGCAGCAGCTTGAACTCTAAGTTGACCTGTCTAGTAACAGCCTCAAGCAGCCCTTGTTCCAAATATACAAGCTTGTGGGTTCTACTCAAGCTGAATGGATACTTTGTAAACACTGCTATTATTACTGCATTTATTTACTGTATTACTGTATTTCAGGCTCTAATTTTTAATAATTGCCAGATGCAGGTGATAATTAAACAATTAAACAAAACAATTACCTTGGCAGGGAGGCTTTAACTCTGTCCCTGCCATAAAAAAACATTTTTCAGTTTGCAGGCCCCCTGTCCTGCTACATCCTGTACTATATATATATATATATATATATATATATATATATATATATATATATATATATATATATATATATATTTCTAAAACGTGGGTGATATGGTACCCACTGACCAAAACTCAAATACACAACCATTTTGAGTTATGTGTACACATTACACAATTATTGGTAATACTAATCAAATCATTTCAGATGTGGGAAATAGCTAAAACAACAATTATAGTATTTTTTCATTAATTTTTCACTGCTGAACACATAAGACATAAACAGATCTGCCTCAGTAATACATTTTCCAGTAATTTTCTTGAATTCAGCACATTACTGCAATGCACATGAAGACAGTGACTTGTCATTCACTGATGGCACCATATTCAAACAACTTATCTGACCGTGTACCAACAACAAGGGCACAGAAATTCTCAGAGATACAAATCAGAATATGACAAGTATGGTGCCATAGCTACAGTATATTCTATATAATTTATGGTACAGCCATAATTTGGATTACATCTAGACCAAGGCACTTTATTTGTTTTATAAATGCACTTTTTTAGAGCCAGCACCGCAATATAACAGAGTAACTGCAGTTGTTCCTACAGAACACTTCATTGAAAGCTAATAGGAATAGGCATCACAGCAGTTCTTTCAACAGCAATGAGTCATGACATTGATGCACTTATTTTTAATTAACATTGCATTGTATAGCAAGCTCCCAGAAGCACATCTTCCTTTGCTTTGTTTTACAATTTCTTAATGGGATTTACAGTATTGTTTTAACAAAAGGCGGCCAAAATATATTTACCTTCATAGATCAAAAAGGGTCTCTAGTGTACAGAGTCTAAAACTCTGATGCCTTACTTTTTAATTTAAAAAAGCAATCTAACTTGAGGGACATGAACAGTAGACGTGAAACCTTGTGTGCAACTGGTGACATCAAAGCTGGTCATTTTAGTTGCTCAGTGTATGAATTAAATGCCAGTGAGTTGCAATATTATCACTGTGTGTGTGTTTATTTATTCTTAATGGTTTTGTGTTATTAGTGTCTTTTCTCCCTTAATTTTACATACCCAGGAAGTAGCTCAAAGGTCATTAGCACAGGAAGCTAAATACGTTTTGACAGCCTATGGATCAAACTGCCATTATAACCTCCTCAGCTTCTAAATGGCAATCTGCATTGCCAGTTGCTTCTAAGCAATAGCAGTATAGCCTCAACTAATCTTGGCCTCTTGTGGTCATGTGATACACAAGTGGCTTTTATCAATTTTTTGTACTCATATGACAAATTAACTATTGCATGAATTCCTTATGAACACCATTTGTCTTTACTGTAAATATGCAAAATGTCTCCAGTATTTAGGCCTATATCAACTGGTAAGTTGAAGTTTTGCCCCAAAGTAGAAGGTTTTCCATATAACACTATTACATTCTTAAGGTTTTGAAACATTTTGAAACACTGTTGTTACTCTATGGCCACTGGTAAATGTATAGCAACAAATACAGTAAAATGTCATACTTAAACACTTTTAAATGGGGGTCACTTGTTTTGTTTAATTTGTTTAGATTCTGAGTGCAAAAAGATTGCTTGTTCAATAAACAAGTCCCATTATTTTACCATATGGTATGGAAAGCAATGCTGTTGACAAAGTTATTCAAACTGACCTGACTGAAGCCAGAGATGCGTCTGTCATTGTCCAAACTAAATCTTACAAATCCAAAACAATACAAACGTCTTTAAAATAAATGAGCCTGCCATCACAACACAAAATAGACTACAGAATATCACAGAATACAGAACCTTATGTTAAACATGTATTACCATTTTATTAAAATGACATTGTGACGTATAATGCGATTTTGTTATAAAATCTATTTAGAAATCCCGTTTCCTTTTCTTGTAAATAGTTTCAAGCTATACTGTGCAGCTCATATTGAATTACTATATAGGCTCGTGTCAGCCCACGAGACCTCTTCGTGACGTACTGGTAACTCAACTTTCAGTAAGTTAATGCTTTTTTTCACGTAACTGTATAGCTCCTGAATGGTCGCACTTGTTTCAGCAGTTTTAAACCAAACAAAAAAAGTACAGCATTTAGTCCTGCACATTTACATATGTCAAATCTTCTGCTCGACCTATCTTACATGAAAATATTGATCATGATGGTGAACAATCGATAAATAGACTTATGTTTTTTTTTTGTTTGTTTGTTTGTTTGTTTTTTAATTAGCCAAGGCAACATCTATGAAAGGCGCATTGTGTCCTGCAATGTTTGTTATTTTGACAGCTGACCACATGTTACGCATTATCCAGCCGCGCTTACATCTTCCAATACTGCAAAGTAACTTCAAAATAATCAATCTTCCACAGCTGCATTGAGCTTCGGCCTTATTTGCAACATGACTGCGTTCTGTCTCAACAATATAAGATTCTGCTCACTAGTGCAACATGAAAACCTGGAAAGAAGGTGCAGTGCACAACAAGCCTAATGTCCTGCGTATTAAACGAAACTTCCTCAATGTAAACAGCATACACGAGACTGCGGATTTAAAAAGTTTGCAATCAACTTGCAATCAAGTCCAGTTGCATCAGTTTACATTTTTTTTTAAATGGAAATGTTTGTGTTTTTGTTACCTTCTGGTCGACGATGGAGCATGCCATCTCCCTGACGTGTGACAGGGTAAAGTCACTGGAGTCAAGGAGCACCGGTTCCCTGCTTAGCCCGATCTGAATTTGGAAAGAGATACCTTGTGCACCCGGGATGGGGCTCGGAGGACGGATCACCGGAGGGACACTCATGAGAATCCTCCAAATGTCAAAACAATAAAACAAAAAACTTTAGAAAAAGAAAAGTTTAGGATTTAAAAACAAACTTTAAACCCCCTCCCGATCCGAGAGGAAAATGACGAGGAAAGCGCGCAACAGAGGATGAAAACAGGAAAGCACTGAGGTACTGGAAAGCGGTCAGTTGTAAAGAATGAAAGGCGATGATCAAGCCACTAGACGGCATAGATGTTGAAACGTTCAGATCCCGCCTCTTCTCAATTACCCCCACTAATGCAGCACCGTGAGTGATACAAACAGTATCATCTAATAGGGACCTATGTGATATATTATTGCCATAAACTTTTGTTTCAATGGGGCTTCTGCGTTTTCTCTAAATCGTGAAATCCTATTTGCAGTTACAGGAGAGTGTCAGTCTGCCAGTAATGCATGAAGAACACACACTAGTGGGACTACACTGCATGTGATACGAAAATATATATATATATATATATATATATATATATATATATATATATATATATATAAATATATATTATATTATAATAGCAAGCATAAAATGTCTATCTATGCACCGAAGTAAGTACGAACATGCACCGCAAGTGTCACTATACTGTATTGAGTCTGATTGCTGATTCTTGAACCGCTTTGAATAAGGAAGCCTGTCTGAGCTGAGCTAAACTGAGCTGCAGGCTACTTCACAGCAGTGCTGTTTGACTGGGAATGACAAAACGGATGTATTCAATCATCAGAAAAGAAAGAAAAAAACACAATCAGCGCATAGATAATTACATGGGAGGGATTAACAATAACAGACCGAAACTAAACTATAGAAAATAGGCGAACTTTCACATATATATATATATATATATATATATATATATATATATATATATATATATATATATATATATATATATATTTGTTTAAGACATTCTTATTGTTTTAGTTTCATAGGTAATTGCTTTTACATTAGTGCTTTTTTCACTTCAGACCAGTAAAAGTTATGTATCAGAACACCATTTTTACTGAATATCCAGAGATTATTTGAACCCCAGCATATATTTAGAGCACTCTCTATTAATAAGGGACCTTTTAACTATTATTATTATAGTAGTAGTCGTAGTATTTAACCGCATGCCTAGCACTTTAATCAGCATTAGCATAGCCTACCTGGATCCAGATTCCACATATTTAAAAAAATGCAATCAGAGGAAATTGGTTAATTCATCATTAATTCCTTTTATGTTCTTTGCCAGTTCCAATAATTAGCACTTTACTTCAGCAAGATAAGTGTGGATACACCCCAAGCCAAGGAACGTATTGCCAGTCTCGTACTCTAGGTAAATGTTTCGAGAGGAATAAAACGCACCTAGTGACACAAAATGGTCAAGAAGGAAGCAGTTTCTTGGTATTTTTATACCTTAAATAATTTTAGCCTTCTGTGAGAATATACAGCTGATTTGCACTTGGTCTTCATTTAAAGCAACTGTCTTTAAAAATCAATAAATTAACGGAACAGAGTATCCTTAAGAAATAAGTAACATGTTCACAATCTTAAAGAAAATAATGTACTTAGTACGTAATTATAAGAAAAGTGGTGTAATAAAATAAAATAGATTGTACACGAATAGAACTTATATTAAATATCATGCGCATTGACGCATATTCATGTAATTATCCCATCTGCTGGACTCTAAGAACATTACATTTGTTCGATGGCAGAAGTAAGCAAACATCAAAAGCTGTTTGACAAAGCTTGTCCAGAAAACCCTCATGAGCCAGGGATCTTTTTTAAGCAGAAACTGACAATTGTGGTTTTGGGATGTGAAAGATGTCCACTTGGAGTATCTACCTAACACCACGAGTTAGTTTCGCTTGAACCCGGTATTTCAGAATTGCTTGAGAACTAATGGATCGCCTTGCTAATCAAAGGTGAACTATCCCCCACCTTTCACAAAACTTCTGCAAACTTTTGACACCTCTATCACCACCTGCTGGATGTAAGTAAACACAACATAGTCTGTAAAAAAAAAAAATTTAAAAAGGCTGACTGACATTAACATAACGCTGTCTCTAGTGCTGTGGACAATATCACCAAATTATTCAGTACATGTTGTGTGCTTGTAAACACAGAGACTCGTACAAGAGTTGTATACTTTTTAGTGTTTAAGTTAGACTTTAAGATGATAAACCATTTTGATCAGAGTCTGTGTAGTGGTGTAAATGTCCCCTGATTTACACTTTCATTAAGGTGGATTTCAGTTGTCATATTTCAGATTTCAGCTTCCATTTACTATACAGTAAATAAATAATGCATGTCTCATACCTCATTTAAGCTGTTACCAGATGAATATGAAGCATGTTGAAGGGGTTTACTTTATACACTGTGTTACACGTGTCCGGGGGCTTAACTCATCATTACCCACCTGCGATCAGAGTTGTGTTTCACAGTGCTCTCAATAGATACTTTGCTTTAAAATTCATATTATCACCTTGTCCTGTTGTAAGGCTATTCAAGACCAGTAGTGTCTGTCAACTTGTCTATAAACTCCCCAGTTTCTAGATTCCAAGCTGTTCAATCTCCATCTCCAGGCACCTAATACGTACACTTATATACAATGTTCCTATGACCACCTAACAAAGGAACAGATCAGGAATAGGTATGTTGTTCATAATAATAACTGTATTTAAACCATATTTGATAGCACTACCTCAGAATTTGGCGTCAGAGTTTTTAAGTTTTCTTATAACTCACTGGTAGAGACTGAGACTGAAACAGAGCCCCATTTGAAGTCCTAATACATTAAATTGTCTGCCACAAATAGGATGTTTTACTGGCCTTTTTTATACAGTATGTAATGGCTATTTTCCCTTGTTAATGATATCTCTTTAAGGTTGCATATCAATATATATTCTTTTTTTCCAGCAGTATTCTACGTTATTGCTGTATGTTCCTCCTTCTTTAACATAATATTGAAGTAGTAATTGTGATATCAGCATGACCTTGAAAACCTAGGTAGGGAAAGCAATTGGAGCATATCAAGCGCTCTGAGGGAATCACTTGAAAAATCTGTTATTCCTTCTTTAACCATTGCCCTTTTGCCCCCACAGTATTTAATTTTTAATAACATTGATGGGATATTTCTTGAACTACAGTATAATGACTACATAGTGCACACATTCGGCTATGGTGCTTTGTTTGACTCTTGTTATTCATTACAAAAACATACCTGAATTCAGTTAAATGGAGCACAGAGACTAGAAGATCTCCGGCTGAAGTGACAGATAGTATTTCTATAGTTACGTTGCCATTATATATTCCCCTTGGCTCCTCAAATGTCCATCGGATTTAAGTTTCGGAGGGTGATATAAATGATGTATTTGTGGACTTCTTTTTAAAGAGCTTATGTTGTAACGTTTCAGAACTTTAAAACAAAGTTCTTTTTTTTTTCTTTTACTGTAACACCTTCAAACTGCCAATTCGTTTATCTTTATTTTTCATATGTTCCTTATTGGCATCCAGTGGTCCATATCTTAATAAAGCATAAAGTCGGAGCAAAGGGGTGACCTATTAAAGTAAACAATGTATAGACATTGATTGCCCCTAACCACATTCTCAGTCAGTATGTCATAATTCCAATATTGCTTTTCACGAAGTGGCATTTTAATATTGAAATGAGGAGGAAATGAAGGAGCCTGTGTTAATAACTGAACAATTAGTGTGTGAGATTTATAAGGGGAGCAGCTAGACATGGGCTCCAAAACTGAGACCAGCATCACATCCTAGTAAATGAGCCCTTTTACTGGTTGTTGTGATCTTTTCTAGTCTGATCCACAGTATAACTTTACAAATGTACTGGGTTGCATTTACACAGATATATATATATATATATATATATATATATATATATATATATATATATATATATATATATATATATATATATATATATAGATATAGTAACTGTAACTGTAGAATCTAGAAATGTGACACAGAAACAGGAGCATTGCCAAAATGCTGAATTGTCCTTTTTCAAAATTTGGTTCCTAATAGAATCCAGGTAGAATTCCACCAAGATCTAAGATCATTATCCGGAGTCCCCACTGACTATCACTTTTAAAAAAAAAAAACTTCAGAGTGATGTTCAAAGAAAAGCTTTGACAAGCAAGTCCATTCTTATCTTGCAAGCAGTTTCTTTTACAATAGCTTCTGAAAGCACCGATGAATGCTACACATGTCTTTTCAGAGATTGAAATAGGGAGCTTAGTGCAGGCTGACACAAATATAGTTTAATTGCTATGGATACCAGTCTACTGTTCTTCAGTAAGCCAAAGACATGGATAGCAAATGACTTGGTTATTGTGCAAGGGACACATACAATAGTTAGAAAGAGAGTGCTATTGCCAATCTTTTCAATTGGTTTAGCATTTGTTTTTTTTTTTTGTTGTTTTTTTTTGAGCCCAACAGATGCTGCCTGTCTTTGATGCTTCCAGATGACCTGCTCAATAAATGCAGACGTATCACCTAGCCAAAAGGAAATGAAGCAGAAAAACAGCATTGCAGTGCTGCAGGGCAATCCTTACAAACAACCATCCTTAGATCTAACCAGAAGTGATAGTTTCTTTCTCCTTCTACTTTCTGAATA
Source organism: Polyodon spathula (assembly GCF_017654505.1). NCBI lineage: Eukaryota > Metazoa > Chordata > Actinopteri > Acipenseriformes > Polyodontidae > Polyodon > Polyodon spathula. Next base: position 27,754,850 of record NC_054550.1, read on the forward strand.
CAGGTCCCTGACTACACATACTCTGTATGACCCTGTGCAGCACAAACCTCATTAGAACAGGGGTAGTTCCCCCTTATGGTTTTGAAGATTTACATGCATGAGAAATTCATTAATAAGACACTGTTAACAAATATAAGCCATGCTCCTGCTTATGCTTACAGCAATAGTAGTGATAAAAGATCAATTACACCAAGAGGCAGGAACATGTTGTCTATGAGTAAATACCGCATGTAAATAAACTGGTCTAAACAATGTATATTTCTAATATAGCAGAGTGAGGCTAAACTATGACAGAATGGAATAAAGAGATACAAAGAATATTATTGTAAAACTAAACATAGATGGCGGTGTTATTTGCTTGGCTTTTTTCTTGTTTATTAAATCTTCACAATTTATGAGAGCAATAGTTTATAGTAGCGGTAACAGGAAATTCTTAAAAATCAACAGCTTCCTGTGAGGAATTGTTCATGCTTTGCCTGCATGATTGACAGAGTCATGGAAGAATTGTATAGTCACAGAAAATAGGCAAGAGGGAAGACAGTGCTGCACAATACAGAGTCAATTAGGCCTGTAATCCAATGTAGGCAGTATTACAAAATGGCCTGGACAGGTCCCGTGCAGATTATTAAAATGGATGGTGATGTGTTGTAGCCCATGTAATGTCACATTTTTATATCTTCTACAAAGACAAACATCAATAGCGCATCTGTGGTGATCTTTTTTTTTTAAAATTGGAAATGTATGTGACATCATTGTTCCAAGTATACATAATGTTGTATGACAATATGTATTGTCAATTTGGATTAAGCTAAGGGTAGCAAAGGTTGAAGTAAAAATCTAACAAAAAAAAGCATATGTATATGTCCTTGTAATATAGATAAATACATAACAATAAAATCAAAATATTTGCTGGAAATAAAAACAGAAGTTTGCTTAATTGCAAGGTCACTCTAAAACAAGAATACATCCTCCTAATGAAGCAGACATTATCTCCAAACAAATTAGTCTAAAATTACATCTGTCATAAAGTGAAATAATCTTTTATTGTAGATTTTAAATTGGAGTGGATGTGGAGGGAAAAAGTTATCAGTAATTGGCAAATTAAAAGAATTCCCTGGCTGTCATTTTGTCAGCACATTTCCTGGAGATAATAAAAGCCTTTATATGCGTATGATAAAGCAGGTGAAGACCCTGTGTCAAATGTCATAGCAATTTTGTTCATTGCAATTTATGTAATGAACAAGAGTGAGGTTTAAGAACTGTAAGTATGTATCATGAAGAGAAAATAAATTACATCTTGTCAAAACTGACAGATTTCAGTTAAGCACTTCCTTTTCACTTCAACTGCTTGAGATCTTCCTCTACCCAGCAATTAACTCTGTTCATATTAATATTCTACTAGAATGACAAGACTGACAGAAAGAAACTCAGTGTTGTAAATGCAAAAGAACGGGCTGCACTCTGTTATTTTAATCTCTCTCATCACCGATGTACGGATCTTGGTAAATTCATTGTATTGCAGTTGACTGAACTGTTCAGTTATTTGACTCAACAAGATTGTGTCTCCTCCATAGGAAACTTCTATTATCTATCCTTCAAGGACCTGGCGCATTTTGAACAGCAATATCCTCCGGATAAGCAGAACTATCACTGTATAATAGAAGTTGTTGCGATTGTTGAATATATGTCTAGTTTTTGTAACTTATACAAACCTGTATATTCGACTTTTAGCTCTTCAGTGAACTCGGCCGTACGTTTCACTTTTTTTACATGACAATTTTACTTTGCTCTATTTCACGTTGTTTATGGAAATGAGATGGGAAATTATTTTTTTCTTTTTTTAATTTGCAACTATATGTTTCACATGCTTTACAAGTCCCAGGGGATTCTGTAACTCCTAATTCAGCACTAATCTACATTCTCTGAATTATGTAAGTTCATAATAATAGGGGAAATGTGTCTTGTAAAAGCCAGTAACAGTGCTGAGATCCACTTTTTAGATGATATAGAAGGCAACACAAGATTAACGCTAACACAAAACATTTGAAACCAGTGCTGATAATCATAGACATCAGTAGAGCAGTACCCACAGGGTCATAGCAGAACACTTTGGGCCATTATATACATTGGCATAGATAAAGGGGAAGTCAGCTGGAAGCAGTTTCTATGTATTTTCTAAAGCATGCCCTGACACATTGCTGTGGGTGAGACTTTTTTTTTGTAAATCCAGAGTACATATTTGTTGCTGACTGCACATCAAACCTTATATAATGTAAGTATTGATTCCCATTTATACATCCTTCTGTTCTTGCATCACTGGCTGAAGGCTGACATGATAAGGACCCTTCATTAAACATCCAAGCCAACTCGCCTCCCTTTCATTTTAAAAGCGAGATTATGCAAAGTAATGGCTGCTTCGGGGCTACAAAAGGATTAGTCATCCAAATGTCCCTGGTTGATTAATTTTGTACAGGCTGCAGTTATTTAATGAGTTTTGATAATACTTGATAAGTTAATCTTTATGTAAACTTATATTATTTACATGCTCTGTTGTACAATTGGTGTACTCTCACTATTTTAGGACTCAAATAGTTATAGATGTACATAAAAGAATATTTATAAATACACAAGTTTTTTCAAAAAAGTATTTAATAAACTTTTTCACACAGAATCTAATTTCTGTTCATTGTGCTTATAAAATGGGCTGAAACATAAACTAATATAGGTATTATTGTGATGAGGCTAACATTTTTGTACCTGATTTAGTTTTGTGTGTTGTCTTATTAACCAATATAGGAGGCTGTGTGGTCCAGTGGTTAAAGAAACAGGCCTGTAACCAGGAGGTTCAAATCCCAGACTTGTAACCAGGTGGTTCAAATCCCAACTCCACTGACCTATTGTGTGTCCCTGAGCAAGACACTTAACCTCCTTGTGCTCTGTCTTTTGGGTGAGACATTCTTGTAAGTGACTCTGCAACTGATGCATAGTTCACACCCTAGTTTCCTATCTTGTAAAGCGGTTTGTGATGGTGGTCCACTACGAAAGACCATATATAAAGATTATTATTATTATTATTATTATTATTATTATTATTATTAATCTTGAGCGCCTGAAAAACATTTTAACTGTACTGTCCTCTCCATTTGTCACCAGATTACCCACAGCCCCTATCACATGTAATATCAACTTGGAGATCTGAAAAGATGTTCCCCTTCTGCAATCTAGAGAGGTTTTGTCATAAATTCATACCCCACAAAACGAGATGGGAACTCCAGATCGCCAAGAACACAGGCTGGGTATGGGGACAGTCCGAGCCAGTGGAACTTGTCTGTATACCTTTTTCTGAAGAACGGCTTTTGAAATGGTGCAGACATCCATCACTATGTCACACTTTTTTTGCATCTCTTTGGAGAATCTCTTATCAAATTGTGATTAAACATTACATTGCTAATTCTATTCTATACTATTCTGTATACACTACTGCTATGTCATGGTTTTCAACTTTTCCATCATGCTGATAGTTTATCATACTGATCATTTTGAATTTACAGCTTGAGATGTATTACATGTTGCTGACATACTTGTTTACCTGCTGGATATTTAATACACACTATTCTTGCTTGCCCATTGAATCAATTAAAAGGCATAAGCTTAATTCTGAAACAACAAAAGACTGTAATTTGCATTCTAGTGCCTGTTATTCCATATTCACTGCTGGTCCCTCTTACCTCGAGTTATTGAGATGTTCCCCTGCTTCATCTTGCTTTAATGTGTAATCGTGTTATGCTGTTCTGGTGTAACCTTGGTTACCAAGTCTTTTGTCTCTTTCATGTTAACATTCTGTGATTCCCTGAATAAATGTTGCACTGCTTGCCTGTTGCTTATGTGAATTCCAAAATTGGTTCTTTTAGGCAACCGGCCCTCTTTGAAAATTGTCACAAGAAACGCTTCAAGTCCAAACATTTGTTACAATTTATTAAGTGTCTTTTAATATTTAAGAGATTTTATCTTGTAACGAGACGATCCAACAGTTTCAACGTATGGTTGGTTTTGTTGATTTTTGGAGTTTTCATGTTTCCTTGTTTCTTTAGTAATTACACAGATGGTTATGTACAGTAGTAACTATGCAAATATACAGTATGTGTAATTACAAAATGCATGTTGTTTACACATGCAACTCTGTATTACTGCATATAACATGGATAGTATCTATAATTGCATGTTGACCCATGCAAAAACAGCAAATAAAATGAGCTGCTAAATTACAAGCAAATTAATGAATACAAAGGTGAATGACAACAGGAGGATTGGTTTTCCAAATATGTGCAAAAAGCAGCATTTTAAACCTTTGCAATATATTATTTGGTGCTTTTAAGTAGAGTCAACATCATTCTAAAATGTAATTTTTTTTTTTTTTTTAAATCGTATTTTTTCAGATAAAACCCTTAGACACTATTTGATACTTTGCATTATTTAAAACCTGTTACCTGCATATTTGGCAATGCTGCTGTATACTTTTCCATGCTATCTGTGAATGCTTCCTAATTGTTTTTATATTCCCCCATGTGAAATATCTGGTTGCATTGATAATAAACAGCCCTGGGAATCCTTACCTGAGGATGGAATCTTTTGCTTCAATTAATTTGCAAGCTACTATACCTTATACCATAGAGCCCTCCAAAGTTCATTTTTAAAATCACATCTTCATTATAACTCATTCCCAGTGCAATGGCAGTTTTGTCACTGTAGCCATGCCTGCTGTTCAGATATAATGCAGAAATCTAAAATAACATAAATTAGGGCAAAACATGACACTTTAGCAAGTTGTTAACATTTAAAATAACTGATATGCTATTCCGTTGTCATTAAAATTACATAAGTGTTATTCAGATCATATTTGCAAACTCTCAGCAGTACAGTAGTCTATTAAGTAATAAGTAACTGACACTTGTCAAGTAAGGCTTTCACCATAACTTATTAACCCTTAGTACCTTAGGATCTATTATAATATGCAACACTGCATGTCATATGCGATTTGTGTTTATAATGTGTGACATTTGTAACTAAAGTATACAATTTAATGTAATATGTACAGTTGGCTCTGTAAGACTTACTGGACTTTGGGGTAGAAATAATCTCAGCAGTTACATACAGTTATGTCAAATAGGGTGAATCCACCAGAACCCTTGTGTTCAGTACTTGTAATTACATACAATTTTGTATGCTCCCTCCCTCATACAACACTGTCTTCCCACTTATGACTGTTCAATTGGAGAATTGTTTGTAATTTCTCCCTCCTTCATAGAAGACAGTTTAGAAGTTTAGTAATATAAATACATGGATATTTCAGACACTGTCTGTAAATTACATTCTCAATGTTCTCAGCAAACTTATTTGGGGGAATTTTGTTTGTAATAAAAATAACTGAATAGGGATTTTATTTATGACTTCTGTGAAACAAATTGTTTGTGACTTTCATCAATTTATTGCCAGTGAATAACATGTTCACAATATGATGGGAAATGTCTTACAGTGTTTGTTAAATGACCATTTAAAGGAATGTATTGGTTTATTATACAAGTCTTGTCTTGCCTGCTTTCTTTGCTGTGAGTTTCATATAATCGCAGAACCTGAAAACTGAGAATTATCTGATTATTATTTAATTTTACTTTAATTAAACACTCAACAACTAATTAACACACATGCATTTCATTTTTGCAAATATCAAAACACAGAGTTTGAGACAATTAATTACAAAAATGTAAATTGTTTTCACTAGTAATATTGTAGAAAGGTGTTGCACTATATCATTAGCAAATATGTCACGCCAAGCTTGGGGTAATGTGAAACAGCAAATTGCTGACCCCAAAAGCATTGTGAAGTACATTTTATTGTAATAGTTTAATTTTAACGACCAACAATTCGTTATGAAACCATGGCATTCCATGGTAAAAGCATAAGCAGGTGTAGAATAGTATAGAGAAAAATGGTCAAGTGTTTGAAAAGCACTGTGTGAGCATGGATTCTGCAGCTATATGGGGTTGTCTGTATGTCTCACTTACATCGTTACATATATCTGGGCAGTCGTTTATACAGTGCAGTTGTCAAGAAACTTGGTATTCACATTATTTAGTTTAAGTTCTTGAGAGTATCAGATTCTGGAGATACAGAAGGGGGTTGGGGGTCTGTTAGTTCACCCATCACTCTTATAATTGGATAATCACTTATCAAATTGTTATGAAACTTGTTAATTATTATTCTATACTATTCTGTTAACACTGTAGATATATGTCATGGTCAGAAACTGTATCATCATTTTGAATTTACATCTCTGGCGGGTGGGAGTACAGTATGTTATTGACATACAGTATATGTTACAGTTAGGATCCTGTGGGATTTACTAGCTACAGCCAATCAGAGCTCTTTTGCTAGCTTCCAGAACCCACTGCCTACCCACTTACAACAACTACAGCACATGCAAAATTCCTATGTAGTGTAATGCATTGTGAACTTAAATTGTGCAACAAGTATTGGGACACTATAATAGGGATAGTTTATACACATACTATACATTAATGTAAACTACACCAACAAAATAGTCCTGACTGACTATGCTATGTTGGATATTGAACTTTACAGATGTGGAATTGTCTACTAATAAATAATTAAATACATAAATAAACAAGCTAGTGTTTGGTGATAACAGGTCATCCAATAAACAGTATCAACTCTTCAAATCAGTTATCATAAATACAAAATCCAGTAGAAAACTAATAGTGTACCAATATTGATGGCATTCAATTAGATATTCAGTAAAACCAAAACTGAAAAAAATATATACAAATAGCCTCAGATAAACGTGGGTAATAAACTCTGTGAGGTTAATTATGTACAGCTGTGGCCACATGTTTTCAATCACCCTATAGAATTAACTAAATTTGCTTCATAAAGTTGAATGAAACCTGCTGAATAATGTTATGTTAACATACTGAATTGCATACCGTGTTGTAGTTTTCCACATACAGAATGTAAAACTGACAACAATTAAAAAATGTGGCATTTCAAAATCTAATATAAAATACTGTACTACTTTTATGGCTTCCTCTAGACTTTTGCAATATCGTATATTTTTTTAATTATGTCTGAATCTTAAAATTCTAAATTCTAGACGCAAAACTTTTGGCCATAGCTGTATGTGTTTTCAGATGATGCTTAGGTTAAACTTAGAGACAGTGAGCCTTTAATTAAGAGCTTCTAAAAGCTTCTAAACTAGTCTTTGTGCTGCTTACTCCTGTACAATTACTTACAAACGATAGGTTTTTTTAAGATATATATATTACAAACGATATTTTTTTTAAGATATATATATATATATATATCTATATATATATATATATATATATATATATATATATATATATATTATATTATATATATATATATATATATATATATATATATATATATATATATATATATATATATATATATATATATATATATATATATATATATATATATGCCTTTGTCACCAAGTGAGACAGGCGATCATTTAATAAAGGCATAATTAGTTACACTAGAACTGAGGATGACTGCATGTTTATGAAGACAATGCAATATTCCATTACTGTGGCTGACACCTGTTTTTCTTTTTAATATTTAAACAGGGAAATTGAATAGTAAACATCACAAAACATATTGCAACACTGCTGCCAGCAACCCAGCTCAGAGCGAGCGAGAGAGAGAGAAAAAACAAAGTACACATTTAATTATTTTTCTCTTCCATAAACAACTTTAATTGGAATCTAAAAACAGCAAGGGACAACGGTTCAGTTCATTAGGGACTAACTAACGCAGGAAGGGACAGATAAAGACCTTTTGTATAATATGGTTGTACCTCTCGAGCATCATCAGAGCAACATGCAGAGTCCTAATGACTAAGTAACTGGCATTCTCATTATTAGACTTATGAAGCATAAGTCAGGTCCCCACAAGCTTCCAAGGTACTGATCATCAATTATTTCTCTAATTGTGTGTTATGTTTGCATGTCTCACAGTGAAAGGAAGGAGCCGTTGGAGCGGAGAAGAACAAACATAATAATTACTACCTCACTGACAGTTGGTTTGTTGGTATCTCATTATTTATGATCTGTTGTTTAGAAGATGTGACTGCACATGTAGGCAAAGAAACTATATTATTGCAACTCTGTAAGTATAGTCACACCCTGTTGAACTGCTTTTAACAGGGACATTTGTATGGATACCTATAGCTTATCTTTTATTCTATAGCAATTGTTGGTAACACATTATTTTAAGGAGCACTTTTTTGAGATAAGGCTTTACTTTATTATACAGCTTCTTCACTGACAGCAATTAGTTTTATTGTCACTGACATATTGACACATGTTGTTAATTTAGTATATTACTTGTATATATATATATATATATATATATATATATATATATATAATATTATATATATTATATATATATATATATATATAATATATATATAGTATATATTAATAAAATCTCAGGCTTTAGCATATTTCTTCAGATACAGGGAGTTAAAGATGACACATTTTTAAATAACAAGACACAAATCTTGTGATTGTTCATGATTACCTTCAGGCTGCTTATTTGCAGTCTCTATACCATGAATTATAGTTTGTCTGCAGTTTTAGGAGTTCAAATGACTGATATGTTAAGAATGCAGTTTTCATTGATTGACTATCCAGTGCTAATGTGGGTACGTTTTTGAAACGTACAACTGGGATAGTCTAACCTCTAGTCTAACTATTCTTTTATCACTTTGCTGTTTGGAGCATGTATGGAGGACACCTCATGATGATGCAAGGTGCCCAGTATTGGTTGCTGTAAAGCGCTTTGGGATTTCTTTTATTGAAAGGCGCTACACAAAATAAACATACTGTATTATTATTGAAGAATACCCATATCCTGGTAACAATCATTTATCTTGAGATAGGTACCAGCCATAACTGTCACTCCAAAAGGGATTTATTTTAATCATTATTTTCCGATCTGTGGTAAACTTTGATAAAAGCATAGCAAAAAAAAAAAAAAAAGCTAAATATTACAAGCACAACAGCATGGTAAACTGTTAAATTATGGTTCATTTTTAATAACCATTATAGTAAGTTTAATTTAGGCCGGGCAGTCCTGCTGTTTTGCTATGTGTTAATCCAATGCTTCCTTTAACCTTAATTATCATACAGCTTGTTTATAAGGGGAGGGGGTGTTGCAATCTTGCCCTAGGGTGCAGTCACATGAGTCCTGCTCCTCGCCCCTGTGTAACTCTGTGTAACACTTGTGTAACAATTGTAATTTCTTACAGACATGACATCAGCAGCTGAAACTTTGCAAAACAGCCAGCTGGTGATACCCAACTGAATGTCATAGATAATATAGACATAGGTATAGGTATATATACAATGTTTTTTCATAGATATCTAATCAGTAATACCATATTTTCTGAATAAATTGCAGTATAATATTGAGTATTTCTAATATACTATTTTTCAACCATTTCTCCCCCTTTGTATCATTTGAATATACCAGACAGTAATTTACACAATGTCAGTTACTGACAACCTATGGATATAGCAGCAAAGTCACTCTAGCTGACAAAAGAGCTTATGTCATCTTATTGGTGCTCTGCAAATGTGATTGTTATTTCATGGTCTGCACAAGGAAAATTTGTTCCATAATTAAATGACAATATAAATGAGAAGTTGAGAACTAGCATGTGTTTTATTAGGCTTTAGAATGGTGTAATCAAACTAACATTTAGTGCAAAACCTTGATAAATTACTGACAACATTTTGTTTGGGCGGTGTGTGTGTGTGTGTGTAGATATATTATAGTACACTAGAATGATACAGATATTCATTTATTACAGTCTTTTTCAACAGACTTTATTAAACATGTCAATTCTGTATTTATTTGACACTTTTTGCTGTTTCTGTGTTAATTGACAGAGTGATGATTTATGATTGAGCCTGCAAGGTCATTCACATGTAATCCCAACTTTGAAGGCTGGTTCTTTTCATTTGCCTGTTTAGTATACGATACTTAATTCATTGCATAAATCTGCCATGTAAATGTTTTATCCATCCATAATTCATTAAAATGTTTAATTCAAATCAGAAAAATTATTTGCTGAGCAAGTCATAATGTATAACAGTTAATCAGGTAGAAAAATTTACAAGACCTTAGTTTACTTTCTGAGATGTATTGGCTGACATATAAAACTCTCAGGGTTGTATTGATGTGAGCATCAGGTGTGCCAATAGGTGGCTTGCTGGCATTTCATTTTCTAGTGTGCTAGGGTTCACAGATTTTCAGAATTGGCTTCACAATTTAAGAGTACTTTATTTCTTATCTGTTTTATATCTTATTATATTTTAATATAATTCCCATTTGTTGTTTCTGTTTAGATATTTGTTTAATGTGTCATTTTTCAACTACAGGGTTTGCTTCTGAAAAGACTAATAAACTGAATTTCTGAAGTAATTTCCATCACCTGTGACTTAGTCAATGGAAAATTACTATACAAAACCACAGTCGCAAAGGGGCAGAAATGAATGTTGCAGACCTCTAGTGGTCCTCTCCAAAACCTCACTTCATAAATTCAGCTAAACAGAAACAGCAATAGAGAATACAGCACCTTCTCTCTAATAAAGCAACGTATGAAAATAATGCTACTTTTTAAAAAAAACATTTGTTGTCTGTTACTGTATTGCTGCCTATGCACCATGGGGGTGAAATAAAGAACAAGAAAGCAATGGAAAATCTCTATTCCCATAAGATGCATATTGTTAAGTAAGCAATTACCCGCAGCAAAAAACAACAGCTAAACATATTTCTTATGGTAAACACATGCAAACATTTTCAGTGGTGGTTTGAAATATACTTCCCTAAGCGCATCACAAGAACTTGTTTAGTTTTATCAAGAGACAGAAGCAATTATTGATTTTGACACCGGCACATCTTGATATAAAAAAGTAACTTTATAAAAGCACCACCATCAGACTCGTGGTTCTGTGCATTGCCACTAGAGGAGGCCCTGCCCTTGAAATCTTTACCATAAGGTTCTGCACCACCCAGAGGGTGTGGTGGTTTGGATAGCCACCTTTGGATTGGATCGCTGTGGGCTGCAATCTTGATTTCTGTTGCATCAACCTAGCCCCTTGATGCCAGTCTTAGAACACATGTGGCTGAATGCCTGCTAACTCTTGGGAAAACTACTCTCGGGGAAAGCTCTGTTCTGTACTTTATATGGAGACATTTCAGTCTTGCAATATACTGGTCAGTTTCAGTAGAAATTTCAACAATAGGTTTTTGATCTGAAAAGTCCCTGTCCTTGGCATTGTTTAACCTTGGCATGGGTAACCAATGTAGCTGGTTTCACAGCCTGTAATCCTTAATCTCTATTAGATTAGCCCAATCAACTGAAGGTCATAAAAGATAATTAGTCATTAAAATGCTGCTTTTGAAGGAGAGCACAAGATGCCTTTTACAAGTACTTCAATGCAATAAGGATTTTTCAATTAGCAGTCTTTTTTAGATGAAGATTATAATGCAGAGCAGAACCAAAAAAGGACATTAATTTAAAAGGCAAAACAACCTTCTGTAACCTTGAGAATAATAATAACACAAAGGGCACAAGAAGGCAATGATACTGTATAGTCAGACTGTAAGTTCTTAAGGTATAACAAAGAAACCACTAGTTACCAATATTGCCATTTGTGTGTTTCACCCAGAGCAAAATATTCTCACTCTTAAACTACTCCATGTGTGCATCACAATACCACGTTTGTCAACCTGTGCTTTATTTTAAATGGATGTTTTATGTCATCTACATTATATATCACCTATGCTGATCTGTCTTTTGTTGTGTTTGTTTAGATCAGGGCTGTGCAACAGATGGCTATTAAATTATATATTATAATATGTCAGGAAACGTGTTTAATGGGTATAAAATACTGAAGCCGTCTGGCTAAACAGCCTTTTTTGTTTTGTGTTTATGGCTCTTAAGTTCTCCGTGACCATCGGTCGAGTGTGGCTCTTTTTGATAAAAATGCTGGACTCTGGTTTAGATCCTTATTTATGATTCTTACTTACTATTGCAACAAAATGTTTTTCACTTTCCACTGGCTGTATTACTGATTTAGGCTGAAACAGTCAAATTACAGAATGCACCCGTCATAGGATATTAAACGGATAAGAACTAAAAAATTCCACAAATGTAAAGAATACAAAGAATCACTTTAAGTTCAAAGGCACTTTTGAGTAGTTATTGACATAAAACAAAAAACATGTTAGTGTAAAAGTAAGCAAATATATTCCAAACCCCTTGGTAAAATTAGCATTCTGAACAAAGAGAACCTAAATGTCACCAATTAAAACTTGAATAAATGTGTTTCTTGATTAGTCTATTAACTGTTAAATATTTATCAGATAAGATGTCAATAGCTAGTGGAAGAGACTAAAACTTCATTTGAAGGTTTCTTTTCTGACCGTCAGACAAGACATGAAAGATATGAAGTTTGTTCAGGGTTATGTTACTATTTCAATACATGATTCATGTGCATGTTCTGTCCAGATTAAAAGAAAATCATTTTGAAATGATTTATTTGGGATTTTGACACTTGACCATTTTTGCTGTTGGACTGTTGGTATTGGGAATTCCTTCTGTATGAACTGAGCCCCAAGCACTTTCCATTGATAACACTATGTAACACAATTTTTGTTCCTGGGTAGTAAGTGTTATTTCCTACTTGCTTATGCCTCAAAAGTATAGAAAATGGCTATTATTCCCCACAAACTTTGCTTTTGTGACCAGGACAGTGATATTTTGAAATTTACCTATTTCCAATGAGAAAACGGGCGAATTTGTGTCTTTTCGTTCACATAAAGTCAGAAAAAAACAGCATATGAATCCAAATGAACATGTATTTATACTAAAGTAATACAAAAATGACTACAAAAGACTTAGAAGTGAGTAGTTTTTCGAGATTTATGATTATACTGTAAATCACTTTCACGAATCAGCCCCCAAATGTAGTCTCCCATAATGTTCTCGTTATACTGTCCTTGGTAGCGGTGTTCAAAGTCCAGTATATCCTGGTGGAAGCGCTCGATTTGCTCCTCCGAGTCCGCTTCCATGTTCTCCTTGAATTTATCAAGATAAGCATCAAGGATATGGACTTTGAGGGACATCCTACAGCCCATTGTGCCGTAGTTCTTCACCAGAGTCTCAACCAGCTCCACATAGTTTTCAGCCTTGTGATTGCCCAGGAAGCCCCGAACCACTGTGACAAAGCTGTTCCAAGCCACTTTCTCCTTACTAGTGAGCTTCTTGGGGAATTCATTGCACTCCAGGATCTTCTTTGTCTGTGGTCCGACGAAGACACCGGCTTTGACCTTTGCCTCAGACAGCTTAGGGAAGAAGTCTTGAAGGTACTTGAAGGCTGCCGACTCCTTATCTAGAGCTCTGACAAATTGTTTCATAAGGCCCAATTTGATGTGCAGTGGTGGCATCAGCACCTTCCGGGGGTCCACCAGTGGCTCCCACTTGACGTTGTTCCTCCCCACAGAGAACTCGGTCCGCTGTGGCCAGTCCCGCCTGTGGTAGTGCGCCTTGGTGTCCCTGCTGTCCCAAAGGCAAAGATAGCAGGGAAACTTGGTAAAACCGCCTTGGAGACCCATCAGGATGCCACCATTGCAGCCTCTTGATGCCATCTCAGAAAAATGCAGATATGTAGGCAGCTGGAACTAAACTGAACTGGTGGGCTTAAGGCCCCTGTATTTATACTACTATTTATATTACTGGAAAGTTCTAGAAAGTTCTAGAAGTTACTTCAAGTTTATTCAGCACTGAATCTATCTGGAATGTTCTGGAAAATAGGTAAATTTCAAAATATCACTGTCCTGGTCACAAAAGCAAAGTTTGTGGGGAATAATAGCCATTTTCTATACTTTTGAGGCATAAGCAATTAGGAAATAACACTTACTACCCAGGAACAAAAAAAATAAAAATTTGTTACACGGTGTAATTCACCTACACAATACTGTATGTTCTATAGTATATGAAGATTCAGTAAGTCCATGTTTTTTGTGTACTGGTATAAGGGTTTAGACTTGTGACACTGTATTGGAGACAAACAAGCAACATTATGAATTAGTATTGGTTGCCATTGTCTGCTTTACCCATAAGAAGAAGCAATGAAGCACACTACACTGGAAGGTCATGGTCTCTGAATACCTGCCATTATAAGTATTAATTTCTTCTCTGACCTGTTTTTTATCTAAAATAGAAGCAAGAATACAATTTGGCATATGCAATGGATGGCCAATGTTATAGACGTGGAATCAATATGTATTTACTGATAATACAGCGAGCATGAACCTAATTCTGGGCCTACAGTATAGTGTGTGGTTGCTTTATTGGGAATAGTAAACCTTATTTAAAATCATTTATACTTTTAGGATTTCATTAGTCTGATTCTTTATCATTTTGGTACTATATTATCTTCTACTAAACTGGATCACGATGACATTATGTAAAATAGTGTAGTTATAGCACAGCAACCCACCATGTCTATCAGGGTACTGAGGGAGCAGGCAAGAACCCACCACTAACAAAATGCATGTGGTCCTGATATGATAGCACACTGCTTGTACAATATGGTACCATGGTAATGCATTGCATTGCAAGTCTGTATTGGTACCATTTGTGTGCCGAATAGGAAAATGTTATCCCTTTGACCATTATATCAATAGCTCATGCATAGCTGACATTGTGACTAGCTCCACTAACTAAACCATTGCCATTGTAGTGCCATATATATATATATATATATATATATATATATATATATATATATATATATATATATATATATATATATATATATTATATATATATTAATATGGAATAGAAAATGGAAACATACCATATATGGATAGAAAGATAGATACTGTCAAATGTTTGTATTGACTAATATTTGATTACAGGAAAGTATATCAGTCACCAGGATAAACTAAAGCTTCCTAATGTCATACAGTTTAATATGCAGTTCTGCTGTCATCATTGTATTCCAGTATTTACCTCTCACCTCTCAGCCATTGTATGTTATCTGCCATGTGAAGGTAAACACACACTCAAGTCAACATTACTCCTCTGCAGTGTTTCTGTTTTAGTGCCATCATAACCACAAGAACTTACTATGTATATTTTGCAAGCTGCAAATCATCTGTGAGATACTACTGTTCCACTAATTGCCATAAGAAGCTGTGCTCATTAACCATCTTGCTTGGTGCACAAGCTAAACAACCTCAAATGAGCCAGCAATTATTGCAACATTGCCACTCATTCTATTACTCATATCAAAATATCAGCTGTAAATAATGTTTGGTATTACGCATTTCATCAACATATCGAAACAGCTTATTAAGGATATTTGTTTTAAACAGCCTACAGACACATTATCTTACAGATCATTTATTGACCAAACTAAGTTTCTTGTTTACCCCTAAAATGGTGCAACATTGGCATTGGCAAAATCAAGCTGTTTGTCATTTCAAACCCTGCAAATGTTGTGCAGCTGCGGAAGAGCTCTATTATTTATTACCAGACAAAGTGCAACCCGGGAAACACACACCCACATAAATAAAAAGATATGCAGATTATTTGAATGTGTTCGTTGATTGCAAGCCATTCATCTAAATGTCCTACCTCTGTGCTATTGTCTGCCATTGTAAAGGATGAAAGGGAAACTGAGATTTTGTGTGGGCGGATGGCTTGCTTTTCTGCTAAATGTACTGAAAGAGAGAGAAGAGGCTGGGATTAAACAAAAAAACAAAGGTTGAGGGAACATCTTTTGACAGACCATTAGCAGTAGGATGATTGGCAGATTTAACAGCACCTCTTACACATTATCCAAGAGACCACTGTAATTATTCCAGGTGCTGCAACGGAAATGTCTCTAGGTTTTTTGTTTTGTTTTTCATGAGGAACTGGCATGTTTAATGTTGGTGAGCAGCTGCATTGAACCAAGCTTCAGGTGCGCACAGGCATACAGAGAAAGAACTGCTCTTTATACTCCTGGAAATAATTGGATGAGAAGGCTAATTGAGCATTGGAACTAGATACTTCTTAGAGTCAGCACATGCTGTCATAAATATGTAACTCTTGCTCAGTCTTTGACAACATTGTTTTTATTATGAGTAGCTGTATAAACAGCGGGGGATTGATCCATTTCCAGACTTGTTCTACCAAAGAGTTTTTACAAGTTGGATGGTAACACTGCATCTACCTGTCCTCCTTAAAAAATGAGATGTTTAGTGTGTCATTCTTGTTCAAATTAAAAGGGTTATAAGCTATAAATTAATTAATAAAAAAAAAATGTAGAAACCCTTGCAAATGCAACACACCATGAGGGTCTATTCAACTAATCTAACTACTACCATTTACATAATTATCTTCTTCTTCATTTTCTGATAATATTCAGGTTTTCTGATAATATTCAGGTAAAATCACTATTTTAATGATTCAAACAACAGTATTTAGATTCCCTACCATTTAGATCAATTGGAGAGCTGCACATATCTTTGCAAACAGATACCATTGATGACTAAATCAGGTAATATTAAAGGTACATTTTCAAACAAATTCCCATCTGAGCAACACGTTTTAAAAGATGAACAGTAAATGCTTCATGCGCCAGCAGCACTCCATTTATTAAGCCCAAGGCTACATGTTGTCAAGGAAATGAGCAAAGCTCACGAGAAAGGCAAACAGATCCTGAAATAAGCAGCTTGCAGTCTCAAGATGCATCGTGTCAGTAACATACACCCCCCCACCACGGCTGTATATTCAGAACTAAGCATATCAGTATGATGAAACAGTATAAACAGAATAGCATAAAAAAGAATTAGCCATTAAACACTTTTATCACAATTTGATAAGCAATTCTCAAGATAATGCAAAAATGTATGTGTTACATACAAACACACACCAACATCCCCAGAATGTGACTCTCTAATTAACATGCTAAAAAATGTCAATAGTCACTTTCATGACAATTTGATAACAGTGCCCCAGATAAAGTATATGCAGAAATGAAAGTGTGACATGCAGATGGAGGTTTGTACATACAGACAGAAACCCAGTATCTCAGGTGATATGATTATTCAGTTTGTGTAGCAGTATCCCAAAAGCTCTGCTTTTTGTTTTTTGTTTTTTTGTTTTAATTACTGAACAATAATGCAACAAAAAAAAAAAAAAAAAAAAAACATCTCACACTGAACGCTTGTGTATGCTGTGAATGTGTTTGGGTGTAAAGTCCATCAGAGCTGAAGTAAAATGTGATAAAAATCCCACTCTTCCTAGTGAGCTACTTAAGCAGAAAAGGATCTGAATGTGCCACATAAGATATGAATTAATAGACCATTATGACATCTCTGTGTAATTATTGCTTTGCTGAAGACATACTCAGCAGCATTTGAGATTTAATTACAGTTTCTTCTATTTATTTTTGCTTGTAAAGTAACACTTTTTTTTAAAGGAAATATTTATTTAGTGCTGAAAAGAGGATGTGTAATTCCAAGGTTCAGATGTTTTATGCTTGTTTTTATACAATTAAATGCATTTGTTTTGTGTCATTGTCATAATATATTTTTTTGTTGTTGTTTTTGTTTGTTTGTCTGTTTGTTTGTATACTTGTCTGTTCTGTACCTGTCACTTACCAGTATCTTCCAAACATACGTCTTTAAAGAACTGGTACCTATTTTCCATTGTTTCTTACAATACTCCTAATTCTCTTGGTTTTACTTTAAATGCTTTTTGTAAAAAGTGACTGCAGAGTATGATACTAGATTTTGAATGATTATTGTTTGGATTTCAATGGTTTATTCATCCATTTCTCAAAAAAGATACATTAATGAATAAATAAATAAAACATATGTCTTATAAATATCATCAAATCCCCTAAGGAGAATCAACCTAAGAAACAGGAACATATTGTAGTTAGTTCTGTACAATTCTAATTAACGAAGCAGACGGCAAGAATTTTTTTTTGGGAACATTGAGTACCGTTACCAAGGGATCTGATAGGCATGTTCTCTTTTCCTGGTCTTAAGAGATTAAAGATTTGGAAAGGTTTCTGTATCTTTCCAACTTTCTTTATCTCAGATAGCAAATTCAATGGACAACAAGGCATTGGGGACCAATTCTGAATTAGGAAGACAAACCTTACAGTCAGTTCTTAAATAAGTGAATGTAACATATATACTGTATTGTATTTGAGTTTGGCCCGGTGATAACATCCTTTTAGATGGCATGCAGCCAATTGTGTTGATTTGGCAGCTAAATCGAAGTTTTTGACTTTGGTCTGTGTGTGCAAATTCATAGTTGGTTGAATGGGAGTAACACAGAATGCTACCAATCTGCTCTATATTGGCATGTTATAGTTCACAGTTAGTATCAGGGATTCTTCCACGTTATAGTGAACATTCATTGTCAAACTAGCTAAAACACATAATGCTGGTTTGCTGGGCTGTTTCAGGAGCTCTCATATCCTCATATTCATCAATCCCTCTCCTTAAATTAGGATTTGCAAACCTCTGATTCCCAGTATACCTGTTTATTACTTTCAGTGTGTATGTTTTTTTTTTTTTTTTTTTTTTTTTTTTTTTTTTTTTTTTCATTAGACAAGACTAAAAGCTGATTGCCGTTTATAGGTTATGGCTCCCTGGTGGTCACTAATTTACAAATTCATTACTCTAACGCTTGTTACAATTTGCTAAATACAGTGATTGCTAAAAGCCTTGTACCTTAAAGGCTGTACACACTGTATGTTAGTCCTGCGTTGGCAGTCACCTTTGCATTAACTCATTTCTGGAGGGTCAAATATAGAACAAATGCCACACAGTGTTCTGTATTAGTAAGAAAAAACAAAAGGATAACATTTGGGGTGTCACAATACTTGTGGGACGTCTTGCTTACTAAAATATATTTTCCTGTTTTGAAATTGCAAAGATTCTTTATTCAAGGATACCAAGATAGAGTAGACCCCTACCTTACGGGTTAATGGGCAGACAAAACCACAGGTGTGTGTAGTTGTTGTGTTTTTGCAGTTGTTGTTAAATTACCATTAAAAAAGTCAAATATAGTCTCTGCTACCATATCTCTGTATTTCATTATCGTTACTTTTCCAGAATCATTTTTGTCTGAAGACTAAAAGCCACAAGTTTGGAAAAACAGGGGCTTTTTTAAACTTCACTGGAGCATCTGCAGCTCCTCACTCACTGTACTTACTCAATACATCAGCTTGTGTCTGTTATGCAAAGATTTGTGTTTATGTGACTCAGTTCTGGGTTTGTGCACTGCTACCAGAAGGCAACTTGAAATAGATTGTACCTGATTTAAAAATATATATATAATTTTATTGCATTAACCACATTAAACAAATACCACAATCGCATTAACCACACACATAAACAAAAAATAGGGCAACTTGTATTACCTGAGTAAATACCAAAACTTCTGATTTTTACATGGTAGCTAGTGTAGTAAGTGTGTAATAACATGGACATGGTCTGTACCATGGTGTTACTATGTAACTGACAAAGCCATTACTCTTGATATTAATTATGCCTCCAGCTAATTTGACATATAACCTATTTACAATGTTTGAAATGTGAATTCTGGCATTTTAAGATCCTTTCATCTATCTGTTAATGAGATTTAAATTAAGAACTTACATATACAGATGAAACAGTTTTCTATCACCTCGCTTAATATCATACCCCGTTTGTTATTACGATTTTTTTAAAAACCACTCGCCATGCACCATAGGTTCTTTGAGAAACTACATCTCCTAATATCATCTCACAAACCTGATATTGTCACGTTGTGTGCAGCCTGTTAAATATTGCGTGGTCCGGCTTTGCTAAGTAACCACACTAAATATTTAATTTCCAACGCAACTAATAACTAATAATCTGCTCGGCTGATAAACTGAAATTTTATGCAGCCCGTCAAATGCTGTGTGGGCGGTCTTAACTTGATAAAGCTCGGTTACAAAACAGCAACGTCACCAAATTGTTCTTCTTTAACATATTAAGCGCACACAGGCACGCTCGCACGCACGCACACACACACCTCCAAGTGTCCCGCCTAATCGATAGCTCTCATCAGTCGACAATTCATGCCTTTTCTAGATAATGACACAAACTGTTTCGTTCCAGTTAATGACACAAAGCGTATGTGTCCTGTAGTAAAATAAATCCATTTGTTTAAATGTAAAGAACGACTAAATGTACAGCATTAAAATAACTACTCTTTAATTGGTTTTCTTTTCTCTCTCTCTCTCTCTCTCTCTCTCTCTCTCTCTCTCTCTCTCTCTCTCTCTCTCTCTCTCTCTCTCTCTCTCTCTCTCTCACTCGTAATGTGCTGTCATAGGCAAACGTGCAACTCGCTTTTATCACGAATTATAGCTGCACCGCAATCATGACAAAAAGCGGGTTCATCTGTATGTTCCTTTGTGCTTTAGGAAAAAAACATCAAAATAAATATATTCTGAACTTTGCCGTTGTTGCTCACTTTATGTACTGCACTGACATCTAGAGGCAAGTTTGGGAAGCAACACAACAGAGTGACACGAGTGGTTAATGTGGAAACTGCTTTACACAGCTATTACTTAGCAGCAAAGCTTCTATTTGTTAATTTGTATTAACGTCAAAATACAGTTAAATATTATAATAGTTTTGCATCGACACACTAGTGATCCTTTAAGGTAGTTTGTGCAATTACAACATTCAACTAATAGGTGGCGCTGTTTGTTAGGAATCAATCCCAATAAGAGTAAATGTCAATTTAAAAAAATTAAATGTAAAAAAAAAAAAACAATCATTAAAAAGACATTAAAGCAAAAGTGATGACTAAATATTTATTATGCACAGTATATTGTTTAAACAGCATTTATAATATTACATACATTTATTTTATGATTCTATACACACACGGACCCGAAGTCATTCAGTTTCCAGCTTCTTAGATCCTTTTCTCAAAGGTTGTGGTTTAATAGCAGACACTGCCCTGCAAATCTCTGGTGACTATTCTGCCAGTCAGTTCAACTTTCTGAAACAGCAAACAAATACAAAAGGGCTTTAGGGAGATTTGTTTGGCTTCATGCCCAAATAAGACTTCAGTCTAGCCAGCAGTGTTTGCTTAAAAAAAGAGTCTACTATTAGCTATAGAGAGGTTATGGAAACAATTTTTTTTTGTTAATTATTTTTTGTGGAAGAATGCTTTATCTAAACAGTGGCCTACTATCAAGAAGGCAGGAAATAAAGATGATTCAATTTGACATTAGAGTAAGCAAAGCTTTAGTAATTACCATGACTGTGTTGATATATCATGTTTTATAAAGGCTGTTTTTACAACCATGGTAGATGTAACTAACATTATTAGTAGACTCCATTACACTCCACTCATACAATTCTCTTTTCCAGGGAGTGCTGAGTGGCATGCTACAGTTTGCACAAATCTCTGGAATTACAGCAGTTTTACCTGTAGGGGTACAACAGAAAAACTTCTGCCATACATAAAGCATTGACAATTCTGAGCTCATGCTTCTTTTGTTTTAGTTTTATTTGACCGTTTTACCTCCCTCTCAATCACAATGCAGGATTCCTCTATCCACAAGCCTCATGTGGGCCACCTACTGGAGAAAAAAGGTATAACAACTACTACAGCAGATACACTGCTAATTTGCTGGCCTGACTGTGCAGGTTGAGTATCGCATGTGGTTCAGGGGCACCAACCAAATGCTTTAAAGCCACTTTCTTACCTTAGCTCAGCATTCTCTCAAGTTGTTGCTGTAGATTTCTTTTGGTGTTCACTCTGACTCAGTGATGCTTTTATGCTACAGGTAATCATGCCATCAATACTCCAGCAGAGGAGCAGGACAGGCTGAGACAGCATTACAATGTGTCTGCTACCCATAGAGATTCCTGCATGTTACTGTACCTTACAGGATGGATGTAGTTTGCATTTGTCTTGCAGATACTAGTTATGATTGTTTAAAGACAAAGTAATTCTGGCTCAGGAGGATAATGTCAGTGTATTTTTAACTTCAGTCAGTGACATGTGCACAATAGCTACAGTAATGACAAATGTAAAAATAAGCAAATGAATCATCTTTGACTGAACATATTCGTTAATGCCAACCAAAAACATGTTCAGCTTCAATCTTTTTTTTTTTTTCTTTTTTTTTAACACTATTAAAAGTTTTGAATAGAGGTTAAATGAAATAAAATGTAGTGAAAGCCATATAGATATTTGTAGTGAAAGCCATATAGGTTTACTTTATCCCTTGGTCTCAAATATATAATTTAATTCATGTCATTTCCCAATCCCTAATCTAGAAGGTTACTACACATTTCAATAGGAATCCTTTTTTACAGCTGGGATGGCAAACATCTATATGTGTCTGGAAGTGACTGATGAAGAACAGGGGTATATATATATATACCATGTAGGGCTAGAAACACATCCTGCATCTCATTGTCAATTAAACACGCCTCTGGGTTACTGGGTTTTCGCTGGTGTGTAGTATATTATTTAATGTATTTATATAAACAGTATAAACATATGTTTGTGATATAAAAACAGCCATCGGCTGTCATCTGGAAATGTTTTTAGCCTAATTGATTTAAAATTCAATATCAAATATTAACAGAAAAAAGGGAACAAAATCAAATTGGCCACAGGAAAGACAAACTTTTTCAAATGTACTGTTACTATTAGTTGAGTTGTGCTGAAAAGTAAAGCTACGATCCTATAAAAATAATGTGGTTTTTTTTTCTTTTCTTTTTGAAATGTAATGGATTTGCAACTTGCAGTATGGCTCAGTTTAGAACATAACAATAATGTTATTAAATAATCACTACCCTGGGGGCTTTTTTTGCAGAATGACCTTCTGCTGATTGCTTTGTCCTCTGTATTTCCTACTATAAGAGCAATTACTCAGTAAATAAAAGCTTTTTTTTTTTTTATAATACTACACATAGAACTATTCAATAGAGCACTGTGTAATGCTTGCTATAGATAGATAGATAGATAGATAGATAGATAGATAGATAGATAGATAGATAGATAGATAGATAGATAGTATAATCTCAGCTCAAAGGTATGCTGGTTTTTTTTTTTTAAAGGAACAAGCTAAAGTTTTGGTAGCCAAGTTTCAAGCAGTGCTTTCAGCAGGAGCTGAGCGCTAGTACTGAAAAAGATAATTAGATATGTCAACAACATACTGTATTGCCAATGGCTTTCTTGTTAAGGAACACAATAAATAACTGGCTAAAAGAAGAGCACCTGCAACAGGGCTTTGTTATGTGCGATGAAACACATGGCTTATGGATTAATCATACATAATGACCCAAAAAAAACATATTCTATGCCATGGTATTTCAAGGTAGATTGGAGAAAATTAAAAGAAGTGTGGATTGACCTGCTTACCTAAACTTCACGCCTTTGTCTGTATATACTTAAAAGACTCAACAGATGCTGACAAGGACTCATCATATTAATGACGTGTATTTTGAAAGCTTTGCTTTTGGTCTTTTTTGCTTTGTTTTTTTTAGCTCTGTTTTATGAAAATACAACTATCTTTTGTTCTTGTGATATGTCACAACCTTTTATCTATGGTTGTGGCTGTATTCTAATTGTATTTTGACTCATAAAGTACTTTATTTTGCGCCTCAATATATTTAGTCTTACTTAGTCATGGAAATGTAGAGGCTATTGGATTGGCATCTTTGATGAAGACCTTAGTCAAATGAAAAGGTAAAATAAGAACTCATCCTACATGTGACTTATTGCTGGTCGCCTTTGCATTTGTTTATGTGTTTAAAAATGTTATAACTTACAGTTTTATATCAAACTAAATGCTCAGCATTAACTTATTTTGGACTTGTGAGTGAACTTCACTGTCATATACTAGGGCACGACTGAAGGACTAATAAGGAGGGTGTATATAGATAGAATATGTAGCCTACAGTAGCACTTTACCAGGCATAGCAAAATTACAAAATTCAGTTGATCTAAACAGATTCATCATTTACATCACTAAAAAAAAAATCTTAATATTTCTACATACATAAATAATGGAAATGGCAAGCATACGGTGTTGGAAGTGTGGTTTTCATAACCTTGGGCCTGTTATTGTTTAAAAAGAGACAGTATTTAGATTGCAAACATTTAGAAAAATTAAATATATTGCAAATTGTGTGAAGTATTTTCATTCCAAGGTTGTTTTATTACGTAGCTTGATTTTTAGTTTATTTTTGGGGGGGGGCGGGGGGGGGGGGGGGGGGGGGGGGGGGGGGGGGGGGGTTAACAGCAGCTCAAAGCATGCTAGCTCGACATAAAAACAATTCAGATATTTGAATATAACCCAGAAACTGGAGATGCAGTACAAGGTGAGTGTTTTCACAAACATACTGCTGCTGTTTGTTAAGGCACACAGCTACAGTAAAAAATTGCTTCAACAGTCTCAGCTGCTAATTATGTTTTTAAAAAATGTCTGCATCAGAAAGGCATTTGAGCTTATATATTCTGGCCTATTTAAAAAGATAAAAATGTTACATTCAATTGGAAAGGTTGCCCTTGAGAATTTGTGATATTTTATACATTTTAAGCACCCCATTTCAGTCACAGTGACAAAAGATGTTCAGATAGCAGTGAGAGACTGTTGCTATGGAAACAGCTATTTCTAAGCACATTTGATGCATGCTTTGTGAAAATGTGTGTGTGGGGGGGGGGGGGGGGCAAGTATTTGTCACCGTGTATATGTATATGCAAAAGTACAATGTAAAAATGTAATGACCTTGAGTAGAATTTTTTTTTTTTTTTTTTTTTTTTTTGAAGATATTTTTAAATAAATTGAAGATTTACTAATTATAGTGTAGTCTTATTGTGATGTTTCAAAATGCTTGGTGTGTTTGGCATAATATTTGAACGTCAAAAATGCATTAGCATTTTTAGACCCATGAAATATATAAAACTATCAAGGTTGTACCAGAAATAATAAACCTAGTCCCCTCAAATCAATTAGGCAATGTTTTGATCAAAGTCAGTCATAGTGTTCCTTTGGTATGTGGCAACTGCAGCACCCCATCTGCCTAGCAGTTTCCTGATCGCGCAGCACAGATGTATTGTGGGAGCCTTTGGAACTACTGATAGACATTACAGCCAACAGCGTTCCATCTTTCATCAAAGCCTTCCATTTTAAAACATGGCACAAGTCAACCATGCGAAAAATATAAACATTTCGAAGAAGAAAATGAAAACGGAATGTTAAATGAAATACTACACATATAAAAGCATATTATGTGGAGTGTTTGTTTATGTGTTATCAAATGGTAATTGCAGCGCAGCCTAGAAGAAGCAGCCGCTGGCAGTGGGCAGGTAACAGTTGTGTGAAAAACTACAGATAGTTACAGCCCTCTCCCACCAGGTGTTGCTATTGAACAGCAAGATTCTAAATCTAAATCATCTGGTGTTATCTGTACTATACCTGAAAATAATTAACTTCATAATTCTCAAATCTTCCCATATCAGGTAAAAAAACAACTATAGGTAAAAAAACAAAACTATATATATATATATATATATATATATATATATATATATATATATATATATATATATATATATATATATATATATATATATATATATATAACATGGAACAGTAAAATAAGCAAAGTTACATTCATAGATGTATCCTTAAGTTAAAACTGGAGACATATGTATGTGTTTCTAATTGATGTATTAAAATAAAATTACAACCCATAGATATCTCACACTCCTCTGCATCGGATGATGTGTACAGTCATTCAGTTTTACAATGACAATGTAAAATTAAGCCCACCTACACATTTAAATACTTAGTTCTGAACAATGACGTTTTAAAATCTGACTATTTCGCCACTCCGTTGAGGGTTTTTGTGGGATGTTTAATTTACATCAATTAAACTGCCCACAAAACTGTTTAATTTTTTATTCACATCCATTTGAGTTATAAAAATAACAGCTGCTCGAAAAGTTTGTGTCAAAAGCTTAAGACTTACTTGTTCATCCAGTGAACAAGTAAGACAGGATACCAAGAGACAAAAGATAGTTCTAATCCAATCTGATTGGTAGGAGCCAGCCTGCACTGCAAGGGAGTCTGTACCAGAGAATTTCACAACTATAATAGCAGGCCAGAGTGAATAGTGAACGAGTTGGCAAGATGGGACAGACACAAATAATATTGATATCAAATAAATACACTACAAACTACATTAAAATTGATGCCATCGAGGACGTTCTTAAAGCCATGCAGAGATTGGATAGAGCGTGGCACCGCACTGATCACAGGGAGGAGTTTAGCAATACAAAGTGGACACAGCTATGCGAGTATGGCCCCTTACGTTTTGCTTTTGTTTCTTTTTTGATTTTGAAGACGGAGAGAACAGGAGCCATTGCTAATAAGCCAGCACATCCTGAGCACCCGCACCATCATAGCACTACCAAGGAGTACAGCACCACCCCGAGCATCCACACCATCATAGCACTACCAAGGAGTACAGCACCACCCCGAGCATCCACACCATCATAGCACTACCAAGGAGTACAGCACCACCCCGAGCATCCACACCATCATAGCACTACCAAGGAGTACAGCACCACCCCGAGCATCCACACCATCATAGCACTACCAAGGAGTACAGCACCACAGAGCACAAGCACTGGCACCCTGGACTGAAAATATTACTGTATATTTTATTGTGTGGGACTGCAAACCCCAAATTGTTGCAGAAGGGAACAACATAAATAAAAGAAAAATAACACTTGTTGCAATCACCAATGAAATAAGTCCTACCTGTAACGCCTTACATTTTTTTAAATACACCTCATTTGTACATTAATATGTTTTATTCTTCAACTTTTTTTGCTTCCCACCTGAGAAAAAGAAAAGGTCTTGAAAAATCCCCCTGCCTAAAGGAATACAGGTTAATTAATCACTTCATAAATGGTTGTGCACAATCGGTAACACATGGCACATGCCTTCCATGAGAACCAGTTATCACAGTCAATTGTTAAATTTGGTAACAAGCAATTTGGCGCTGTCTAAAATAATTACTATTTGACGGGGCTTCTGGATAACAGGACCAAGAAGAAAAACTAACCAGAATAACCAATATGTGTGAATTTACTTCGTTACTTGATGATGCCATTAGTCAGAGCAAGCCCACTGCCCTCCCACTGTTCTAATTAAATTAATTAGTATTGCGGTAGATGAACGTGTCATTGTGGGGCAGGGGCTAGACTAGAACTGAGAGGCTATTAGGTAGCTAAGCATGAACATGAGAATACCTTCTTAAACCACTCATCCTCCTAGGTAGCAAGGCCTTTGATAACCATGCAATGAAGTATTTAAAATAAGTACATAATAAGTGGATATTTCATTCTAGTTCATGTTTCTTTGAGTTTTGTAATCAAGTATTCAGAAATCTGACAGGGTTTTGGCAGCTGCTATAAGTTAATCTGAGAACAGCCTGTACCAAGTGTATAAAAACGTTCAGTCATTTAGCATGGAGTCCGCAAGAGCAATGCTGAAAAGTAAAAGCTTTTAGAATTGTGTTAGAAAGCATTCTGTAGGTCAGCTATTTGTTGGGTTTTACTATAGATGCAACTATAAGAATGAAATGGATTGCTCCCTGTAGATTCACAGAAAGTCAAATAGAACCAAACACAAACATGTTCTCAGCTTGTACAAGTACAAGTACAAAGGAAAGTGTTCTCAGAGGTTTGTAACAGTAAATGGCTTTTTTTATTTATTATTTTATTTATTTAGTTTTTAGTTTTTTTGTTTTTTTTTTAAATAAGGCCTTTTTTTTTCTTTTTATACTGTATTTTAGTCCTGAAGATACATTCTATCCATTTATGCAGTAAAGCAAAAAACAAAAAAAAGCCTTTTCTCAAGCTGCAACCAACTGCACAATTACCTTCTTGTCTTGCTTAATATCTGCTTGTATGAGTTGCCTATTGCATGTCAGTGTTTTACATGCATCAATTGTCAGTTGGGCCAACTGCTAATGTTTCTTTTCCCTCTGCCAGCCAAGTGGCTGTTTATGGAGCTTGTAAAACCTGTTAGTCCTGCTGAAGGGAGCTGAAGTAAGAATGTGTATGTTGTACATTGCAGTAAATTGTATTGTGAATTTCTTCTGTTGTGTTTTTATCATTTTGGTCATTATAACACTGTGGCTTGTGCGATACGAAAATGGAAACTTTGTTTAACTCTTTCTAGGCCTAAGCTGGTCTTTTTCACTGTAAAATACCCTTGTCAAAGTTGTCTTTACTAGAATAAACTCAAATTTATACAGCACTAATTCCTAACTCACAGTTTAAACCTGGCTTTCTACATTTGATTTTGCAAGGCTAAATTCTTAAAAACCTTAAATGGCTTGAAGCTGAGACGTAACTGAACTGAATTCTTTCTATGCCTAAGCCACATACTAAAACCTCCATAGCACACAGTTGTTTGTGTCAAAAATGGCTCCTGAGTCGATTCTAAGCTTAACTCTGCTTGTAAACAGTTCAATGGAAAGGCTGATGCTGTACATTTAGATACAAAGCTCTGATGGGTTAAGGATGGCAGACAGTGTTTTGTACATAGAGGCTCATTTAAGTGCAGCAGCTCATTCAAAATCATGTACATGGCAAGACAAATACAAATACAGAGTTAAAAGGAAATGCATTATAATTTACAATAATTACCCAATTCAAACAAAGCATGATTGCCCAGAGAAGTATACACTCACAGTTCAAAACTACCAAGCCTTTTGCTTCAGAAGTTGTGCATTCAAATTAAAGGTGATTATCATCATAACAGAATTTGATTGGTTTTTTGTGATTTAATTTAGAGAGCTTTGCAGAAATTCAGCTACATGTTCTGCATTATATTATACAGTATGTGGATACAAAATGAAATATGATTTAAGCCTCCCATTTTATGTTTACAATGCTTAATACTTTTTAAAAGTATTACGCATTATAAACATAATATTAACATAATATTAACTACTAAAATATGAACTACTTATTAAACATTTACAACAACAGATTTATTTATATTAAAAAACTAAAATAGATGTGTGGTAGGTCACACACAATGACTGTACAGTATAACCCTGGACTCCTTTTGCATTTGGCAAAATCTAAAGCATTAGTGTGATGTGGAGGCAGAGCAGTGACTAATGCCATAGTGAAAGCAAATAATCTTTTCTTTTTAAAGAACTGCCTTTCCATTTGTTTTTGTTGTATTTCTCTGTAACACTGTTGTCTGTCTCATGGGGCAGTGACTCTGGCCATACTATGGCTGATGTTGAAGCCAACAAATTTGGAAGTTAATGTAGCCTTCTTACAAGGAGATTTGGTAACACTTTAGATTTAGGCATATATAATGATGTAATAGCATCGGAATAACAAGCTAACTATCAATGGTTAGTGTTCTCACACGGAATAAGTGTGTAATTACAAGGAACTAGCCTGTACCACATATAATTACATCAGGTAAATACAAATGTTGTTCACAAACCCAACACCATGTAATTACACAATAGTTACTGTGTAAGAACAGTAACCGTTAGTAAGTACTCTGTTATTACAATGTAATTACACAACTGTTCGTGCTTTGTAATATAAACTGGCATTATAAATGTTTTATAGTGAAACTTTAATGTAATATTTAATTATATTTTGCAGAGTCTAAAAAACAACATAACATGCCAAAGTGCCAAACAGAACAGAGACATTGGATTTCATGTAATATTTAAGATAAAGAATAAAATATTTCATAACATTTCTTAAATGTATTGTTAAAAAAACAGCCACTTTTGCCTTGTTACTACAGTATATGATGGGCCTTCTTGAGTACTAAATTTGAATTGTTGGTATATGACAGAGGCTGTTAATAATGTTTTTAATTGACAAAATTTTGCTTGCTGTTAGTTTTATTATTATATTTTTTTTGTGTGTGTGTGTGCGTATGGTAACTCAGTGGTCTGTTTAATAGACTCGTAACAAGGGAGAAAATTTACTTAAAGAAAGTCTTTTGTTGAGTGACATCTTTGATGACTAGGCCAATTAGGTCCGAGAGAATAGTGTTGAATTGGCTCCTGCTTTCTCGTTCATTATATTTTGTCACAGACCCGGCTTGATTCGTCAATTTTGTATTACATTAGCTTGCTGAGAAAAAAGAAAAAATACAACGAAAAAGAAAAAAAAGCAGAACAAATAACTAGCTCTGATAATGGACATTCTGTACACGGTGTGACATTTACTGTCCAGCTGTCTACAAGACAGGCTGGCACTTCAGATGTAGCGGTTTATTTCCCACTGCTTCAAAGAGACACTGAGCTTCTCACTGAAAGGAAACAGAGATACTAATAGTTAGGATGAAATGTGCTGCTGATACTCTTTATTAGAGAGCTTTGCTAACAAGCCCTGTCCCCTTGGGTGGAATGAGCTGTCCATCACCCCCTGCACAAAGGACTACTCGTTAACGAGAAGGAATGAATTATAGGCACGCCTGTTCGTGAGATCACACATAAAGCTACTTGTTGAAAGGGCCTCAATTCATAAGGCAAATGTTACACAATCAGTTGTGACTGCAGGTACAGTTGATTTCTATTTTTGTTTATTTTTTTAAAGGTACCACGACTCATTCCCCATGCCCACTCCCTTCAAACTGTTGATGTTGTTTATGTATTTAAAGAGGCATTAGACGGTTTTTAACCATGTTGTGGTTTGAGACTGTAACAAAATTGGCATTGAAATGAAGAAAGTTAAGATAGTGATTTTAGAGGCACTGCAACAGATACGGTATTATACTGTCAAAAAAATGAAGCGTGTATTATAGAAAACAACTTTGTATTATCAGATGATCCATTGGAGGGGATAGGTTTGTAAAAGCCTTTATTGCAGGTAATGAGTTCAAATAGCATACAGTCTAGAGGATATAATCAATATTATTTGTTTTTCAGGTTTTATTGCATTGTACTGACATGTGTAAAAATGAACCAATGTACATTAACAATCCCACAATTTTATTATTATTATTATTATTATTATTTATTATTATTATTATTATTATTATTATTATTAGTAGTAGTAGTAGTAGTAGTAGTAGTATATAGTTATAATAATAATAATAATAATAATAATAATAATAATAATAATAATAATAATATGGCATGATAGATGGTTTGGAGTCAACCATATATGCTATATGTTTAGGCATGTTTTAGATCAATATATTAGCTGCAGGCTTTTATGTCATTAATGAAAATCAGTCATATCTGTCATTCAACTTCCTGTTGACCCCTGGTAACTTCTGCCTAAAGGAGGAATAAAGTAACATTTTGTGATTTACAGATCCAATAATTTGAGCACAAAACTATTACGTGTGAATCACATGGAAAGATAGGGTTTACGCATAAGAACAACATTCCATTTATAGCAGTGCTTCTGCTTTAGGAATGCAGGATCGTAGTCAATAAAATAGTTGTTTTAACTAAGATAGAAATACGAATAATATGAACATATTCTCATAATCATTTCTCAACTAGATTTTGTTCTCCTAAATCTTTAATGAAGAATACAGTAATTATCTGTACAGTTTACAAAACCAATTGAAATCACAGACAGAGAACCCTCCTTGCTATTTGTTTTAGTACTGATGCTTTTGAAGGCAAGCAAGCACAACAATGTAGAGATGTTAGTACAGAATGGGTCCACTATTCAGTATATACACAGAGCAGGATTTTCTTCTCCCACAAGTCAATCCATTAATAAAGGCATGTTGTGTCTGTGTGCTTTCCATCTCAGAGAGCGCCGACTCACTGCACTGCTCATTGAGAATGTGTGGGGCTGTTGCTATGGCAACC
The DNA here is from genome assembly GCF_017654505.1 of Polyodon spathula. Taxonomy (NCBI): domain Eukaryota; kingdom Metazoa; phylum Chordata; class Actinopteri; order Acipenseriformes; family Polyodontidae; genus Polyodon; species Polyodon spathula. The sequence goes on from NC_054550.1 coordinate 27,786,875, forward strand.
TTTAAAGACTACTGTGCACACTGAAGATGTGATGTTTTACATTATTATTTAATTATTGCAAGTATTTTGTATATTCATTTGATGATAACATATATTAAAATGCTAATTAAAATGATCCACTAATGGGAATGTTACCTTTTTTTATATATTTTTTTAGTTGTAAAAAATATAGCTTTGATTACATGGCGCATGGTTAATTCATGGAAAGTTACATTTTTGCTTCACTATATGTCCATTATAGAGAGGGAGTTATTTTATTATGTATTTTAGTCAGATGTGTGTTATGTGTCCCGCGGCGCCTCCCACCCCCTCCCCCGTTTATAATGCTCCTTGGTCATAACGTTCATATTGTGTGTCCCTGAGACCCAAGTTATAGCGAGGGAGCACTGTATATATATATATATATATATATATATATATATATATATATATACAACATACAAGGAAAACTGCTGTGTACCAAAAAGAAAAAGGAAATATAGGTACACGATGTGAATAAACAGATAAATAATATATAAAGATAGATAGATAGATAGATAGATAGATAGATAGATAGATAGATAGATAGATAGATAGATAGATAGATAGATAGATAGATAGATAGATTTCTAAAATAAAATATCATTTTTTAATCAAACAATTATTTATTTACATCCTTTAAGAAGTAATGTAGACATGGATGTATTCTGGCTTTGAGTTAGGAAACAGATTGTGGCCTACAATCATACGGTGATTTAAATTACCTGTTGTTTGTTTGTTATGCTATAGGTTTTTTTGTTATACTATAAATCAGGTTATAGGTTTTTATATGAGATTCTCAAAGCTCTTTAGCTTTTGGAATCTGCTTATAACAATTAGGAATTAAAAAATAAAAAGCTTTGAAATCTGTTCCATGTTATGGAATACATTTAGGGATTTTGCTACAGTAGGTGTGTCAGTAGGTGTATGTATATATATATATATATATATAATATATATATAGATATATATAATATATATATATATATATATATATATATATATATATATATTATTTATGGTTATAAAAATAAATCAAATCTTTTTATTTCAGTGGTGTCAGTTTTGCTGTGAAGAAAATGTATTAGAATCTGTACCGTACTCATAAACCATGTATTAACCTACTGTGTGCTTGACATACATATCAAACACTATTAGTTCGAATAATATATATTATTTCTATGATATGCAAGAAGCGATTAAACAATTTTTGAGATGAACGAGAGCCTAGGGATAAAACTGTTCATTACATATTTCATATTTGCTATTAATCCTTAATAATCATCTATGATTGTCTTAAACAAACAACATGCCACAGAAGGTTCAAGTTTATAGCAAAAGAATACACACCAGTGTTTCAGACATCACTACCCAGCAGTACATGGACAGGGACCTAATAAGCGAACAACATGGTAATTTACAGTAAATCAGTTGACAGCTCCTTGACAAAGCAAGGCCCTCTATTCAGGTCGATGATAAATGCTCTGTGATTTTCAGAATCCAAACCCTCGCCAGCTAATAAGAAATAGAATGGGGGATCATCAGAGTGATCATTACACAGCAGGTATGTTAAAAAATATGTCATTTGATGGCAGGTGTTGCAGTGTGCAGAACTACCAATGGTGAAACTGGAGTTAAGACTGGAGGTGTGTTATTATCACTCCTCTAAACTTTAAACCAAATCAAACATTTGGCATCTTGTTCTGGTGGTTAGAATTATAACTGAGCTTAGTGAGATAACGTTGTGTACTCAAGCCAACATCCACATGAGCATGACAGTGACGTTTGTAATAGTAAAAGAAGTGCTGTAAAGAAAGTGTGTTCATTACATAAAGTGTTAAGATGCAAGTACAATTTCAACAAATATCCATCCCACACATTTGATTATCTAAACGACTAAATCGTATGACTGATAGAAAAAAAAAACATTGAATAAGCCAAATATCCATTCAGTGTTAAAGTGCAATGAAATTGGGTTTGACAAGTTTGATTTAGAATTCGTTGGACTCAATTTATGTTTCGTTCCTTTCTTTATTTGCTTGACTTCCCATCTCTCATTTGCATCTGCCTGGTGCTATGTTTCTGCAACAATAACATCAATTAACTGTGCCCACTAAATCATTGTAGAAATCTGTAGCTAAACACAATTCATTCTGGCATGTCTTAGTGCCTATTGCACTGTGGGTGGTCTGATCAGCCTTCAATCAAGATGGAGCAACAGTAAGAACTCAATCAACCCTGATGCGGATTGTCCACAAACGGCTTGACTACATCCAGCATAGTGTGTTTACTTGTCCTAAAAGCGTCAGTCATAGGTGCACATTTACTTAATGTCTTTGAATGAGCAGCAGTGAAGTAGAAAGTGAAATGCTAAAAATAGACTGTGGTTTGACTGGGTTTTCACAGCTACACTGTGTAGTCACACTAATGCAGAGCTAAAGCAAAGTTGATTTTTAGGTCAGGTCATAAACTCAGATAAAGATGTTGTATTGTCTTGATATTCCCTTGTGTTGTGTATGATGTTTTACACGTATTTAAAGATAAAAGGAAAACTACAATAAAAGCATTATTAGCAGTGCTTATCTAATACTGGACACATTTTATAACTTGTGCACTGGGATATTTATTTTTTTCACTGGCATTAAAAGGAAATGGCAGCACGGTGGCATAGTGGCCAGGTTAGGCTCCAGCTCACAGCAACCCTGTAAAAAGAAAAAGTGGTTATTGATGATGGATGGATGGATTAAAAGGAAATCCTTTGAGGCCCAATGATAAACAGTATTTTTGTAGAGAGCAGAGCTTAATTGCAAAATAAGTATTTGGCACCATCAGCACACTAGTTTACAGTTTGCTAGTTTACAGATGGTTGGACATGAAACCTTAAAGTTGAACCTGTCACCACCGCAACCTCTACTGGTCCAGACAGACTAGCCATCCTGGGAATCATCTCCAGGGTCCAGTATCTTAGCAATATCTGTTGTTTATGTTTAGCGGGTTAGAAAGAGCCATTTGGATTACAAATATTACATTTACTAATATTTATCATGGGTGCTAAATTCTGTGATTGTATGTACTCCATATATTAACACCATGTATATGTGTTTAAAATAATGTATAGTGTATAAGAACAGAGTAATTACAATATAGTTAATGTACCTGTATTTTGATGTGTATCGCCATTTCCCATGGTGCTGCAATGCAACCTTACATTTCTGGATGGAACAGCAGGGTATGTATAAAATCTTGCCATTAGAGAGTTAATCTCAACCACTGACATTCTGCAGTCTGACACTAATACAAGGTAACACAAAATTGTGCTGTGATTGCATCCACAAAATGAAAGGGAAGAAGGCCCTCTTTCTCTCATGATGGAAAGTTGTACTTGTCAAAACAAGAAAGTCAGAAATCTTTCATCACCAGGTATTAACAGAGCATGTAAAATATCCCCCGTCTTTCAGGACAGTTTTATCTATGTTCTAGCATTGCAAAACAAGCATTCTGGATTAGAATACTAGATTGATATGCGATAGGATAGGGCTCATGGGACAAAAGATTTTCCAAACACTTTTTTTTTTTTTCATTGTTCCTATTAGTGTTATCTTTAGATACTGCAGGTTTTAACCTGCAATGTGGGCACAGTTGGTATAACGTACTTTAAAATAAGGTTGCTTTGAAATGATTTAAGATAACTTAATTTACAACACTGGGCATGTTAAATTCATTGCATAACAGTTTATTGTTAGAATATTGAATGATGCTTGTTGATTGTTGATTGTTTAAAACTACAGTATACCATTTACCTATTCTTACAAAAGCTCTCCACTCATTTGAAGATTTCCATTTTGTCCCATGTGCTGTATTTGAATGCTCTTTACTCTTTAGAGTTTTGCATACATTACAATACATTTCTATACTGTATCATGCTTGTCTATGCTTGGTATGAGATCTAAATGAGTGTAACCTGTGGAATGGCTTGTAGAGTACATGACATCAGACCATAAGTGGATTTTTTTGCTTTTGCCAGTGCTGCAGGTCTAAGAGAAATCCAATAGTAAATGTTGTAAAATTTGTAAAGCATAAAAGGCTATTATATATACATGTGTGTGTGTGTGTGTGTGTGTGTGGTTTTGGAAAGAGATATCACTGCAGTGTATAAAAATTATATATATATTGTAATGCAGCAGGGAGGAGGTTAATATCCTCCCTGCAGAAAACATGTGCATATGCACATTTTTGTTAATTGTTTTATTATTAATTACCCCCCGCACCTGGTAGCTATTGTTAAATTAAACCCAGGTGCAGGGTATTTAAGAGAGGCAGATAAACTGCTCTGGACTGCTGAGTAGAGGGAGACAGAAGGTGTGCTCTGTGTCCGAGCAGTCGAAAGAAAAGTACGGTGATTTGTGTTTGTGTGACAGGTAAACGGCTTAGCCGTCCTGTGAGTTAATTAGGTTTCTGTGTGTAGTAGTTAGTGCTCAAGAAAGAGCTAGGTGTTTGTTTTGTTTATTTTGTTTGTTTTATTTTGTGTATTAAAAATAGCGCTTAAGCGCTTAAACTCCATTTCTGGTGTCCTGGGTCCTGAATTAAAGGGGCAACGAACCGTGTGAGTTGTGGGATCTATTACTATATATATATATATATATATGTATGAATATGAATGTACAGTAATCACTGTTGTAATTAGGTTTTAATTGTTTTAAATTAACATATATTGTTAATTTGAATTAATTGAATGTCTGTGGATGGGCCACTGTGTGTATGGGCTCTCGCAGCTCTGCTCTTGCATGCAAAAACAAGACCAGTAATATTTCAGGCTGACACATGGCCTGGAGCTTAGCATTGAGTTTGGCCTTTTCATGTGCGTGAGGCTGGATAAAAACCAACAAAGGCAGATTTTAATTCCCTGCTGACGTCACATCCACACAGATCAGCCTGTTTAACATTTCATGAAACCTCATTTGTGACCAGGTAACCGGTGTCATTCAAAGGCAGGAGTTGAACATCGTGGTACTTAGCACCTCGTTCAACAAATCTCAACTTCACTTGTCCTGTAAAAGCACCAAATAAAGCAGGGTCATGTTGAGGCCTTCTGTTTACAGCTTTCTTTTCCTTGAATTATGATAATGTGTTGTACATGCACAGTATATTGAGAATGCTTTTGAATTAGAAACACTTTTATAAACCGGAATAGTGCTATAAGTCCATGTTTTAATGCTTATTTTAATCACCATAAAGTCAACTCAGTTGTAACTGGTTTAGCTCAGTGCGTTTGAAGTGATTTTAAAATGATTTGAGGATACGAGAAATGGTTGCACATTTCTAATATGCTCATCATTCCCCGGCCTTTGTCCATTAAGCTTATTTATATAAAATGTCCTACAGTATGTCTGGACTTAAAAGGGCATTTTAAGAGGATCTGGGGATCCGAAAACATACTCTGGGTGATTATAGCAGAACTCCATCTTTAGATCATAGATTAGTATTCATGATTCCAAAAACACTGCATACACACCCACACAACAAGACATTGTGACAGCCTCCCACCGTTTCAAAAGCTGTCGCCAACACAGAAATATTGAGGTGCCACCCAACCTCGTTCACTTTTTAATTCAGGTTTTCCACAGCAGCGTCCTCCTTGTAATGCAACCCTATTGTAGCACAGACCAAGTTATAAGGTGTTGTGGCACTCCAGGTTCCTATCTAATTCCATTCACTCACACTTTCTAATTTTTATGCACACGTCTCATAACTATGCATTATAATGAAGGAATATTGTATCACCTACAATGCTGTTTCAGAGAAACTTTATATTTCTTTAAGCCTCCTCTTGTTATCCACCCCCAGCATTCATAAATACTGTTTTACACACATCTTGAGAACTGCTTAACCAGCTGTTATGAAGCTTGCCAGGAAGATTATTTAACAAATGACTGTCTGTCCCTCTATCAGATTTATGTGTCATACTTACATATTTACAGCTATCTAAGAACCACTTATCTAATGCAACTTTCTTATGCAAGCTATTGAACGTGGAGTGTATGGAGGCATAAGTGCATTTGTATTGATTGATTGCTTGATTAGTGTAAAATTAAGTATTACTTAACACTGAATACTACATGAACAATACCAAGCATTAATAAAGCACCAGATTTTCACAACATATCAATGCTTAATTACAATAAAACAAAAGAATAGCACAAATCTCATATACCAGTAAGTACATTTTAATTAGGTATTAATTATTTTTTCATCTGCAAACCCAAAAATGTGTGAACAAATTAAGGAGCTATAAAAACTGTTTTATATTTTCATCATTGAACATTTACCCAAAGGCAGTGCTGCATGTCTTGCCTTTGCACAGCCTATCAACATTTCCACTCCTGTGGATCGCACATTGAAATACCCTCCATTTCAAGAAAGTCCTTGTGTTTTAGACATATTATGAAATCCCATAATACATACATTGTACTTAAATACATGAACTTAAAACAGTGACATCAATATTTTAAAGAAGAAGGTTGTTGCGGTAGGATGGGAAATGTAAAAAGTTATTTGTTAATGTTAATTGTAAGCTAGTCATATGCATTGTCACCTCAGATTTCCTTCTTGCTATATTATTTACAGACTGTATGCTTACACGACTTCACAGATCTTTCCTGGTTTTTTTTTTTGTTTTGTTTTGTTTTTTTTAGCTGTAAGAGTTTGCGTGCCGTTTTATAATGTTTTCATTGATGTCAAGACCTTGGTATAAAACATGACTAGCATGGCACTAATTTACCCCATGGTCTCCTGTGTCTCCCCTTGGTTTCCTCCTTGAGCAACTGACATAGCTACAGGACTATTTACCTTACGCCTTATTTCCCCTTCATCTTAGATGTCCCATGATGTCAAAGGCTGTGAATTTAATATTGATTTTATAAAGTATTTTTACTGTAACATGTCAGTAAGGATTAGCCTCAACTACAAGGAAGCTCAAGCACTGAACTGGATTTGCACGCAATGTGGCTCTCTGGCTCTCAGAGACTCTTTAACCAAATGAATGCTTTATTTATTAGAGTGACAGTATGCTGTAAAAGCAGGGACAGCACACAGCCCCCAGCTATCTCTGTGTCTTGTATACACAACGTCAATGCTCTGTGTATACATTAGGCTTCAAGATGTAAGTGGATCAGAGAGACATACATTTGCTGGTATGTAAACAGACAGATGAGTTTATAGATCACATTAAACCCCAGTGGCTGTAAATATATTGGAAGGAGAAGACATATCTTCAAGTGACTCTCCCCCACTTAATTTAGTTTCTCCATTGTTTTCCGTTTTTAATTTAGTCTGAAAGATGAGATGACAAGCTTGCAATGAGTCAGCAGCATAAGGTTTTCACAAGATGATGGCAGCAGTCGTGTGATGGCAGCTATGTAGAACACAGTTACAATTTTCACATTTTCAATACACATGTGTGGTTTCAGTTATTGTACTCTGTGAACAATGACTACCTCAGATTTACTTAGTCTCTGTTCCAGAAGATACATGTGGTTTCTGTGTGATTCATTCTGGACCACCCATCATGTGAACTTTCTGTTTTCAAGTTCAAGTTCAAGTATTTTTATCCAGGAAGTAAGAAAGCACTGAGGCAAATTTTATTTTGACAGGTAGCTTAGCAAGACATAACCAGAAACTGTTAACATAAGCCAGTAATTACATTCGTCACTTGCTTAAAAATGATAATCTTAAATACATGTTCATAAAAGTTGCTTTTTTGAAAACTGTTAAATAAATATATTTCTGGGATTAAAAAAACAAAAAACATGAAGCACTGCTATTGTACAGCTATGGTCAACAGTTTTGCAATTTTAAAATTGAGACAATTAAAAAAAATAATAAAATTAAAAATCTATATGAACATAATTTAGAACTTTTATTGAACATCAAATAAACTACAAAATGATGTTGCACAAGTCTATCAGAAGCCATAACCATAGTACAATAGTTCATGTTAGATTAAAAAATGTCACAACTACAAAGCGGTATGTAATTTGATATGTTAACGTAACATTATTCAGCAGGTTTCATTCAACTTTATGAAGCAAAATTAGTTAATTCTATAGGGTGAGGCAAAACTTTTGGCCATAGCTGTAGAGTCACTGAATTATGTATTCAGTATTTTTAGTATTGGTGGTGTTAACAGAAAAGACAAAAAAAGAATATGCAAATTTAAATGCTGTTCATATTATAAGCATTTTTAAAACTGGTTTCACAGTAATATCAGGTACTGTAGTCCAAGATTATAGTGTTACTTATGGCCCAGGCCTTCGAACCAGCTTATAGTCACATTATCAGGGAACCTGTACACGGAAATAACTGAAGGGCCGTCTTCATTTGTAGAATGTTATTTAGGTTGTACATAAGTGTTGTTTCTTTAGCAATCATATTAACTGTAACAAAGTAATGCTGAAGTGAAGTCTCTTTGCAACACCATGGGTGTCTTCAATACATCGGCTGAGACCTATCCTGACATTAAATTATACACATATACTAACAGCTAATAATATGACATGCTTGGTATATTATATCTTTTTTAAATTCTTATTGAACCTATTGAGAATATGATATACTATTTTCCTATAAATATATATGTTATACTACAGTACTTCTTAAGGAAAACATGTTACTGTTCCATATGGGTCTGATCAGGAACTTAAGGCTTTGCAATAACAGACAGGATTTTGAGGTGTTAACCATTTCACCACTTTCCTACCGTGAGCCTGTAGTCCTGCATCAGTGTAAAAAGTTGAGCTCTGTAGTACATTAAACATTTAAAAGATATATTGCATATTAAATGTAGCCCAGTTACATTACTGCTGTGTATATGAGCCATTTAAACAAGCAATTCAGACACTAGGGGGAAAAAAACACCACATTGAAAAATATTAAAGAAAAACATTTTATTAAATAAAGCCATCATTCCTCTTAACATGGTATGCTTAAAACTCAGTTTTGACTTGCAAAATGAATTTGAGCGTAAAGACTAATACCTGTTTAAGGGTTTTATAGGGGAGCTTTATGAAATGTAATGCTCCAGAGCAATTTTCCCTATATTAAACAAATACCATTATGTAACATTTACTCTGACAAGACATGTTCAAAATGGTTTTAAATTAACAAAATGGCATCATTGTCAGTATGTACCTCACCATACATGTGGAGGTCAACTTTCAAAATGGAGTGCGCTGTTTGTACAAAAATGATGCCGGTCCTCCCCTATCCCGTGTGTTCTTAAAAGCGTTATGTTAGATAAATGTGTCCAATTTGGGATTGTGAATTGGCTTAATTGAATTTCTTGGTAGACACTTCTCTACAGTTCATTAAGTTTCGGGTTATCCTACTGGTAGATCTCTGAGCCGTGGCGTTCTCATCATTAATAAGGGCTGGTCCAGTCTTGCTGGAAAAACTGTCTAGTCCACCCATATGCCCACTGATCCATTAGGCCGTCACTACTTCACAGAAAAGGCCATTTTGAAATAGGCTCATTCTGTGATATTTTTTAACAATTGTAAGTCAACCTGGATAAGAATATCTGCTAAGAAGTAAATAATAATAATAATAATAATAATAATAATAATATATAATATTATTATTATTATTATTATTATTATTATTATTATTATTATTATTATTATTATTATTAAGTCAGATGATTGAAAAAATGATTAAAATTTAAATAAATAAATAAATAAATAAATAAATAGTAATAAATAAAAAATAATCATTAATTTCTGACACCCCACATAGAAATGTAAATTGTAGACAAAATGTTGACTGTAGTGGTGACGTCTGACCCGGAAGAACAACACACAGGACAGTGACGTGGAGTTTTGGTGAAGCTAACTAAATAAATAACTAACACATGTTATTACACTTTACCAGCACGTGAAGTGCTGTGCAATCCTCGTGCCTAAATACAAACATACATTTTAAACACTTGTGCTTGTAACCCATATTTATATCCCGTGTATTTTATACATAAACACCAACATTAACACACTACAGAAAACATTAATAAACATAAAGGGGCGGGACACTCCGCCACAAATGGGTTTACATAATTCCAGCAATGCCAAAAATCCCAGAGTCAACTAATACCTTGATCTTAATATCTAAGATTCAAAGATTTAAACCTAACCTTATAGATGGAATTTATGGAGCAAGTAACAATATCAAAATATGATTTTATTGTTTTAAGTAGATTTGTCGTCAGCAAAGACATATTCTATTAGAAAGTGTTATCACAGATAACTCAGTGAGATAAAGCATTGTTCAAGCCATGTTTAACCTTGGTACAGTAGTTTAAATATAAAAAAAAAAAAAAATGTGAACTGCAAAATTGCTGGTGAAAATGTATCATCACAAAAAAGACAACAAGCACCAACAAAAAAAAATAATACTGACTAATACTGCGACTTTAACTTTAGTATGGCAGTCAAATGAAAGACCCTGACGTGAATATACAGGTAGCTACAATCTACAGTACTTTAGGTCAGTTTGTGATTCCTAGCCAGAGGAACATGATCATTATAATAATTATCCCTATTGTATATTTCACTGGGCAGGCAGAAACAATTACAGTTAGGATGTGTGGGCAGTTTTGTCTGCATAAAACCACAACAGAACACTCTGGTCCGGTACTAAAGCCCAAAGCTATTGGCGTCACATCAGATTACATGCATTTGTTTGATGTGCCTGAGTTGCCTGGTTAGCAGGTGAATTTAACCACAAAGCACATTGTGGTAATGGTTCAGTGGCCTCTAAGAGGTCATTAATAACGCAAAGATTGAATTTGAAATAGGTGAATAAGGCTGTATTAGTACATATGTTGATGAAGGGTGTAATGGAACATTTTAAAGAAAAGAAGTTAATCCCATTTTAAACCTCTACCCTACCTGTTTTATTGTTCAGTTACAGGTAGTTCTGTTTGATAGACTTTAGAGTTTCCAATCCCTTCTCCACATGAGCACTGTCTCTTTGAGTCACAGAAATCACCAGCCCTTTGTTTGTCCTCTTGGTGTGAAAAAGGAAGTACGTATTGCTCTCTTTATTGTTGTTCAAACTCAGTACATCGCAGTTTCAACACAATGCCATCCTGCCGGGAAGCTCAAATCTCCTTGAACATAATTGAAAATGTTCTTTAAATCCAAACATATATTACACACTTCCAAGAATGCCACGTCTACTGAGTTTCACATTCATGCATGCCCTGCTAAAACCTGCTGAAAGAGTTCAACTTATGTTTGGACACTGTGGGGTAGATGTACTAAAGTTTTGTGGCTGTTGCAATAGTCACAAACCAGTTGCAAACGAGTCAGGATGAAATGTACTAAACAAGTGTAATGCTGTTAGCGACTTATTAGGGAATGCTTTGCGGCAGCAGTTTTTCTTTGTTGTTCAGCCTTAGAGGTATGTAATTACTGCATAAATTTGCAAATAAGGGTTCTTAAATATTATAATGAGATGTACTAAAGAACTTTTGAAAGCACATTTTAAACAGTCGCAATTAAAGGCATTATGAAAAGCACTATCCCCTAACCTTGGCTGCTGTGACTACAGCAAGGAGACATTGTCTTCAGCAAGAATGAATGATTTGTAGGATGAGAAGAGAAAGGGTATTTCATGCCCGTATTGATTTTAATGAAGGCTAAATCAAGCACAGGTACAGGCTTGGCAAGCACATAATCCTTGAGCTGCTGTCTGAATTAAAAGATGACCTGGAGGCTGTCACCCAGAGAAGCCATGTTATCGCTGCAGTGGTCAAACTGTTGTCCACCCTGCATTAGGGGACTGTGGCAGCTGTTGGTGGTATTTCCCAGTCCATTTTTTTTCGTGCATTGCCAGTTGTGCTCAATGCATTTTTGATGTGAACTCCCAAACACCTAATTTTCCCTAAAAGCAGGGTGCACTTACAAGCCTTGAAAACTAATGGCTGTGACATTTCTGGTTTCCCCAATGTTTTGGGAGCAATATCCTGCACACATGTGTCGCTAACCCCTCCAGCTCATTCTGAGCATCCGTATAGGAATAGGAAACACACCTATTCTATTAATCTGCAGGTGGTTTGTAATTGTGCACAATTTAGCACTGCACGACTTAAATAAAAACTGACAGTATACATCTGGTTTATAAGCTACTCATGATAATGCAAATGTGTTGCTGGTCCCTATGAGAATTGACTGCCTTCCCGTTAGTATTACTTGTCAATGCGGCAGCATGATCTATTTTGTGTTCATTGTCTAGGCTACTAAGCAGGCCATAAAAAAACAATAATAACGATAAAAATAAAAAAGAAACCTGCTCAAATCATTTAGTTTCAATTTTAAATAATCTTTTATTTGCATTGTACAACAGTGTGTAATGTAAAAAGAAAGTGTGCAAGGTATTCATTTTACTACTCTACTGTATACTGTATAGGCTTTAGATTTGTATTTGTACATAATGTAATGTGTAGCCTACCCAAAAACATGAGTGTTATTGCAGTGCAATGACATATACATTTAAAATACATTGAGTGCTATAAATGTATGAGTGTGCGATTTTATTATATTGTTTTAAACCCGACACCTCCTTATGTCGGACAAACATGTCCGGTTTAGCATGTGGCCACTGTATGATTATGAAAAGCTTTTTTTTTGATAGAAACGCTTTTTGTTTTTGGGGGTGAAGGTGGGGGCCCCACTATAAAATCCAATAGGATTAAACTGCCTTTCATTATTTGTTCTAAAAAAATGACTAAGATCTCGCTAAGAGGACACACTAAATATTTAAATTAGTATATTGCGGTAATCTTCATTTACATAACTTCTCTTAGTACATACAACAAAATGTATAATTTGTGAATTGTCGCAAATAAAATGTCTGTCTTCATTATTTGTGGGCAGCTGACTATGCAGACCTCTCATGGACCTGTGATACTAGCTTGTACTTTATCATGTCAATAAAGGAAATTAAACCCCTGGCATGTGGTTTATAGAACATAACATTGTCTGCTTCCTTTTTCATTGTAAAGAGGAAAACAGAAGCAAGTAAAAAAAACTACCAGGGTTATATTGGTAAGGCAAAACACATACATTTGTGTCTGGTACAATTCCTAATATTTTTTGTATGTCACATGAGTATTTGTCCCGTGTATGGAAATAGGATTTCGTGGCATTTTAAGACTTTAATATTTCTTTATTTTTTAGATTTAAACTGAAAAAGCAGTGTTTCTGCTCCTGAAAGTAGCAAACCAGGACAGGGTTCAGTTATTTATTATAGATGGGAAAAATAAACCTACACCAAAAAACACTTTATGTTTACTCCAGTGCCTGGAATTGAATCTTTTTCTGTTGGAAATTGACTTTTGTGAAAGTGCAATTATTTTACACCAAATGGTGAAGCAATTTGTGGTGTAAATGTAATCACACAGTTGCTTTATAATTCAGGCTTTCCCACAGATCATCAGTGTCATCTGATTGTGTGATGACTTCACAGTTAAACCTGTGTTTAGAAAGGCAGAAGTATTAAAAAGCACACAGAAGGAATATGACGAACCTTATTTTTTTTTTTTACAAATTGCTTTACAAGATGCTGTGTAAGTTATTTATTTATTTTTTAATTATATCAAAACCAGATTATTTGGTGGTTTCCCTGCAAGTGTGGGTGGGTGTAAGAGATAAAGAAATGTGTTCATATTAATACATTATCTGTTCAATCTTTTCCCAAACATTGACTTGTTTTATGCTGTAATTTAGCAAGCTACATATTTAAATATTCAAGTGAATTCAGAGGTAAACAAAAGACATGGTCTGCATTCATTCAAAATAATGGTGGTAGCTTGATGTATCAGCCAGTGTTGAGTAATGCACTGTTATGGATTCTGTCCTCTGTCATTGAGGCGAGTGTAAAAGCTCTATAACCATGAATGCAGACAAGCACAGCTCTTTTACATAGTGGTTAAGATGCTTGATTGTGGTGTGTGAGCCTCTACCCTGCTACACCATAATAATTATAATGTATAGCTATGGATTAAGACTTCTTGCCCCAAGTGTTAAGTGTAATGTATTAACAGAAATAAGGTAATGTAGGAAGTAATACATTTAATACATTGCAATTCCCTAATAACTCCACCCTCAATTGTGACTGAATAGTCTACCGTAGATGGGCTCTGAATCTGACAGAGCTTTTGCTGACTTGCCACAATAAGGAAAAGTCATTGCTCAGGGGACCTCTATATCTTGCAACAGTATTACAAATGGAAATAGTCAAAGCAGACACATTGTTTATAAAACATTACCAGTTAGGAGTTTATGCTGAATTTTATTACAACACAGTCTTATACATCTGACTTCAAGCCCTGAGGTATCATATTGGGGAATGCTACACAGGTTAATCATGCACACACATGGGCATCTATTTAAATCTGTATAACAGAATCATCATGTCCATTGGATAAAAAGAGCCATTGTGATTGAAATAGAACTCTATATAGTTATTTATACATTTTTGCTATTCTAGGATAATTATAGGCGAGCTACTAGCATAGGGGAGTGACACGTATGTTAGCTCAAGGCTGTAAAAGTACAGAGTCTCCAGAGACAGCATGTGTGGTATACAGATAGATAGAAACTGTTTTTCAGTCTCTCTCACATGCTTTGCTGACTGTTTTAACATAGAATATAACCATTCTTTTCAGTTTTCATACATTTTACAATATTTTGATGTAGTCTTATCAGTGGTGAAACAAACAACTAACAGTTGGCAACATTTCTCCAGATGTTGTATATATAACACCGCAGAAAATGAAAACCGTAGGTTGAAATCATTAGCATTTCTTTACAGTTCAAAGAAATTGTGTATCTGTTGGATGGACGCCAAATGTGCACAGCTGTAATGCAGCAAAAACCTATCGAAGACCAAGCGTCTCGGAAAGGAATTCCATTAAACAGTCTTAACCTTGTGCTTTTCCTCTATGTCTTATCAATTCTTTTCATTTTTTCATGAATAGCATACAGAGAGCATTACAATACTGTTATGGACCTTACTGTACATAAAATGGAATTTTAGCTTCTGAAAATATGGCATATGTTAAAACATATGTATATGTCCAGCCCTCTGTGGTGGCACTTGTTCAATATTACTGAGTCTGCAGGGAGGCAAAGAGTAGGTGGCTCAAGGACATCTGTCCAGGTATAAGGTCTCTTATGCCAGTACTTTTATTTCCTGGTCATCTATTGAAAGTTAATGTATCCCACTGCCAATTGTACTAACCAATGAGATGCCAGGAAATAAAAATCCCATTTTCTAAATAGATATTTAAAATGTATGTTTTCACTGTCTTTTTTAGGAATAAATGTATTTTATTTTTAATGGGGCCAGTGATTTTCATAAACAAAACAAGGACACACAAATATTTAAATGTTACATGTTTTTGGATTCCTAATTGGAAAAAGAATGGTACAGTTTTGAATTATGATTAGTGCAAGCATTTTATTTCTTCTTATTCATTTGCTCATACTGTCGTCTATATAAAGACTTTAACAGAGAAATAACATCTTGTATACAATTCTATACAAGTAAGTATACATACTAACTATATATATATATATATATATATATATATATATATATAGATATATATATATATATATATATAACTGCTAAATATGCACAGATGTTACGTGTCCTATTGTATGTGAATCTGTAAATAATGCACAGTTCACAGCCTACCTCTGTAAAGCGCTTTGTGATGGTGGTCCACTATGAAAGGCGCTATATAAAAAAATCAAGAGAAAATAAAGATATGCACTTAAAAAAAAAAAAGGTAATCTTATTCATAGCAAAACGCTTGTTATTCAGACACAAGAAAATGCATTGTTTAGTATGTACACGTCTTCCTCACTCTCAGGATGAACCTCTAGTCTGAATTTGATAGAACTTTTATTTATTATTATTATTATTATTATTATTATTATTATTATTACGTTAAGACCCCACTCTTATATGAAATACCTAAAAGACAATCTGAGTTTCCATCAATCAGCAATCTCCTGTATTAACTGACACAAGCATACCTAACTATAGTTTGTATATGTACATGTTTTTAATGACACAAAGTCTCAGCAGAAAAAAAAATCCCAGCAGTGGATCTCTTCGTTGGGGTCTAGAGATAAACAGGGTAATGCTGGTAAATAGTACTCCTTGAATGGGGATTTCTTGAGGATTTGCAGTACACCACGCAGGCCCCCGACTGTGTGTCCTAGTTATGCAGAAACAAAAGGCTCTTTGTAAATAATCCATACAGAGATCAAATTAAACCACTAAAACAGTGACCGTGATATTATAATGGGAAACTGAAAATATCTGGATTTTATTCAAGCTTACTGATATTTAAATTTAGACAGTATGCCATTTCCCCAATAATGGGTGATTTTTGGTTTTTATCATATTTTAAATGTTTCTTAATTCAACCCCTGCAGTGTAGTCTTATAATTATATTATTACTCAATTTAAGAGAGATAATATTAAAACATTTTGGTCTGCAATCAGTCGTGATATTGCTTTGTTTCCCAAAGCAACTGCAAACCTTTAAACAATTAGTACAAGAAACAAGTCATATTTGACAATACAGTAACATTCAATGGAAGAAAGCCTAATTTAAAAAATAGTTATTGTTTCATTGTTGTGAAGAAGAAATAGTTCATAACAGTACTGCTATCTCCTAATCATTTGTCATCACAGATAATGGCTAATTTGTTACCGTGTCGCTTCACTAATCCATTGACATTAACGGTTACATTTGAAAGCTGTCTCCTTATAGGCCCTCAATGCAGCACACAAAACTCTATTTCTTATTTCAAGTTTGTGTTTTGCTTTTTATCAGGGTACATTTCTAGCCAAACACAGCAGGTATGCATCTATTAAGAAAATCTGACTTGAAACGTTTTTAGTTGGTAATGTGCTCAAAAGACTTAATTACAGATACTACAGCGCTCATTGGTTTTACTACACAAAAAGGCTTTCTCGTTGGCTCAGGCTCTTTACATTGTCACAGGCATGTTGTGTTGCTGTCAAAAGATCTGACTGGTCTTACCTCAAAAGAGGGATGGTTTTACTGGCCTTTCTGACTGAAGTGCTTTATATATGTTTTTAATAATTATTGTATCTTAACATAGAAATAAAAGAAGCATACAATTTGAAAATGAAATGTATAGAGGCAGTGTTATTTAAATTGTATATACAAATTCCTGGGTTCAAACTGATTTTATTTAGCAGACTACAACCATGGAAAATGAAACAATGTATATGAATACAAACAAGGTTAAGGACAAATAGCACAAAGACAAATGACATTAAATAAAAAATGCCCTTGTACGATACTTGCAATTCCATGTGAAAGAACTGTTTCCTACAGAGGAGTGTAATTATGTAAGGTTGCTATGAAACATTACAGAAAATTCACTGAACCTGCATACTAATGGGCGGAATATTAATCATTTTCTTGTTTGCATAATAAATTAGGCTCTTCAGTTGTGCGTTTCATGCTTGACAGCTAAACACAACACTTGAATGTTAAGGAGTCAATGTACTGTAAGAAAATAACGTCGAAGCAGGCTTGTTTACTTGAACATAGCCTTCCTTTACATGATGTGCAGTCGTATAAACAGGAATGACAGTAGATATTTACACACTAGTATTTCATTATTAAATACTTTCAACCGTGAGTTGCATGGTGTATTTAAATTATATTTCTGGAGAATGGTGTTTTGTTTTTTCTTTCAATAGAACAGCTGGGCTAACCTTCTAATTAGATGTTTTGAAGCAAATACATTAAAAAAAAAGATTGCAATTTGTTTTGCTAGGTGAGGGTGTGCAATAACATTTCTTAGTATTACTGTTCTTTTCTGCCAAAGATAGACACAGTCTTGGAGTTTATCATTGACCTAATACAGTAGTGTTTACCAAATCAGGAGCTTATGAATCAGAATTTGTTATATTTCTTCAGCTAATTCTAAAACTTATTAGAACAGACTCTTCAATTACCAACTCATATTAGTTAGCATACGTTTTTAATACAATTCCACTCAGGAATGTATTATTATTATTATTATTATTATTATTATTATTATTATTATTATTATTATTATTAGCACCCATACAACCATGCAAAATATATTGCCTATTTTACATTTTTTTTTCAACTTAATGTTTTATTAGTCATAAATCGAACATTTATTTCCAAACATAAAATGTAATTAGAGGCTTGAAAATTGACCCAAAAAAAAAAAATGAAAAGGCTTCCTTTAATTATCAAACAGAATGAGTTCATAATCAAGCAAGGCATATAAGACACAAGCAAGATACATAAACCTCCAGCAAGATAATTGTATTTGTAACAAAATGTACAAATCAACTTGACTTGTGTTACCTTACAATTCTTTTATCTTCCAAATGTTCCTCTTCAATGTGTACAACAGCTTTTATAGTGCCACACCTTTTACTTTGGTAGAAGTGTCTCTTATGTGCTGTTTGCAGTAAATCATACCCTTAGTTGTCTTTGCCCTGCACTGGAACTTTGTAGTTCCCTCACAGCGGTATTTCCTCCACCCTCTTATGACCTCATTGGCATGAAACCAAACAGAGGGGTTTTCGAACAGCAAGCAAGTAGATGACACCCTAGACACAGTTACTGAATCAGGGCCGTATCACATGCAGCTTTCTCTTTCACTGCACAATTTCACTTGAAGCATAATACCAGAGAGGCAAAGTTTATTTAATCTTTTTAAAAAAATCAATAAACCAGTAGAGCTTCAGTAGAGCTTTAAAGGGTGCAGATTGTTTCAAAAGGTCCTTGTAAGGAATTTTGATTAATTTCAAGGAACAAAGTGCCAATAGTCTCTTATGTTCCGTCCGACTGTGTCTTCAAGTTATACCTAAACCACAGGGACATGTGTCATATTCATGATTGCCAAGTGCATTTTATCACTTGGTAGAAACTCAATTTTCATTGACAGAGACCAGTGTGAGCCAGACCAGTTACACTGCGCTAGGGTGGGACTATCAAGCTGAACAGAGGGGCTTGATAATTAGACATTACACTTTTCAGTCATTCCTCAGGGTCAACGAGACAACATTATTTGGCTTGTGCTGACAGCAATTTCCCTAAGCCTTATGAGATCATATACCCCAAGCTGTTACAAATGTATGTACTGGAGCGATGAGCCACACGTCCTAGCCAGATCTCAATTCCCTGCAGCAAAAAGAATATTGAAAGTGGCTACTAACTAGGGACTGATCATTTAATTTGATTTTTTCAAGGGGTGTCCCACATATTCTCCAATTTGTAGTACTATTTCACAGTTCCTCCACAGCCTAATAATCACATATGATTTATTTGAAAAAAAAAAGAGAAACTATATGAGTTCTCCTGGTTGATGGTCACATAATCATAACACATCAAAAGTGGTAAAAAAATTAATGATGACCTTCTTGCTAATGTCTAGATATACTCCTAAAGCTAAGCTTTAAAATTATTTTCTATCCACGTTGCCTGCTGCTCAAATGATATTTCTAATTCTAAAATGCTACAGAAAGGCAAGATGAATACATGTTTAGTACATTTCTACATAATCATATAAAGATCTATTACTGAATGATTTCTAGTTTAGTCCTTATGCCACCCCATTTTGAAGAGCTGTGATTTGTTTTGGACGCCTATTTGCTTATGAAAAAATGTTCAAATGCTGGATATTCTGAGATTGGATGACTGTTCTGTGACACTGCAATTAATATGCTTGAAATAGGGTTTGTAAGTGATGAATTAGTACATCACCTGTGTTTAATTGACTAAATTAGTTTCTGTAATTCCTGTCCTTTGTAAGGGAGCAGTCAAACTGGCAGGTTGCTGTCTTCTTAAGATGTGCTGTTTACACTCAGATAGAACAAGCCTGGATGTGAAATCAGTGAGGGCCAGTATCCCTTCATCATCCATGTTTTGCCAGATTTCTAAAAGAAATAATAAATGCAGTCAAACCACAGGAATTTAAATGAATCTGTATAATAACAATAATGACTGCCTAACTGTGAATCAGAAACAAAAATAACACATAATAACAAGAACAAACACAGCCCAGCCTCTTTACAACAATCAACAATTCTGCAGGATTTGATTGAATTATGCAGATGACATGCATACAAACAGCAGGATCAATCTTACTGTATTCATACAATATGCAAGACAAGTTTTACTTACACACCTCTATGTTGTAACATATCTCTATATTAGATTAAAAAGACACTAAAGAAAGAAGATAATCCATATGCATTTTTTCTTCAATTTTATCAATATTATGTCTCCATCTTAAACTGCATCTTAAATTTCAGATCTGCATCCTTGTAACAGCTAAAATGATCAATAGAAGTATTGCTTTGTTGATAGCAATTTGGAGTTGTTCAGTTAACGCATATGAGGATACAAAAAACAACATCTCAATTGATGCATAGGTTAAATGTTTAATGTATCTAGTAACGTTGACAGCATTAGAAGTGATAATATGCCCAAGTAATAGATTGTCACCCATTGTCTACTATTTAGTATCATTTAGGATTCTATAAGGCTATAAGGAACCTGCATGTAAGAGACTTCCTTTTACCCTTTGGAAAAGACTTTGTTATCTCTTGCTAACCTGATTTTCTGATTGTAGTGGGAATCTGAACTCTTTAGTCATAGCAGCATTGATTCAAGGGGAAGCAGAGCATATCATTGGTGAATAGCAGCCAGTATTGTTAGGGCGCTGTGTGAAGTTTGCAGAGACGATAGTCTGATTATGCTGACAGCTCTCCATTGCACCATTTCATGTGTAAGATGGGTTTTCTGAGTAAAGAACAATAGCCATGCAGATTCTGGAGCTTAAGAAGTGGTCTCACCAGGGACAGGTATAGAAACGGCCCTATAGGAGGGAACTGGAGAACACAACAGAGTATGGTCTATCATATGTCCCATACAGTATATTGCATTTTTTATCCAATAGTCATGCATGCCTATTCTCCCATAGAGGATAGCGACACATATTGTGTTTTTTACACTGGGATAATGAATGTACTGCAAATCCATAATGATTACGTGGCACACTGTTTAAACAAAAGGATATGAATCCTGTTGCTACGATTTCAACTAGTGATTAAAAAAAAAAAGGTACACGTCTTTTGCTATCTGACTACACATCAAAAAATATTGAAAGCTGTGAGTTAGTGATTGGCCCTTATATAGAGAAATACTGGACTTTAACTATTTACTGTCCATGTGGCCTAACAGTGAATTAAATTATGGTGAAATATTGAGGGAGAACTGTACCTTTAAAAAGCTATGGGTATTCCCAAAATGTAAGGGATTTTACAGTCATCTACTGGTCTACAGGTACAGCTGCTAAATCTATAGGTGATAAGTGGAGATAATACTTGAATACATTCTTCCCAAGCTCATATATAGGAGAAAAACTAGATTGACAACAGACAAGTATCTGAACAGAATGATACAGTATTGAGTTCACCGTGTTTATCACAGTTCTGTACAGTATATTTTGAAGTCTATTTAAAATATTCAAGCTAGTGCTTTACTGTTTTGGATTTGTTTTAGCTGATAGGTAGTCATGCTTCAATCAAGAGCAGCTTAGCACGTGTGTTACAAACATCAACTTTATTATTACTTTGTATCATTTTCTGTTTCAATCATAACATTGTGGTGACATATGTATCAGAGCATACTGTATCTGGTATACCACAGTATAACCGCTAAGACGCCCCTAGTGTAGAATCTTCCGTACATTCCATTCTACTTTCTCAATCTTCACCGGCTACATTGGCTTACCAGTTTGTTGTCAATTCCTAATGGAAGCTTCAGCAGCTGAGCAGCTGTTACACAAGCTTCACCCAACCATAAAGCCCTTTAAGCATTCTATAATTCTGTGGACTCAACCTGCAGGCTCCTGCTATTGCTGCAGGTGAGTACAAATGTAATAATTGTTTGTTTTTTTTGTTTTTCTGTCATACAAATATTATGCTTTTTTTTTTTTTAATTTGTTTATATTTTAGCTATGGGACCCTCAATATAATTTTTTGTGCTTGTTTAAAAACTGTTCAAATGTTTGGAGGAAAGGCATAAGTAACAGTGTTACGCAGATGAAAAATGTTTGTTTGATATGCTTACCAACACACTCATTTTGACTTTCATCTCTATGGGGCAAAATATATACACATTTCTACGACAAATGCAATTACTAGCTATATGCTCCACATATATGCTACAATGTGTGACATACAGATGGCCAGATGTAGAGACAGACAGACCCCCTATACAGTATATCCCCAGAATGTGATATTATCTGGGGGGCTAACTCTTTTTAAAAAAAAAAAAAAAAAAAAAAAAAAAATTATATTTTAAACTCTAAACTCTCACGTATTGGTATTTCCAAAACATAATTGTCATATAAAGCTTATTAAGAGCGTCATTTGCTGTATTTGTTCGAGCCGTCTATTGTTTTTTGTTGTAACTGGAAAGCAATTAGTGTGTTATTTATTTTAAATATTGCAAAAATGTAAATATTTAAATTATTCCACTGTAAGAAAAACAAACTCAAGCTTAGTGGCACGTTGTAACAACTTTGGTGTTCGAATACCGTGCAACATTGTGGTGTGTGTGTATATATAATATATATATATATATATATATATATATATATATATATATATATATATATATATATATATATATATATATATAATATATATATACACAAACATATACAGCTCTGGAAAAAATTAAGAAACCACTGCAAAATTATCAGTTTCTCTGGTTTTATTATTTATAGGTATGTGTTTGGGTAAAATGAACATTTTTGTTTTATTCTATAAACTACTGACAACATTTCTCCCAAATTCCAAATAAAAATAT
Organism: Polyodon spathula; assembly: GCF_017654505.1. NCBI lineage: Eukaryota > Metazoa > Chordata > Actinopteri > Acipenseriformes > Polyodontidae > Polyodon > Polyodon spathula. Next base: position 27,809,865 of record NC_054550.1, read on the forward strand.
TGTCATTTAGAGCATTTATTTGCAGAAAATGACAACTGGTCAAAATAACAAAAAAAAAATGCAGTGTTGTCAGACCTCGAATAATGCAAAGAAAATAAGTTCAGATTCATTTTTAAACAACACAATACTAATGTTTTAACTTAGGAAGAGTTCAGAAATCTATATTTGGTGGAATAACCCTGATTTTCAAGCACAGCTTTCATACGTCTTGGCATGCTCATGACAGGGTCTTCATCTGGTGGTCCTCCACCCATGCCTTGATTGACCTGGCTGTGTGGCATGGAGCATTGTCCTGCTGGAAAAACCAATCCTCAGAGTTGGGGAACATTGTCAGAGCAGAAGGAAGCAAGTTTTCTTCCAGGACAACCTTGGACTTGGCTTGGTTTTTCCAGCAGGACAATGCTCCATGCCACACAGCCAGGTCAATCAAGGTGTGGATGGAGGACCACCAGATCAAGACCCTGTCATGGCCAGCCCAATCTCCAGACCTGAACCCCATTGAATACCTCTGGAATGTGATCAAGGGGAAGATGGATGGTTACAAGCCATCAAACAAAGCCGAGCTGCTTGAATTTTTGCGCCAGGAGTGGCATAAAGTCACCCAACATCAATGTGAAAGACTGGTGGAGAGCATGCCAAGGCGCATGAAAGCTGTGCTTGAAAATCAGGGTTATTCCACCAAATATAGATTTCTGAACTCTTCCTAAGTTAAAACATTAGTATTGTGTTGTTTAAAAATGAATCTGAACTTATTTTCTTTGCATTATTCGAGGTCTGACAACACTGCATCTTTTTTGTTGTTTTGACTAGTTGTCATTTTCTGCAAATAAATGCTCTAAATGACAATATTTTTATTTGGAATTTGGAAGAAATGTTGTCAGTAGTTTATAGAATAAAACAAAAATGTTCATTTTACCCAAACACATACCTATAAATAGTAAAACCAGAGAAACTGATAATTTTGCAGTGGTCTCTTAATTTTTTCCAGAGCTGTATATATAGTTATATTCTGCCATCTAGTGGCATTGGTAGCTATACAGAACAGATCAATCCAATAAAGCCATTGTTTTATGTTTGTATTTGATTTAGCAAAACCATTGAAACCAGCATTGTGTTTCGTAAAGCAAATTGCCTGTTGTTGTGAGCTATAACCAAGCATAAGATCCTAAATATTTTAAGTGTGTATATTTTTTAAAAACTAATTTGATCTCTATCTTTTAGACCATGTTCTAAATTCAGTATTGTGTTAAATATCGGTTAACTCAAATACTAAAAAGCAAGTTGTCTCTCATCCTTTGTTATCCAAGGTAGTAACAGGAGGTATCCATACCAGATTTGTGCTACAGCTTCACAGTGGCGAGAAAGTCTTTATTTGCATGGAACACCCGGTCACTTATCAAACTGACTTTGCAATCTACAGCTTGGTAACGTGGAGAACTACTTGGCCAGTGTTAAGAAACAATTTAAAACAATACAGGGTACAGCAGAAGACATGGTACCCTCGTACATGGACACATTCAAAAGGTATGGCAGGAACTGGCGAGATGAATTTATAAATGTTCAGCATCAGATCACACAGCTGCGAGGCAGGCAGACCGAAGAACGGACAACGGGAGCAACGGCAACAAAACATCTTTTAAACCCCAAAGTCTCAAGAGGGACCCAAATCTTTTGTGAAAAGCTGAAAGTTTAAGAGATATTTTTTAAACTATTTATTTTCAAAATGATATATAGAGACGGTGTAGTTCAGGGAGAAGGAACAAGCGATCAGAATGGCGACTTTTGAATTTATTTGAATACTTACTTTGCTTTTTATCACTACTTTAATTAATCACTGATGTCCGATTCAGATTTGTTCACTTCGGTTTCCCCAAAAGTTCAAAATTTACATAAATATGGTTATACATAAATAATAGGTTAATCCACTGTAAAACAAAATGCTTGAGATGTAAACATCTTTTACAACAGATTTTAAAAACAACTGTTTTTATTTATTTATTTATTTATTTATTTATTTATTTATTTATTATTTATGTTGATGAGTTTAAAACAATATACAATAGATTTTCTTTTCAGTGTATTGTTAGTTTCTTAAAATTAGGCTTTGTCTGCCTTCATGCAATCTAACTTTCATGTATTTCCTAACTGTCTAGGCCAGTGGTCCTCAAAGTGGTGCCCACAAAAACACATCAGCATTCAGGCTGACAGTGCTGCTGGCTTATGCTGTGCTTGTACATTTATTTTATTTTTTTCCCCAAAGGGCTTCTGCGTTACGATCAACCAATTGAATATCTGCATTGTCACTGCGGTAGCCCAATCATAAGTTAGCTGGGTGGGACATAAACTGTGTCTGTTTCAGTTACAGGTACTGACAGTAAGTTTAACCAATAGGAGAGTCAAATATTTGCCAAGTTTTACGCAGCTGTCCAGTCATAAGCAAGCAGAGGTCGTTCACGGTATTCTGCATGAAATTGAAGGTGAGTCAGTAGCCATTTGTGAGCAGAGGTGGGTGTTGATGTGCTGGGTAAACACTGAATTTCGTCGATTGTTATTGCGAAAAATAATACATTTCAGTATGTATAATTTTTTATTTCACCAGACAAGGGAAACACTGTAGTATATTTAGTTACGAATCCACTTTCTCTAAATAATTGTACTGGAGATGAGCGATCTTTAAAAACAGTAGTGTTGACAAATTTGTCAAATTGAAACAAAGCCAGACGCTATCTATCCTCTTTTATTTTAGTTTATTCATGGTTATCTGTGTAAACATGCTATTTAAAAAATGTTTGCATTGCATATGTTATGTAAATCTTTAAAGAATAAGCGCAGCACGCACAATTACTGCTGAGACTTGACTTTATCAGTGAGCCAAGAATAACTCCAGCTAAAACTCTTAATATATAATGTATATATAATTACACACACACACACTGTGTATGTTTCGAGAAGGCAGTGTTTAAGATAAGAACCTATGAAATAGTCAGCGTGCCCGCAAACCGCCAAGTAACATAAATTTATGCCAGTGCCCAGATTACTTTGAGGACCACTGGTCTAGGCCTATATTATAAGCTAACATCATTCTGAATAATGTATTCAAGAACGCCATATAACTGTACTAATATTACAAAGTTGTTGCTCAGCACATCATCTTTTTTAAGTTTTATCACCTTTCTTTTCTAAAGGCACTGTATTTTTTAAAGCACAACATGAAGTTTATTAACTCTGCTGACAAAACCAAGGTGTTACAAGAGTTGTTGAAATGAGTTCAGGATAGCTTTTCCTAACCTTCTGGCAGATGTATGCCCCTGGTGCACAGCTAGACGTGTGAACTGCCGTACAGATAGGGCTTGTGCCTTGCCCTAATGGAGAAGGGTGACATTCTGTCGTAGTTGGAGTGAGGTGTTTGTGATTTTAAAATGATGATAGCTGAAGGTGATTATTGCATGTGAGTTTAGTTTAGTGAGTGTTATTGCGGGGTACCTTTTGCACATCTGTAGCATTTCTTCCTAATGAGGGGCATGGACACCGTTCAGCTGGTTACGCAGACAAAATTAATCTGCTGTAACAGCAAACGTATTAAACATGTTTTTCAGTTTCAGCAAATGCAGGTAATGCCAAATCCATACACGGGTCATATCTTCTTATGACTATAAACGGTAATGCATTGCAGAGAGACAACTTGCTTTTTAGTATTGACACTCAACAACATGCATCATTTGCATTCAGTATTGGCCTGCTTTTGACAGTGTATTGAATGGGGAATATTGAACCTTCAGTCTGGTTAACACATTTCACTTGTACAAAAAGGAGCCTGTTGAACTAGCCATATTTGTGGCAGAGATGCAAAAAACGATTATATTTATCATTGATAGACAGTCAACAATTTCAGATTAAGGAGTCAGCAGGCTAAATTTGTAGCTAAAGTACTGTCAGCAAATATTCATAACATTTTATCAAGGCCTACAATAGGTTAGTATTTGGCTTGTCACTGTATGGGTAAAAACAATTGCTTTCAGTTAAAAGGCAATACTACTAATTAAACAATGATAAGGTGAAATGGAAAGTTTGGGATTTCAAGGAAAGATTGGTCATAGGATTCAAATAACTATTATTGTAATATAACTGAAGATACAATGATACAATGTTGAGCCTATCTTTATATTTTTAATAATTAACAAATTATGTAATAAGGTTATTAATAACACTGTATAAACTATTTATTACAAAAAAAAACAACTGTTACAAGGGGGAAAAAATCAGTAGGCTTGCAATTATCACCTTTTAATGTTAAGTAGAGAGAGATGTGAAACTTTCTAAATGTGTCAATACAAATTAAGTTATTTCCATCAGCTAGCAGATACACTGTGAACATCAGCCTGCTGACATATATTTTGTTGCAGTTGAATATCCTGCAGCAAAGGCACATAGGGGTATCTCGCATACCTTCTGAACATCATTAGGTTTCTTCTTGCATAGATGTAGGTTTGTGTGTAGGCTGTGCTATTCATCTCCCAGCAGCTTTATTGACAACATTAACAGGTGCCATACAGAAGTAGCAATGATACAGTATGTTAAAACATACCATATAGATAATTGATTTATGACAAAATGACATGTTCACCCATAAATTAAAAATAAAACTAAAATAGAAAGTTATGTTCTCCAGTCAATAATAGTCTATTTTTCTGGTAGTTTCTCCTTTTTCGTTTAGTTGTATCGCTGCCATTTTGAGATCGTTGCTATACTCTTTAGTTTTAACCATTTTTGTTGCTTTTTTTAATCACAAATTTTCAATTTATTTAATGAATGAATGATGATGATATCGATTGCAATTGCAGATGATTTATGACTGTGAAGGGCGCTCAGGGCCTGAGTGAAATATAAATTTGGCTGGAAGTCTCGTCCGCGGGTGCCCGACAGCTACCTGCGCTGGCTGGAAATACATAAACAGATACATGCATACCAGTGCCACAGATAGGACATGGCTACTAGCCACCTCCCTCCGGGACGAGGCATGCTGCAAAGTGGTGGCTGGGGAGGATGGAGGCCGAAACAAAAAGAAGCAACAAGAATGAATAGTGCACAGAGCTTTTATGCGCTTGCTGTTGACGTATTGGTTATGGGCAGATTCTTCTTCCAGAAAAGCAACCAAGTTTACAGTTCTATATTTATCATCAGTTGTTGGTTTTCAATAATGATAATTGTCAAAAATTCTCAATAATTAGCAACGAATGGGTTTCATATGAAATATGATGATTGCCCAAATACTTTTGTCAAAGTATAAAATTAGTTTGTGCATGCTATTTTTCATTTTATGCATGTTATGTACTAATTTGTGTTTTTATTCTGAAGCTGAATCTCTGCTTTCATTTATATCTTTCAATAGAACAATTAGAAATAATAGAAATCACTTTCTTTGTGGTTTGTCTAATTTTTAACTGCCCAAATACTTTTGTATGTGACTGTATCTGTGTGAAAAAATGAGACAAACCAGAGAGAGAGAGAGAGAGATATGGCCCAAAGATTTGCACCACCTAGAATTTTAGAATTATTTAGATCTTTTATTTAACATTGTATAACCAAAGAAACTACAAAATGATATCGCTAAAGTATACCGGCACACATAATAGTTGTACAGTATTTCATGTTAGATTTTGAAATGTCACATTTTTTTTATTTTTTGTCAGTTTTTCATTAAGTACAGTATATGGAAAACTACAAAGTGGTATGTAATTCAATATGTCAACTTATTCAGCAGGTTATATATATCACTAAAAATTTGTGCCATGCACACTCAGACCCAGAACTACCTCGTATTTATAATTATACCTGTCATGGAAATATATTGCATCATTCCTTGGACCACATGCTCTTAAGGTAATTCTTTTGCCACTCTGATGTGCACAGCAGCACAATTAAATTGTACTTAGGTGCAATACCTTCAACCAGAACTAGCTTTGTCAAACGTCCAACTATAATAGGCTGTGGGTGTACTATATTGATATGCACCGCTGTGGTATTTTATAAAATGTAGAGGAAATAAGTTACTGTACAGTCAGCAGGTACAATCATTATTTTAAAATTGATTCATTATGAAATAAAAAATTGCCACCCATGTATAATTTTAGTGTTATTATTTAGTGTTAGCTCTCATATAGCTGCAATAAGAAGCAATATGGAGGAGATGAGTAATTCTTATTTTGAAAGACATGGGCAGTTTAATATACTATCCATATGCATATTTGATATGTATATATCAGTTTGTTTCCATGAGTTATAGTTTCAACTTCATTAAAATAACAACAAATAACACAGGAGTTAAGCTGAGGCACAATCACTATTAAAAGAGATTATTATAAAAGATGCATCAATTAAGCTTCAGTGTATGAATTAAGAAAATGTGCTGCCCACATCTACAAATACCAAATTAATGAAAGTCTTTAAATGTATAAATTTAAACAAAAAAAAATACTTTGTTAGATGTCAAGTTTATTTGCATTCTCTAAAGGAAGTTTTAGTTGAAAGGATGCACATTTATTCTGATAATAACCTGCTTTGTGCTCTGCCAGGTGAAACCAACAGCAATTGTTATGACTTTCATCCCAAAGATCAACAAGCAGATTGATACAGTGCATTCAGTGTTACAACCTATACAGCTATATGTAAACTGGTCCTATAATTTACACCTTAAAATGAAATGATTAGCAGTTTTTGTAACCTTTGGATGTTTCAGGGGGCAGGAGCTAGAGCTCCTCTCTCGTTCTGCTCCCTATCTATCTCCACTATTCACAGTCATAATACTCCCTGTCAATCTTCATTCCCTCTGTATTTAAACCCTGGTTCACACCCTGTTTTCTCATCTCTCTTTTCATTTTCCTCCTTCCTCCCAAGGATGATATCATCCTTGCTTCCTCCCTCACTGTGCTATGGCACCTCTGAAACTGTTCTCCCTCTGGGGGTAAGTGAAGCGCACTTCCTGGAGGACAGCTGTGCAGCCTCACCCAGTCTTCCCCCAGGTAATACGTGCTCTCATTCCGAGCTGGTGGTCTGCTCGCACCGGCCCCTTAAATGTGGGGGGATGACCCCTGGGTACCTTTTCTTTCGTATTTCACAGGCTGTTTTTCCCTTGGGGGCAGTGAAGCTCACCGGAACAGCTCTCCACTAAGTCAAAGGGAGACCCTGGCTTTTCATTCCCTAGTTACAAGCACTCTCGTTTCCTTTCCAAACAAAGAGGCTTTGTCTCTCCACAGCCCTTCCTCCTTTTACGTGAAATTTGCTTTGAATAATAGACGCAAGAAAGGTGAATGTTAAGTTTTATCAAAACGGTCCTGAAATTTAGCAGGTAACTTATTTAAAATCAGGTTTTCTAATAGGGTGCTTGACCCCAGTATTGTGTTATTTTAGGTGCCCCTGATTGTACTTCCTGCCTCATCTCTGAACTGAAGTTGTTGTTATTTTTATTTTTTTTAATGAAATAACACTCGATGCCACGCAGGACTTGTGAGCTTTAAAAAGTCTTGTTTTTTTTTTTTTTTTTTTGATCATTTCATTGTATTTATTAACATTTTCCCTATTACACAGGGAAATGTTGCATAAACCATTCATTTAGTTGTGAAAAAGCTTTAAAGGTCCCTGTTGTAGCATTGTGTTCGGTTGTAATTAGTGTGTGCATTTAAAGCCCTTGGCCTTGCAGCAATAGCTGATTAGTAAAAAGTGAATGCAGAGCTTGCAGGATTTGTATCCAGGACAAAGCTTGACCAACGTAATTAGCTGCATTTGGATAAGTTCTCAATTTGCTATTCAGCAGTCTAAACAGAAAAATCATATACTTCACTAGTCCTGAATAGGTTTGGAAATGAACATTTGGATTATATGAGAACATCTGAAAAGGAAAAAAAGACCAAAGATTTCAGCCCAACTAATAGGTCTTGTCTCTGTCTTTGTTCCTGATTGAAAAATCTCATCTCAGATGTATTTCTAAGGTGCTGTTTTTCAGTTGATTTCATGAGGACAAACCTTTATAGCGCTATCAGTGTGTGGCATTAAAGAAATGTAGCCCTATTATATAGCAGGATATATAAAAATAATAACATGACATATGTAGTTCTAGAGAACAGTCGGTCTGCAATCAAATTACAGTTAGAAAGGGAGTCTATTGTGTAATTTCCCAACCTCATTTTGTAGGCTGGAACTTTACTAAAGGGTGGATGTGATTACAAAGTACAGCTCTGGGATACCCTGTGGCTCAACTGGGTAATTTATGAGAACAAGAGCATGCTGTTTTTCTAAACTTGGACATACCAAGTGACCTACCTTGCTAGCCAACTACCAGCTGCCACAATTCCACAACAGCCAGGCTTCCACTATAGGCTTCCGCTAAAGATTTTTTCAGATCAAGTGATTTTGCAGACCAGCTTGTGGAGTAATGTAAACTATGCACACCAGACTAAAGTTTGATTTCAAAATATATATAATATATATATATATATATATATATAATATATATATATATATATATATATTATATATATATCAACCTCTTGCACACGTCAGGTATTGAAAATACATTCACGTCTTAATTTTACAGTGCTCAAATATAACTGTCCTAAAACAGAGTAGAAACTATGAACATATAATTAAACAATAATAATTATGCAGACACAGCAATACATAAAATGTTTCCTCAAGGCACAAAAATTCAGTAAAGGCCTAGTATTTTTTTCTATTTGGTAGTTTTGGTAATTTGCTGTGAAAATTGCATGTTAGGGTTATGTTATGTTAAATGTTATTTGCAGGTTGTTTTAGAGATCCGTTGTTGAATTTAACACAACACTTTTGCTAAGTAAAGGGATGCCAGTTAAAATATCAGCAGAATTACACACGTTGGATACATGTACTGCATTTTGAGTTCGTTTTCACACGTCACTCATTTACCATATAGGAAATGCTGTATATTTGTTTGCAATGGAACAGATCCTGTCAGCAGCATGCCGAGGGTTCCCTCTAGTATATATACTGCTAAAGAATAATACAAAAAAGTGAAAGTCTTGATTTGCATTGCTGAATTTATCTGTGTATCCCCAGACAGAGTTGGGTAGAATTTTAGGACATAATAACAGCGCTAATTGTAGTTTGGTAGAAGTCGCATTTTTTCAATCCCATTACAAAATGTATTTTAGATGTGCAAAGAGATGCAGATGTTTTATGTGGAATGTCATTTGTCGAGAGAATTGCTAGACGTTGTTACACATAGCCTACATACAAGCGTTATTGACATTCCAATCAAGAGGGACCAGCTGAAAAACAGCAGTTTCCTTGCAAGCAGTCTAAAGGCAACCTAGAATAACACTGCCTTCCAAAAACACAATCTTGACGTTTTATTTATTTATGTGTGTGTTTTACTTCTGAATAGCATTCCAGAATAATGTATGTGCCATATCATTGGAAATACTATGCTACGTTCCCCACTGTTTTTGTCCTACTAGACTGACATCATGTGTGAGTACGTACTACAGAAAACACGTGTTGAATTCTCTATAACAACAATTGACACGTTTCACATAAAATAGCACTGCCAGACAACTCGAGGAGCCAATCACCAGATATCGTCTCAGTGATGCAAACGATCAGCCAATGAAAACACAGAACAAACTGTAACTCCAATCAGAAACTCTGATTCGTATCCACTTCCGCACCTCACCCGGATGTTTGAGTTTGAATTTTGGAAACACGATTTTCATTGGAGCAGCTGAAAGAATGTGTACAAAGAGTCGGATTCGAAGTAGTTGAGGGCTATTTAAATGCAAGAATAGTCGCTGGTAAGTTCTTCTTTATTATTATAGCAAATAGTTTTATTGGCTGTGCTGCCGTACAACGTATATTAGAAGTTTACGTTAGAAATGGATTTGTTTTGGTTTCACTGTCATTATTTTGTCAACATAAACATTTGTTTTGTTTTGTTTTACGGTCCTTTTTTCTCCATCGTATCGCCACTTGTATCTTGACTTGTTTGATGTTGCTTCTATGTCATACAGTGTATGTTTCTGTAGTTTTAAGTTTTTAACAAATGAAATGTTGGTGGTGGGTGGAGGACACAAAAACACACACAAAGTGTCACGAAACTGTAGTGGAACGTAATAGTAATGCAAGGTTGCTCTGAATCCTAAAAATAAATAAATAGATACATATTGCAATCTGAGGCGTAAACTGACTGAACGAAAAAGGGTTATTAACTCATGATTGGAAATACTGATTGACATAATAATATCTTGAGGTCGTTAGTATGTGTGCGTGTCCATGGTTCTGAAATCCTGTACAAATACAAATGACCTGTGTGAGGGTAATTTTATTAGGCAATCTAGTACGAAAATGTCAACTACATAACGTACCACTACCAGTTCTTTTTTTTTTTTTTTTTTTTTTTTTTTTTTTTATAAACAAGTGGCCACACATTATAGAAATAATGCTCTCATTACATCGCAACTTTTACTATGTGTAATAAGACACAGCTGTGCTTTCCCGGTTGAAGAAGTCAGGTTAATATTGGATATTTGCGCATTCACTGCATTCTACGTCAAATAATAATAGTTCACCGCACCTACACACTGTAAGGAGTTATAAGCTAATTTTACATTTAACCTTAAGGAGAGGTCAAAGGTCACGATCAAGGTAATTTTTGAGTAGAGCTATACCATGGGTTAATAAAGCTCGTAGTAAAACCTGAAATGGGTGAAACTTATGCAGTAGAATCTTATTTCCATCCATGAATTCTGACATGCTTGTTATTGCAACCAGAGAAACGCACAGTAATGTATACGGTATGTAGAGCATCCGTTTACCTTGAATTGTTTTTTTGTTTGTGTTTTGTTTTTTAAACAGGTGAACCAATCTCTTATTTAGCATCTACTTTATCTCGCTTGCTTAACAATGAAAAAATACAAACGTGCAGAAGTGGAGAACATTCAGAACCAGCGTGAGTATTATACACTTAACACCACCACACCTATCAGCATAGGCTTGTGAAGAATTGTTTAGGATACTGCCCCTTTTAAAACAACTGAAAAAAGTCTGTCTAAAGATACAGTACATGGCCTACTTGATCATTTTATTTAGACAATAATTGCATACATTTTTGTAAGTGCTCAGTTATTTGTTCATTTTACATCGATAACAAGTGAATAGAAACACATGTTTGAAAATTCTGTATGAGTTTAATTCAGGACTGCCCAGTGTATTTGTTTGTCAAAAGTTGAAACCTGAAGAGGTGATAAAAACTCTATTTTCCCCCCATCTGTCATTCGCTGTTGTGATAAGATGCAGACCTGCTTCTTTTTTTTAATTATTTTATCAGACACATGTTTGGTATAGTTTATGGGGTATCTGCTGTTGACTTTCCATTAATTCTGTCTCGCCTTATGGTCTGGAAGGAATTCAGTTGGAAAGTTGTCATTTGATAGTGTGAAATTGAAAAACGCATTTTCTAAAATAGTTTGTTGTTTCAGCTTGTGTTTTCTGTAAACTGCCTGATGACTGTCCAGAAAAGTATGGGGAGAAGAAGACTTGCACAAAGCACAACATTACACTTCATTATTTCTGCCTTGTAAGTAACAAGCTAATTCTTGGCTCAAAAACAAAATAATGGTGACAACATTTTGCTCTTATCTTTTATAGCAGCAAGTGCTGTTAAACCTCTTTTAAAAGTTGTTTTTTAAAATATGTGGCTTTAGGGGACAGGGAATTCAATGTTAGACTCAATGTAAAGTTAAAAAAAAAACTTTTTGTTTTTTATTTTATCAAAATAGCTTATGTCCAGTGGTGTATATCAACGTGGTGAAGAAAATGAAGGGATCTATGGATTTTTAGTTGAAGACATACAAAAGGAGATCAATAGATCTTCTAAATTGGTGAGTTAATAATGTACATTACTGGTACTACAATATATAGTGCTACATGAAAGACTTGAGGTCAAACAAGGCATTAAAGAGTTGGTAATCCAGGTTTTGCTTGGTCTGTTAATTTTGTTCTTCTCGCCAATTATGGTCTAGGCCACACACACATACATACACAGGCTAACTTCACTATAACAAACCCACATGGGACCTGGAGAAATGTTCGTTATATCAGGGTGTTCACTATAGTAGGGTTTGGCATTTTTCTGTATCAGAATAAAACGGCAAAACAGCAAATTTGAATTGAACATCAATATATAGTACTTTTATGAAGATTCCTTCACATTGATCAACATTTAAATGGTATTTTCACATGTGTGGATAACCACATTGCAAGACAGGGGGACATGGGATTTGGAGTTGAAACGCCGGCACAGGCACGCAGGATTTATTAAACGCAAAACGGAAAGTAAACAAACGGGTCATGTGACGCTGCCAACGATGGTAACGCACAGGGGACACGCATACAGGCAGCAAGTCTCAATCGAGCGCCCGTCTGTAAACAATCTTTTGATCAAACATAACTCCAAAAAGCATACAAAACACCCGTTTCCACATGTAAATTACACCAACACTAAGTTCCCCCTGTGCAGGGCAATCACCCTACTACAGGTATGTTTAAAAGAAAACAGTAAAGAAATGAAAAAGGTAATTACAGTAATTACATGTCCTTTCTCTTGAAAAAAATGTCCAGTGTTGATTGCTCCTCACGGCCATTCCCTGCTTGCAGTTTGAATGAAGATGACTGACAGGCAACGATTGCATTCGTCGTGCATGATTCATACTACAAATAAGTCATCTTTGAATTAGCGTTATCTTTCATTCAGCCATGGTAATTGTTTTCACTGAGAGAATAACACACTTGACACCGGAGAAAGTTCAGTGTCAGTCAGTACTGAGATCGTTATATCCGGGTCGATCATGTACGTGATTGGTCTAATAGGGCTAATTTGCATTGAAAAAATTGGTTCTTGCTGTTGGGATCGTTAAAAACGGGTCTTCGTTATAAGAAGGTTATAGTGAAGTTTTATTTATATATATATATATATATATATATATATATATATATATATATATATATATATATATATATACATACATAATATATATATATATATATATATATATATATATATATATATGTGTGTGTGTGTGTGTGTATATGTATATATCACACATATATACCTTTATGTGTTTATTTCTAGGCTTGCCATTGTTGCAAGAAGAGAGGAGCGTCTGTTGGATGTTCTGTTAAACAGTGTCGAAAGAGCTTCCATTTCCCTTGTGGATTAAAGAAAGAGTGCATTTTCCAGTTTACAGAAATGTTTCCGTAAGTTCAAGGGCATTTAAACGGGGGAGGGGTGTTCCTTAATACCTAGTCATTATAAAGTTAGTATGCCAAAAATATAATTTTACTAAAATGCATGAATTGCTTCATATCTACGTAGGTCATTCTGCTGGATTCACAGGCCTGTTCAGAGCACAGCAGTGTCAAGCAGGTTGAGTGGTCCATACTCCTGTACCATATGCCTGGAATTCATTGAGCCAGCCTTGTCTTACAGTGTTTTGAAATGTCCCTGTTGTAACAGTAGCTGGTTTCATAGGGATTGTGTACAGGTAAATATGTGAAACATGTTTGTCACAAAAATTTCGTTGGAATACTTCCTTTTAAAAACATTTATTAAGAAGAGAAAAAAAAAAACTGGTTGATGTTAGGGTTTAACAACCAATTAAAATCTAGAAAATAAGTTATATTACTCCCAATTGTGTGAACTGTCCCAACAAGTCTCAAGTGTATTAATTTGAAATATATTTACATTTAAACAACCAAATTTATTATATGAGAACAGTATTACCTTGTTGACTATGAGGAACAGGTGAATCATTTTATATTTTGATTTTGTTTTCCTCTCCTTAGCATCAGGCCTATAGTGCTGGAATGTTCTTTTTTAGGTGCACTATATGCAACAACAAAGACAAGTTTCAGCAAGAGATGCTCAGGATGGGTATATACATCCCAGAGAAGTAAGTCATTTGTTATAACAGTTACAGTAGCTCTTTGTGTTTTGCCTTTTTTGAATGATGACTAATGTAAGAGCAAGTGTCGCATGCTTACAATACTTTATTTATTTCATTTACTTATTTCTTGACTCAATCCCATTTAATAAGGAAATGTGCATTTATTGTGCAAGGTACAGTACAGTGTGCAGATTTTTCTTGCATTATCAAATTCTCTGTTTGGGGTACATGATAGGTTTCTGTTTTAAAGCAGCATCTTTATTTCTTTCAGGGATGCCTCCTGGGAGCTAGAAGAAAATGCATATAGTGAGCTCTTGCAATCCTATCAACACTGCGACGTCCATCGCTGTTTTTGCAGAAAAGGAAGAGAATACAGTCAGCCCGAGAGGTATAACATACACTTTAGACTGCTAGGTTTGAAAAGTTCTATGCTTAGGGGTATAACGAGGCACTAATGTCACTATACATTGCATGTCATGATAAATATTACAGTCCTTAATGAGCTGCTCTGTATGAAGTGAAGTTTTGTTAACAAGTAAATCTTAAGTGGGATAAGGGTCGCATGTATTTATACCAACTTTAAATCATTTTTTCATCAATCAAGAAACATTGGGTGGCCTACAGTAGTAGTTATTATGAAAGTGTCTCCTGGGAAGGAAGGAGCTAGAAATATTTAATGAATACTTATTTAGAATGCTTTATTAGAGCTCTTTTGAAGAAGACCCTTATTGTTTAAAGGATTAGTGCTAAAGAATTAAAATAATTTACTGTGTTAAACATAAATGTTGGAAGCAATTTCATCTTTCATATTGTATTGCTCTTAATATTGTATATTGAACAGTATAAAATTCCAATGAAAATTCTAGCTACTGCAGTTGGTTTAAATCAAATATGTTATCTTACAGCAAGTGGGAAATTGTAAGGTGTCAGTACTGTGGCTCTAGAGGAACTCATCGATCCTGCTCTTCTCTAAAAAGGTTGCAAGAAAATTGGGTGTGCTCAGAATGCAGAGCCATCGTTCACAAAACAGGTAATGATGACCCTCCCAGCCTACACTTCTTAGGTTTTGTTTGTGTGATCAGAAAACAGTATTAATATGTTTATTTTCTATTGATTGTTTTGGGAGAACATGTAAAGAGACGGTTCAATAGACAATTTAAGCAGATATTTGGGATTTTACTAGGAATGCTTTACAAGTTAGAGTCTACATTTTCTTTAAACCTTTTTCCTTCCCAGAGACTTTACAAAGGACCAGTGTTGGTTCGTTGGCCTCTTCCCCAATGAAGAATGAAACCGCAAAGCAATTATTAAAACATTCTCCAAAAAGGTCAAGACTGTCAGCCCTTTACCACAGGGATATTCCGAGCAGGTGTGTTAGAACTAAAGCAGTCAACGATGATGGCGATGAATGAGAAGTAGTAGCCTTTATCTTATAGAAATGTTTGCAGTTTTTGCCCGTTTACAATTACAAAACTCTTGAAAGCCTCAGACTGCCTTTTAAAGTAGCTCTGAACAAATGTGTTGCGAATCACATTGTAGTTTTGTGTTTTGATTTCAACATATTTTGTATTAATCAGCAGTTAAATTATAATCCTTAAATATTTCTAAATCAATAAATATATTCAGATGTTCATTGCTCAGAGGCTGTGTGGTCCAGTGCTTAAAGAAACAGGCTTTTAACCAGGAGGTACCCAGTTAAAATCTCAGCTCAGCCACTGACTCACTGTGTGACCCTGAGCAAGTCACTTACCCTCCTTGTGCTCCGTCTTTCGGGTGAGACGTTGTTGTAAGTGACTCTGCAGCTGATGCATAGTTGACACACCATAGTCTTGTATCTTGTAAAGCGCTTTGTGATGGTGGTCCACTGTGAAAGGCGCTATATAAAAATAAAGAATAATTATTATTATTATTATTATTATTATTGTAGTAGTAGTATAGTGTATGTCTAACTTTTTTTTTTTCCACAGGCAATCATTACAGACATTACCAGCTATGGAGATTTTAAAGGAACTAGAAGTGCAGATTAACCCACTTGAATTCACGAGATTTACAATCAACAAAGAAGATGTCTTTAGGGGTGCCTTGTGCGCTTTGAGGCGTAAAGGGTTTGATCCCCACCACCTAATTGCTGTGAAGTTTACAAACACAAGAACCAGTTATGAAGTTGTAGCAAACAATCATGGACACAGAAGGGAATTCCTACGTCTACTGATGCATAAACTCGAAAATTCCTCACTGTTTGAGGGCTCTTGTAGTAAGAACTTAGCACTAGACCCTCAAGGTAACAAACATTCATCTATTCAGTTATCAAAAACAGGTCAGCTGTTTCAGATATACATAAGATGCAGTACTTTTCCACGTGAAGAATTTAATTTAGAAATGACGAGGAATCATTGTCCAAAGAAAATATGCCACTGATTTTCTACTGTGAATCATGGGGAGACTAGGGATGTTAATAGTTTGTATTTTAAATATTTTCCAAGTGTTAAGCATTTTACAATTTTCTTCTCCTGAACTTAAATGACGCAGTGGGTTTAAACATTTAGGCAATGAAATGGAATCTTAACTCAATGACCTTGCTCACTGGCTTTGCATGGAGACATTAGCTGGATGTTAGTATTTGTTTATATGAGATGTTTTGTTGTGATTTAATACATTTAATGTCTTTTAACTTACCCAGCACAAACCTATGTTGCACTTTTACTTTTACTGTTTTGATTTCAGTATTTTCTTTATTTACAGCTTTGAGGGAGGATTTGTACTATGATGTTGGAAGGATGATTGGACTATCCCTTGTACACGGTGGCCCTGCTCCCGGGTTCTTCTCAAAAATGCTCTTTAATTGCGTGCTGTACGGACCAGAAAATATTGTACCCACCCTGGAGGACCTGGCTGATGCATGTGCCATGCAAAAGGTCAAGAAGGTAACAAATCTGAAAGCTGGAAATAAAAACGGGGATGACAGGTCCATGTTTCTGTTCTTTTCTTGGTACAAATGTGGGGATTGGGTGAGACAACCTAAGGAAACTGCCAAATCTTGGAAGAGCCAAGGTAATTTGGTTTAGCATAATACAGTTTATAAGCATTTCTACTGTTATCAAGGTGTTACTTGATTGTGATGTCAAAGATTGGTTTACACATGCAATCAACCATTTGAATCTGCAAATGTTTTAAACCCTTCTGTATAGTGCTTCCAGGCTGAAATTTACCAGGAATCATTTAAGAATCCCATTGCAGAGTACTGTGAGCCTTAACAGTAAGTTACAAGTGATGCATACACTGTTAAATTAAACTGCTATGAAATGGAAGTCTGAAATTATATTCAGCAACAGCGTATTTGGAATAATTTAGCAGTTTTCAATGAAAACATAAGGTCTTACACTGGCAGCAAGTGACTGCATGAACTTGAAAGCTGTTGTAGCGTCACCTCTCGCGGGTGTCACTATATAGTTATTTGGAATAATTGACTAATTCACTAAATCTCTTTTTGTGTCTTCCAGATTGGAGAGGCATTGACTCAGGATGAGCTGCAAACCGCAATTACGGAAGCTTCTGAGTACCTGGCTGTAACCGGATGTTTAAGACCAGACTGGACTTTGTGTGACAAGGAAATATTGATGAAAGACATTCTGAACTTCCATTTGATTACACGAATGCACGTGCCCATTCAAAGGTGTGCAGTCTTTGATACGTTGTGTTGTTAAACGTCATAGAATTATTGAGCACTGTCCATCATGCAGATTGTTTAATGTTGTGCTGTACTTTGTTTTTAGATTCTGTGAAGGGCTAAAAATCCTTGGCCTGTTGGAAAAAATTCAGTTGTTCCCAGAAGCCTTCGCTGAATTGTTTTGCCACAAACCACAAAAACTTACATCAGTTAAACTTGGTGACCTTTTCACAGTCCACTATTCTCTCAATGGGAATAGAAAGCTACATGAGACTAAAGTTATTGGCTTCTGGAGGCAGTACTTAAAGGACTGTGAAGGTAGGCTCCTAATGTGTTTTATAATGTTTATATAGTACACCCTCGCTATACTGAACCTCTTGGGGTCCAAGCCTTTTGTTTGTTATATCGATGGGTTTGTTATAGCGAAATGACAATCCTTAATGAACGACAAACTGTTTGAGTAAATTAATGCAATGAGATTATGAATAAAAGTAGAATTACATGTACCCGTTTGTCTCATGTAAGCAGTATTCTGCCTTTGCTTTATCCTATTTGTTAAAGAATTAAAAAAAAATTACAAATTGAAGCTGAACTTTTATTCAAAAACAATCTGACATGAATCGTTTCAAAGTGCACCAAATCTTAGTCCAACCTGCAAGAATTCTAAACCTGAGCTTTTATTCCAAATCATCCCAAAGTGAAAAGTTCATCAGATCCTCAAGTTTTGTTGTTGTAGTTTTTTCTTGAATCAATTTTGATTTACCTCATGGTTGCTGAACAAGCCATTAAACAGTACTTTTTGACAATCTATATTCACGACAGCTATGCATACGTTACTGCTTTTTTTAAATGATCAATATAGTTTCCAGCTTTGTTGCAACATGAAATGATTTTCATTTTGGATGCTTTATTGATACAATTAATTATTTCCCTGTGTTTTTGTAGATTCTGCATGTCCTGTGTCCCTGGAGACCATTCTTGTATTTGCAACAGCAGCTGATGCAGTTCCTCCCATGGGCTTTGTCCCTGAGCCCTCCATAGAGTTTCTCCATAATCAAGGCCAGCTTCAAGAAATGTTTCCACAAGGGGAGACTTCCTTCAATATCCTGAAACTGCCAATAGTTCAAACTTACGAAGAGTTTAGAAGGAGCATGGACTACGCCATCTGTTACAGTATATAAAATAGTAGAAAATGTATGTTTCTCATTTTTTCAATCAGTCTTTTTTATATAGTGCCTTTCATAGCGGACCACCATCACAAAGCGCTTACAAGATGCAGTAACAACAAGAAAATCCATAATACTTCAAATACAGAGAAATGCATAATACATGATATACAGTATTAAAAAAATGCATAATACATTAAACAGTGGAAAGTACATAATACATGATAGTAGCATAATACATGAAATGGTACACTAAATAACAGTGAAAAGTGCATAGTACATGATAGTAGCATAATATATGAAATAGTAGCAGCTGCTAATAGCAGATATCAGGCTTAGAACATGGAAAGCAAGAGAGAACAGGTGGGTCTTGAGATTTGATTTAAAGCGAGTGGTGGTGGGAGCATCATGTACAAAAGCTAGGAGAGAGTGCCAAAGAGTCGGAGCCATGAAGCTAAATGAGCGTTGTCCAAGTGTGCAGCACTTTTGCTTGGGGATAACAAGCAGGCCAGAGTCGGAGGACCTCAGCTTCTAGACAGGTCATAGTGGGTCAGCAGGTTGAGGAGGTACTCAGGACCTGTGTGATGAAGGGCATTGTAGGTGAGCAGGAGAGTTTTGAAAACAATCCTGAACTTTACAGGTAGCCAGTGCAGCTGGGCAAGACTGAGGTGATGTGATCACATTTTTTTACATCTGTTTTTTTCTAAAAGATTTGACTGAAGTATTTGTGAATGTTCTATCTGTAAATATTGTATGTCTCTCTGTCTAGAAATTGGGGGGTGTCTTAGTTATAGCCAAGGAAAACAAGAAGTAACTTCCAATGTACCCAATATCTTATTGAAAAGGTGTGTCTTTAATGTCTTAAGTATAGAGAAAATATTACATGTGCATGCTGTACATTTCAGTGTTTGTAAGCCTGAATGAATGATACTTCAAACCAATGACCATAATTATATATTTTTTTTGTATATATAGTGTGGCAGGGAGAGGCTTTTTTGAAATAACTGAATGTCCATTTAATGCATTGCCTGTTGTGTGTTTCTAAAGCTACTTTTATTTGTACTCCCTGGAAATTACTATGAAAAACAAAATTATTCATTTTATATTGATATCAGTTTATTGGCAGTATCTTTTCAGTGCAATCGAAATAATTACTTAGCTGGAAGGTCTCAATCTCATTTTGTACAAATTTTAGTTAATTTTATTTAAGTTTTATATGTATATATATACTGTATTTTTTTTTTTTTTTTTTTTTTTAATGTAGTCAAGCTACTCCCGCTATACTGAAGTCCACTGCAGACATTTCAGTGTGACATACTGTAGGATTCACTGGATATTTTATTGTTTAAAGTTGTTTGCAAGTTCATGTAAATACAGCCTTAATTATTTTAGTAGTCACTTATTAAGGATTTTTAGGAGGCTGGTTCCCTCTAGTTTTATTTACTGTTCAACATTGAAAGAAAAATAATTGTATCAATGAGAAAGCTATCCTTCTTTGTGTATTTCCTGTCATTCTTCTAATTTTGTGCATCTCATTACAAAATAAAAAGCATACTTGTGCATTGCTTAGTTCTTGACTTTCTTTGAACCTACAACCCCCAAACGTTTATAATTACTGAAATCCCAAACCATGGCCTAATAGAAACAGTGGGTGTCAGTAAACAGTATATTCAAATAATCCTAATGTGTTTATTTTTTTATTTATTTATTTGTTTGTTTTCTGTATGTGTGACTGAAGGTTTTGAGGCACATGTTGAAAATGTCATACTGTACATGTTATATACCACAGCATTAAGTAGCAAACAGGTTTTTAAGTTGGTTTAACCTTGTGCACTGCACAAATTATATTTGAGGGATGTAAATAAACTGGACAGTTTTGACAGTAAACAAATTTGGCTTAAACCGATATTATATATATATATATATATATATATATATATATATATATATATATATATATATATATGGTTTAAAAAAAGTTGAACGTGAATTGAAACAGTCAATGGGATGTACAGCAGCATAAATAAGCCATGTCACATTTCCCAAATGTTCAAATGATATTGCAAACAATTGAAACAATTAAAGTATTATTATTATGCCACTATCGCTTAGATCTCCAAAAGATCAGCTTTTCCCAAATGACAGTTATGTATCCGTATTTAACGAAAGCAAAAATGACGTCCACCTACTTACCGTAGATACTGCGTCATAGTAATTGTTTAGGAAAAGAAGACGGTCCCTAACTTTTGTTACAAGCACTCTCAGACCTGCCACGTCATCCGATGTGTCGTCATTGAATAATTCAGAAAGATTAAAGATGGCAGCGTCCGTCAGAGAAAAGCAGGCAGGTTTGTAAAAAAAAATATTTACATCAGTGAGCGTTTTATTTTTCATTTGCAAAAAAAAACTATTACATGTATGAGACGTGGAGAGTATGCAGGGCAGTGTTCTTTATGAATGTAGTTTATGACAGAAATGTACAGAATTATTAAGTTATCAAATCAAATTACATTGGTAATGTCGGTGTACATGTATGTAGCAACAATAATACGTCAGCGTTGTGTTAAGGACGTGGTTCATGGGTCGCGTTTAAAATATCGGAATTGTAAGTCATATTGCTAGTTGTATTGGGGGTTTTTTTTGTAAGGTGATTTAAACTCTAAATTGAACTGCCAGTGGCTAAAGAGATAATTGACACCAGGAAGTAGTGTGCAAGTTACCGTGAGATAAGCAATGCTTTTTCTATTTAGGTAATTAGAACGATTCCAAATATGTTTTTTAAACGTTAAACTAAAATTGTTTTGTGGCTTATTAATTAGAGACAGCATCCGGGGCCAATATTAATAATAATATACTATGACTAATTCAGTTGGTAAGGTGTGTTGATTGGCAGTTTTATGCCTGGGTAGATATACACATAAACAACTGCTTATATTAATTCATACAGTATAAATACATTTTAAATATAAAAACAGTGATCGACAGCATTTGGTGAGTTACCTTTTTTTTCTTCATTGGTGCAAGACAGCCGACATTAAATAGATATTGACTTGAACTGGGTGTTTTTAATACTTCGACTAAGTACTTTCACCACCTGCCCTGAGGGGATAATAGTAACATATGAATACAGTGATAAAGCACTTAACTTAATGTTGATATTGGATTTTGAAACGTTGGTTGTTACTCTATGTAAGGCGATTAAGCTAAATAGCTAAGCTATTTGTGAAAAACAGCAATTACCATATAAAAATTTAGCTGCACGTTGTTTTATTTCCTGCAGCTGTGTGTAAGTTTGTTGCAATCTAATATTTTTTTTTTTTTTTTTTTTTTTTTTTTTTTTGCGTTGTGTTTAACAGCTGCTTTGAAGCGGATGCTAAATTTTAATGTCCCTCCAGTGAAAAACAGTGCATCGGAGCCAGTATGGAAGGTAAGGGAATATGGACATATATGAAAACTGCCATTTTTAACAGTAATGTCATTGAACAACATCATAAGGAATTGTGAATGGCTATTTCTTCTCAATTTGCTGCTCCGGCTGAATAGTGCTTGATAAAACAGCCCTGTTCCGATCTATGTAGTCACACCCTACTTATTTATTTTATGTATTGTATTCTTGATATATATTTTTGGGGGCGTCTCAAAATCTGAGATCCAGGGCTGCAGCCCCTACAGCCCAGTGTTAATCCAGCCCTGCATGTGTGTGTATGCAAGCTGTATTGCTATTCAATGTAAAATACCAAACGTGCCTTTTTAAACATAAAATACATGTTATATTTGCTTGCACTTGACAACTAGTGGTTCACAGTATATAAAGTGTCACCCTGGAAATGGTGATTTCGTATAATTCAGAATATTTTTCTTTTTCTGCCTGGTGTAGGTGCTAATTTATGACAGATTTGGTCAGGATATCATCTCACCACTGCTTGCAGTGAAAGAGTTGAGAGACATGGGGATCACACTGCACCTGTAAGTTAATATTATCTTTCTGTACATCTTGGGGTTGATGTATATAATCCTTATTCAATGTAGCTTATCTTTTGGCTTTTAAGAGCATGATTTTCCATGTGAATCCTGAAAGAGTTTTATGAAAAATAATGTGTATATAAACTGGAATGGCAGAGCCAAGTTAATTGAAGTAAAATGTCAAATCTTTCATAAGAGTAGTTTTTGTTTGATAAAACCCTAACTTGTTTAAAAATGTCATTTCTGTTATTTAGCCTGTTGCACTCTGATAGAGACCCCATCCCAGATGTGCCAGCCATTTATTTTGTTATGCCAACGGAAGAAAATATTGACAGGATATGTCAGGTAATTAAAATAAATTTAAAAAAAAAAAAAAAAAAAATGGTTTGTCCTCAAAAAAAAAAAAAAAAAAAAAAAATTATATTTTTTTTTTTTTTTTTTTCTTTAAATTTTTTTTTTTTAGGACCTTCGGAATCAGCTTTATGAATCTTACTACTTGAACTTTATATCTGCAATTTCAAGAAGTAAATTGGAAGATATTGCAAGTGCGGCCTTGGGAGCTAATGCAGTAAACCAGGTTACGAAGGTAAGTCTGCTGTACAGAGTGTAATATAGTTTATATATTGTGTAGTGTGTAGAAATGTATTGCCCGTGTTGAGAAACTTGATGGTTGTACACTCATTCAGAAAGTTATTTGAATTCCTATTCCTTACAATTTATTATTTGTTGTATTTCTCTGCTTGTGTGGTTTGCAGTCGCCCCATGAAAATGTGTTTAATTTGTAACCACCATATTAATAGGAACTCCAAATATTTTGACAGGTTTTTGATCAGTATCTGAACTTTATTACACTGGAAGATGATATGTTTGTACTTTGCAACCAAAACAAAGAGCTCATCTCGTACCATGGTAGGTTACAACTGTACTAGTTGTTTATTGTTGAGTTTTGAGTATTGTTTGTTGAAAGGGGGGAATTCGCTTCCAACAGGTATAGGTTACATTTTAAAACTATATACAAAAGATATGGTATGCTTATAACAGCGGGGGTTTTATTGTTTGTTTTTTTTAAATTAAAGAAAATACAGTTGCTATGCTGTGGGCAATGTTTAAGGACCACTAATATCATGGGTTTTTTTGCTGTGAGAGTCTTTTCTGAGAATGCCAGTCAGGTACCAGGTTGTATAGTACTTGCCAGGTTTGAATAGGTACTGTGGATATACTTGCAGGTAAATCATATATCCTGTAATGAAGCCAAATCTTAAAAATACCTGCAAGATGGATTTTCTTTTAATAGTGCATGTAGTTACCGTAACACAACGTGATGCATTTAAATGAAATAATGATCTGATGAAGTATTGCGGTTATGAAGAGTCTCATTTATTTTAAAGCCATCAACAGATCGGATATCATGGACACAGACATGGAGATCATCATAGACACAATAGTTGACAGTCTCTTCTGCTTTTTTGTTACATTAGGTAAGTTCATTTTTGTGCTTGGAAATCTGTTTTTGGAGGGGTTTCAGTATGTCTTGAGATAAAATGTAACAGTTAAACCATTGTCTCATCGGAAGTACCCTTCCAGTACAGCTAGGAAGGTCTAATATTTACACCATCTAATCCTAACTTATGAAGCCTAATTTATTTTTTGATTGGTTACTCTTTGCAGATTAATTGAAAAATAACCAACTGTCATACCATTTTAGAAAGCCAGGTGGCACCAACTGTCTAATGTGAAAAGTAAAAATACAGTTGTAGTTTTATTAAGATTAGATATTATTAACCATAATTTCCAAGTTTAGTTTAATTTATTCCAGACTCTCTTTGAAACTTTGAATACAGCTACTGTTCTAAAGAAACGTGACCCCGAATTGATACATTTGACCTGATAAAGTATTATAACTAAGTTTCAGGATCCCTTGTGTGATAATATTTTACAGATTTTTCCCAGGCTGTGGCTGCTATTGCCTTCCTATGGTTCACAGTAACTGTGGACTTTCTTTGTGTCTTTTGCATAATCCTGTTTTTATTAGGTTTGCATTAAACCTCCAATTGCACCAGGAAATTCCCCAAGTCCATTCCAGTGAGAGCTGCAGTGTGTCATTTTCCAACAAAATGTCAGTCAAACACATAGATAATCAGTCAGTCAGATATTCAAAGATTTTGCAAATGGAAATCTGGCATATAGTCACAAGTCTATTAAATACAAATACGTTGTTCATAAATTGCTAATATCGTAAGGCTGCGTAAATTAATACATCTGAATGAATCTAAACAGGAAATTAATGTATTTGTGGGTTTTTTTCAGTTCTCGCACCTCTCTGAATAATTAGAATTAAAATTAATTTAAACAAAGATTAGTGAACTCTAAGCTCCATTTTGATAGGAGTAAATAGTATTTTAACTTGATTGCGAATTAGTTAAGTAAAATCAAACACGTATAACACACATTTCCCCCAACATTATGATTTGCAGAATATTAAAAACTTTTTTTATGAAATGAAAAGAAAATGAGCAAGGTGTTTTTTCTTTTTTTTTTTTCCCTCAACTTCCATTTTAAATTTGGTTCGCAATCTGTTTTTAAATATGTGGCCCAATGTTTTGAATTTATTTTTTATTTGACACAAGACATGATTTGCCCAAAAATGGTTCAACACATACTTTCTAAAACAAAACTTCTTTTTGGAAAAGAAAATGTTCACTATTGAGTGAAAGCCCACCAATCAATCACAGGTTATCTCTGACTTGCATCAAAATTGAAATGCATGAGAATAGGCTTGACATGACAGATGAAGACTTGAGATGCAATGTTAGGGTATTAAAAGGTTTCTGTCACATTTATTAAAAAAAAGAGAACTCTGAATACTATCAGGTCAATAAAATATATATCTATATATATCTATATTATATATATATATATATATATCTGCGGTTCGTCGTGGTTCCAGCACCCCCTTCAGGTGCTATGACAGCACACTCCTGAATAGCTTTTCAGTGGCCCAGGCTGATTATTATGTCAAGGAGTCTTAAGGTTTTTGTGACAAAGATGCTCACTTTGTTGTAATAATTATATATTCGCAACACACTGAAAGTGAAAATGAATATTTGAATAAACTTAAATTTAGTTTTTTTTTTTTTTTTTTTTTATTAATACACACCCTGTAAAACACTTGATGGATGTGTCAAGGTACAGTTGGCAAAACTACCTTCTGTTCAACCCATTAGCCATGTCTCTTAAAAGCATGTTACATTTGTTTTATTAGGTGCTGTTCCCATAATAAGATGTCCAAGGGGGAACGCTGCTGAAATGGTAGCAGTGGTAAGACTTGGCAACCCAATTATTTTATAATCAATAATAGGTATCGACGTTTATTTTAGTAATTTTACTCTAATGTATGCATAGAGAATCATTGGAAATTTTATATATATTTGTATACATTCTTTGAGATGTACAAGTCTCTAAACAAATTGATTGTCTTAATTAGAAGTTGTACATTTAAAAGATGTATGCATTATCCAAATTAGGACTTTTCCCAACAATTTTTTCTTGGCATTCCCTGTAGATCTTTAAAACTGTTGACTAGTTTACTCAAAAATTCCAAGTACCGAAAATGTGGGCTTGTTTGAAATTCCCTCGTAGAAGACAGAGAATCAAACACAGGAAGCCAAGAAAACAAAAACTCAAGAGAATTGCCTTTGATATAAACTTTGTGAAAACATACCTACAGCAGTGATTGATTTGTGATGTTTTACTGTGGTTTAAAACCTGAAGTGAATTACTTTAGGTTTTACAGTAGTTGCATCTCAGGGTTCTGGTGAAGTCACCAGTACACCTCGATGAAATTATAACCGTGTAATTCACTGCAGGCCATATATTCTATATTTACAACATCATCTGCCACTGGGAGAGCTAGACAGTCGTATCAGATTTTAGAACATTTTATATTCATCATGAAAATGTATTATACAAAAAATAATTCATTTATTGAACAAGATATAATATATATATATATTATATATATATATATATAATAGATATATATATATACTATATATATATATATATATATATATATAATACATATATTGGAAAGTCCATAGGGTGTTTGCAGTCATGCATAGGAATAATTTGGAACTGTAATTCACTGGTCTGTTTATTCCATCTGGTATTTTCAACAAATCTCATGGAAAACTGCCTTTGTTACTACTAATCATTTACAGTACAGTGTGTTATATTTTCTGGTTTGTAAATCTAACTTTGTTTCACCCTTCAAGAAACTGGATAAGAAGCTCCGTGAAAACCTAAGAGATGCGAGAAACAGCCTTTTTACTGGGGACACCGTCGGAGCTGGACAATTCAGGTATTCCATTACTGCATCTTTGATATGCAGGGTCTCATTCACTAAACAGCAGTAACGTGTTTTGCATGCAGTAAGCCCCTTCACTGCATGCTTTGTACACCTGCTGTATCACCAACCAGTGGCAGGCAACCTAGCAAGTCTGAGTCATTTAAATATAATCAGTAATGTTAAGTGTGGAAATGCATGCAAATCACGTCACAAAATACTGCGAGGGAGGTATTTGATACACAAACCAATTATCACTTAAGTATGCAAACTTTACTAGGTGCCTCGGCGTGTGTTAAAAGTACCGCTTATTGAAACCAGGCGGTGTCACAAACCCAACAGAAGAGCTGCAGATGTTGGGTTTCTGTTTTGCTCAACTTCTAATGTGTCTTTGGATCATCTAAGAAAAGGTACTATTGACAAGCATCTTGACAGCGCAGTGCACAAAAACAAGAAAATCATACTTGAAGTTCAGGCTAAATAATTACCGAACAAGCAGGTCCCAATTACAAGATTGTTGAAAAAGAGCACAGAAAGTGGAGAAACACGTAATGTCAACACATTAGAATTAGTGGAAGCCTTTGTGCAGCGAACATACCGATGCAACGGCTGGTCAATGAATTCTGCACATTTTGACAGCTTGCAAATGAATAATTTAGCATGCTTTATTTGTGCATATAATTAGCTTAATGAAAAGAGCTACCGCTGGTTCATTTTTGCGAGCGGTGTGGCTTCCCCCTGGCACGCGGTAATTCTGGTCATTGACCGCTGTTTAGTGAATGAGGCCCATAGAGTTGCTAATGCACAGATCTAGACATGTAAGTGCCATTGCAAAACCTTTTCAAAAAGGGCTATTGAAGAATTGGCTTGTGATGAATTTCTGATTGTTGTCTTCAGCTTCCAAAGACCTTTGTTAGTTCTTGTGGACAGAAACCTAGATTTGGCCACCCCACTGCACCATACATGGACATATCAGGCCTTGGTACATGATGTTTTGGTAAGGAAAAACTCTTGCTTTCTCATTGTGTAAAAGTGAAATTTTATATGAAATCATGTGTTAACATAAATATCCAAAGAAGTAGATCGACTCTGAGCTGCATCTCAATGTTTGTCTTCAGCATTTTGAAATCACATTTACTTACTGATATTCTGGTCCAAAACAGAAATCATTCATTTATGACTCTAGATTGTGTAGAGGTGACAGCTGTAAAAGAAATGAAAAGGAATCAGACTGTGGCTGTTTTACCAAACTAAGTGGTCAATTTAAGATCTGTTTTATTTGTCTAAATACTGCCAACCTTAACTCTATATTAATCCCTATGGTATGATTTTTATAGTCCAACTATACAATAAAAAAATAAAATGAGGTTCACTAAAATTATTATTATTATTATTATTATTGTTGTTCATTTGCAAGTTGTTTTGTAGACTTCCATGAAATTAATTGTTAATAATAATTTTATTCTAATTAGATAGATAAATATTTGCAACGTCTTACACTGTTGGTTGTAGTAGGAAAGCTACATGTACACAAAAGCATAAATTTGAATTTTTTTTTTTTTTGGTCAAGCCAAATCAAGAAGAATACTTATTTGTCTGCATCAATATATTTTTCTTTCTGAAAATAATATTTTAAATCTCATATTACACATATGGTAGCTGTTAGAAAAAATGACTTGAACTTTGACAAATGTGTGGAGCATGTTCAGTATTTCAAGCCATTTTAAAAAATAATATTAATCATTTTTCTTTTAAAGATTTTTTTAAGGAAAGTAGCACTGCAAAGGTAGGCTGTAATTTTCCAGGCTCAGCCCATTGTTATCCTGTACTACCCTTCATGTCAATGCACAAAACAAGTTGTATTTTCTTTGTCTGGGTTTTCATTTTAGGATAATTATTTCAGATGTTTATTGCACCTTTAAGTCATTGTTTTGAATATTTAATGCAGCGCCTGAAGTGTTTACAGTATTGAAATTGAACTGTACAGTATTTGTACACAGATGTACCACAATTGTTTTTGGTTGGAAGATGTTTGGTGGCCTTCCAGGAGCACAGATGACTCTTATACCTTGACACATTTCTGCTATCTGCACCTGTCAACAAGATATCTAACCCTGTGTCATGTTAATTCAGGGACTAACAAAACTGCAATTGTAACTGTCCTGTACTGGGCCCCACAGGTTTTCTAGTCCTACGAAATAAAAAAAAGTAAGCAATCTAAAGTGTGAGAACAAATCCAAATTTAAAAAATATACTGATCTGTGCAAAATGTGTTAATGGAGTATATTGTTTCTGTGGGGGAAAAAAAAAAAGCTTGACCTCCTAGAACCACTGCCTTAACAGAAGATAACAACTCTTTTACATTTGCTACACTATGTGGCTAACACATTTGTATTTCTTTAAATTGTATTTGCTAGTGTTTTCACCTGTTATGTTGGCCTTCCTTTTATAATAGTAATTTTGTAGAATTAAAACAATAAAAAAATGAAAATGGAAATATAATTTCTAATAATACACCACTTTGTTCTGTAAAAATCCAGAATGTGCAAAAACTTCTGACGTACTGTGGGTTAAAGACTTTCCCCATCGGTGGTATGGAAGCCTTTGATGTTTGTTTTGTTTTTTAACACATCAGAAAATAATGATGACATATGATTAATCATTAATATATAATGATGACAGTGCGTTGAATAAAGTTCCAGTAATAGATTAATGATGGTAACTGATGGGAATAAAAAACAAACTATTGAAAGAAAATATTGGTGTCCGGACACATGGAAAAGCTCATTTCTCAGAACAGAGCAGTAGGTAATTGATGCTGAAGTTTAAAGCTATATTTCTTATTAAATTCAAAATAAGACGGGTGAGGCAAATGTTTCCAACGATGTTCAACCATTATGCCTGAAGGCAAAAGAACAGTGGAAAATGGATGGTTGGACTGCTAGTTCAAGGAAAGTATCAGTTTTGGCACCAAATGCTTGGACATGTCTTATATTACTGCATGTTGTTTAACTCAAATTGTTATAATGAACTTACTTAACCTTATAACTTTAACTAAAAATATATAGACTGCTCACCTTTGACCATTGTTCCATAGTCCAGTGTCTGTGTTCTTGTGCATGTTTTAGACTTTTAGCCTTTTTCCCCTTTAACAGAGGTATTCTTACTGCAACACATCCTTTAAAATTTAAGGCGTGACCTTCGTACTGTTGATTTGATGGACAGCGACACCTGTGCCTTCTGCAGGTTCTGTTGTCAATTCAACGCTTGTCGTCTTTCTATTCCTTAAGGATATTATCTTCAAGTATTGCTCATCCTAGTTAAACAGCTTTTTCTTCTAGTCTTAGGTTTGTCTTGGGTAATGGTTGTAGTTTGGAATTTTAGATTTGTACATTTTGTACAGATTATTCCCAAGTGTCTGAAGTCCTTAAGGGAGTGATCATATGTTTGTACTATGTTTTGGATGATATAATTGTTTTGGAAGACTGAATGATCTTTAAGTCATCTTTAAATCTTCAGTTATGCCACAGTTAATAATCAAATATTAATATATCCAAACTGCCAGGTATTGGATTTGAAATGCCTTCAAAAATATGCTACATGTGTTTTGACTTTAATTTGTTCTTGTTGTTTATCCAGTAACATATGCTGTTAGCTATTTTCCGCTTTCTCTGGTACTTTTTGCTTTTATTATGGTTAACCAAATCACTTATAAAGAAACAAACCTTTTAGAGCAGTTATGAAAAGTATGTGAAATGAATCAGTTTAAAGGCATTTTTACAAAACCATTATGTTTTAAATGCGGAAGACAAAAGTCTAGTGCTGGCTGAAATTCAGTTAATCAAATTCAAACAAACCATTGACAATTATTTTTTTTTTATGTTGCTAAATAAATGAAAATCTGAGTTAATCTTTTCATGTATTCGACTGCTGGCAACAGGCTTTAAGACAGATATAATGAACTACATAAGCTGTTCATGTTTGTGCTGCAGACATCAATAGTTTTTTTGTTGTTGCAGGATTTCCATTTGAACAGAGTGGACATGGAAGAGTCCACTGGTCCTGAAAACTCACCAGCTGGTGCAAGACCAAAGAAAAAGAACAAGAAAAGCTATGACTTGACAGCTGCTGACAAGTTTTGGCAAAAACATAAGGGCAGGTGGGTGCTCTCTTAAAAATAAGAAAGTGCTAAATATTGTGTAATTATATATATAGATATAGATATAGATATATATAGATATATAGATAGATATAGATATATGATATAGATAGTTAGATATGTGTATGTATGTAGTGCTAGGACAAACACAGAATTTTCATGTTTGGATATTTGCTCATAATTTAAATATTCGTTTGGATATTCGTTTTTTATCAAAAGTAATAAAACCCATTATATTGCTCTAACGCAGGCTTAGTGGCCATTGTTCCTGTGTGTGAGCCTTTATTTTACAGCAAGACCTTACAATATGTAACACGTTAAAATAGAAAAATATCCCAGGAGTAAAGAACAAGTTGTGTAGGACTTACTTTACGCCAGTGAATTCACTACACAACAAAGGGTGCCAAATAGCAGTTCAAGCTAAACGTTATTTTGTTTATTCACGAAATATAGTACTTAAAGTTGACAACACATTTTTTTTTTATTTTATATATTTTATATATATACAGCTCTGTAAAAAATTGAGACCACTGCAAATTTTTCTTAAATCAGCATCTCTACATGTATGGCAGCCATTCCATTCCAGTGTCTGTTGAATTCCAATACAGGCACACCTCATTCTACTGAATCAGGTACTGATTATGGGATCACCTGAACCAAATCGTATTTAACGAGGAAAAGTATAAAAACCACTCCTGTGGTCATCACTATCCTCTTGCAATAGGACCAGCTGGATGTCAAAACAGTGCTAGTAGTGCTAGTCACAAGCCATCAAACAAAGCCGAGATGCTTGAATTTTTGCGCCAGGAATGGCATAAAGTCACCCAACATCAATGTGAAAGACTGGTGGAGAGCATGCCAAGAAGCATGAAAGCTGTGATTGAAAATCAGGGTTATTCCACCAAATATTGATTTCTGAACTCTTCCTAAGTTAAAACATTAGTATTGTGTTTAAAAATTAATATGAACTTATTTTCTTTGCATATTCGAGGTCTGACAACACTGCATCTTTTTTGTTATTTTGAGCAGTTGTCATTTTCTGCAAATAAATGCCCTAAATGACAATATTTTTATTTGGAATTTGGGAGAAATGTTGTCAGTAGTTTATAGAATAAAACAAAAATGTTCATTTTACCCAAACACATACCTATAATTAGTAAAACCAGAGAAATTGATAATTTTGCAGTGGTCTCTTAATTTTTTCCAGAGCTGTATATATCCTGTATATCTCGCATATCACACATAGCTCATTTTCATTTGCCATTTTGTGAAACTGTCGTGCAAATTCTGGTGAGACGGTAAATAAATGCAAGGTATGTTTGTCATTTGTAGTAAATACGAACATCTAATTTTTGTATCCAAGTACGTGCCAAAAAATATTTTCACTATTTATTTATATATATATATATATATATATATATATATATATATATATATATATATATATAATGTGTAGCATTTTTCGTTTTAAAAATCACAAGTGGGTATCGACATGCTAACCCACTTCAGTTTTTTTACTATAAGAGTGTCTCAACATAAGCAAAATACACCTTTCCATATTTGTAATTGTAAAGGTTGGCACTGGAGGATCAGTGAATTACAACCTTGCTTGTTTAGCATTTCCCTAATTCCTTTCCAAACTGTGGTTTATTAGAAGGATTACCTACATCTTTCCCTCTCGTATAGCGTGTGTCCTATGAGGTATATAATGTGATGTATTTTTCTAGCCCTTTCCCAGAAGTAGCAGAGTCCGTACAGCAGGAATTGGATACATACAGGGCCCAAGAGGATGAGGTTAAGCATCTTAAAAGCATCATGGTAAGAATGTTGTCAAGTGATATAAACTAATCACGCGCAAAGGTGTGTTAAAAAAAAAAAAAGATTGGTAAAAAAAAAAATCCCACAACTAATAATAATAATAATAATAATAATAATAATAATAATAATAATAATAATAATAATAATTGTCATCTTAACCGCTCTAGTCAGTACATTTCTATAAAGCTTAATTTACCCCCCCATAGATATTTATGTAAACTCACAAGACATTTTTGAAAATGTATAATACATCTAAATAATTGATGCAGGTAGATTTCCATTTTCTCTGTCTTTACTGTTGCACAGATCTGTGGTAGTGAACAACAGTAGGGCAATAGACTACAATCTGTTTAGATGCTGGAATACATGCACAAAGAGCTCTTGTTTAATATCTTCATGCACAGTAACTATGTTTGTAATGGCTAATTCCACAAGCTTATGCAGAGAAGTAGGAGAATGTAATGGATATTGTATTTATTTATTTTTTATAAATGGGGGGGTATGTTTATTATATTTCCTTTGCTATGTCTAGTAACTGTGTCCGAATTTTGCCTAACATTTTTTTTTTTTGTTTTGCACAGGGGCTAGAAGGAGAGGATGAAGGAGCAATCAGTATGTTATCTGATAACACAGCAAAGCTTACCTCTGCAGTAAGGTAGATAAGCATGTTTTTTCAGTATGAAATATATAAACGTGCATGCACATGTGTGCTTTGCCTTTCCAATTGGCTGTGCCACTTGTGCATTATGGTTCAAAGCTAATTTGAGACTGTGGTTTGTTTATATATATATATATATATATATATATATATATATACATATATATATATATATATAGACACACACAGTAAGGGTAAAGATAATAACTTCAAAAAGCTAGTGTGATAAAATTGCATTATCTTGATTTAAGATAAAATGGAATATTTCTGTCCTGAACCTTCATCAAAACTTTTCTTTTGTTTTTCATTATTTCAAAGTTCCCTTCCAGAGTTGCTTGAGAAAAAGAGACTTATTGATCTTCATACAAATGTTGCAACAGCTGTGTTAGAACATATTAAGGTAAGCATGTCCTAGTATTCCTACAGCTTCATATATTACACTACCAACAATAATTTGTGTTTAATTTTTTTTTTATGCATAGCATGTG
This sequence comes from Polyodon spathula, assembly GCF_017654505.1. Taxonomy (NCBI): domain Eukaryota; kingdom Metazoa; phylum Chordata; class Actinopteri; order Acipenseriformes; family Polyodontidae; genus Polyodon; species Polyodon spathula. Next base: position 27,844,099 of record NC_054550.1, read on the forward strand.
TACTAGGCTCATGCCAATATTGTTCTTTTTCTGTTATGTAAAAAGTATGTATAATGCCCTCCCTGTGAAGTGATTGAATTACAAAGTCGAAAACAAACAGAAAGGTCCCAAGCTTGCCATCAGTAGGAGCACACACAAATAAATCTTATTGGAACAAATTGTTCTTTTTAAAGAGGTTTAGATTCAGGTTGCTGGTCACAAGTCTTTCAGATAGAAAGCTGTTTAAAAGGCTCTATTTTCTCTATTTAAGTTTCCTGTAATATCACAAGTTCTTTTTTTTTGCCAACTTTCTCATTCTATTGGTATTTTAGTTTTCAGTGGATATTTCTTTATTCTTGCTCATTGATGCATTGCTGTTTTTATATTATTTGTAGGAACTCCGTGTCCCTTTTGTTTCTATTTGTACTTGATATAGGATTCTTAAGAGGCCACAGTCATATAGTTTTTAGTTACTGTACTTCCTTTGCTAATGGTACTGCCTTGATCAGAGTGACCACTCCAGCTCACACACAAGCAGACAACATATGTGTGAGACACAGCTGGTCAATAGGAAGACATGTGGTATGTCATTTTTAGTGCAAAGAACACCAAGTGGATTTCTCAAGAAACTAAAGTTGCAAAGCAAGCCAAACTTCAAATGTTCCCAAGCTCAGAAACTAAAGCCACATGTATCATCAAAACATGTTTGAGAAGGTGGTGTGGGACAGAAATGTTGTCGTCGAGATACACATTGCGACGTTATGATCAGTGTAATCCCTATTCACTCAGCTGTTCATCAACACTAGCGTCATACTGTATCCAATCACTGCAATATTGCCTGTGCTCGTGCCTACTGCTATCATGCTTCACGTGTTTTAGATTCTATTGTACAGCTGGAGCAAAAATACATATCTCTGGTAGGTACTGTACAGTAAACACAGCTGCAGGTATGGTTACATGTTTCTTGTAAACAGTTCAAGCTGTTCTGTACTCCCTTCAAATACTGTAGATATGACCATACTTGGCATCATCTTCACTTTTTTGTGCTAGTACCTTTAACTAAAATGGACATCCTGTGGTTTACCCTCAACGCTGTTTACTGCATGCTTTGCTGTTTACAAAACAACCATTCTGTAATAATGTAATATATCAAAAAGAGGAATAAGTAAAACACACTGTTTTGAATGCAACCATACCAGGTTATTCTTTAATGTGCTTACAGTTTTTAAAGAAAAGTGAATTTTCATTACAAAGTAAATCTAATCAACATACAGCAAAAAAAAGGCAGATAGCAAAAATCAGCTGGATGACGGAAACTTACTATACTTCTGAAAATCAAACGAGCAGTTAGAATAATACAAAAAGAAGAGCACTATAAATAATAATAAAAAAAAAAAATAATTATTCCCTCCAGGTTTTGTAAAGCAAGCAATGTTGGGAGCCATAATAACAACTACATCCCAAAGGGTTTTAAGTAGGGATGTGCAACAATATGAAAATTCTATATCGATATTGTGCACATATTTCGATGTCAATAATATTGAAGTCTTCCAAAACACCAGAAAAATATAATAACACAATTGCAATATGAAATTGCAATATGAAAATATGATATATATATATATATATATATATATATATATATATATATATATATATATATATCTAAGCAAATAACTTGCTTTAATTTAGTGGTGCTTTGCTTAACAATGTCCTCACGACACCTCTAAAAATATTAAATATGGTGTCATGCTGAATTTTGCATGTGTGTTTTGATGTTTTAAAACTACATCTCATATAAAATACTGAAAGTACATTTTAAAAATACATTAATAGTAGCGTAAGTAATCGCACAGACAAAATGCAATGAGCCACTGACGCATTTAAATACCAGTAGTGCTTAATGCAGCAGGCAAATAGCATTTGCAACCTAAACGCCAATCAATGGAATAAGTTTAAAAATAATACATAGTTTATGTTGTTTGCCCACGAGAATGACAATGATTGGGTTTGTTGTATATTAATATAAAATAAACTTGATTGTACAGCGGTTATATTTTTAGCTGTATTAGCAATAACATGTCTCAGCGAGTGTTTGTGATTTATTTATTTTTTATCCCACGATATTGTGATATTTAAATTATCAATATCATATCAAAATATCGATATTGATGCCTACCCCTAGTTTTTAAGTGAGTTGCAAGAAAAACAGAAATTGTGTTTCCGCAGTGAGTTTTAAAATCTTCATATGGACCCTTTGAGACCATATCCATTTGTGAAACTGTGCTTCACAAAATTAAGAAATGACTTTGTTTTTCTTATCTGTGCCCATTGTCAATAAGCAACTAAACAGGAATACTGATTTTTGACTTTTTCCTGTAGTCCATATTGTTTCCTTCTTTGCTAATGGGGGACTCTTGTTTGCAAGACACTTGTGTGACCTTTAGTCTTACACTGTTTGCTCAACAGCTGTTTTCCAGATATTAAGAGGAAACCAGAAATGAATCACCTAGCCAGTGCTCGACAGATTTCTGGCATATCAGACTTGTTTAAACTGTCCATGTAAGTGACAACACTGAATATAAGCCGGTTGTTCTTCTCAACAAATAAACCTTTCTTTATTTGGTTTTGACTTCTTGTGTTAAGGCTCAAAAAAAAAGTAAAGCAGAGTAATAGTAACATACTCGGTCCACTGATGTGTTATCAATTTATTTATTGAAAAATTACGCAGAAACAAAAATCAGATCCTTGAATCATAATGTGTGTGTGTGTGTGTGATCTTAAAACAAAGTTGACAAGGCAAAATTAGAAAAGTTGTGGTCTTTAATCAGTCTGGAGTCAATTATTCCATATTCTTTTAATTTTTACATTTTAAAAACCTGTTTTTCTTTAAACCCATACTCTGCTGAAAATAAGACAACCTTTTTCTAATGAGAGTTTCTCCAATTAATACAAATATTGTAATGGAATTGGTTATTAGGCTGTGATGTACCAATGTTTGGTTTTTGTAATCAAATTCTCTCATCAATTTGTTTATTAACTCAACTTGGCATTTCATTATTTTATTCAGTCGGTTTCCAAATGGCCTCTCTAGTGCACTGATAGTGTGATTGCTGCCCACACTGTGAAACAGCTAGCATAGCACTAGCAGTCCATGATGTGGTACGGAACAGGAAAACCTGTTTGTGTGTGTGTTTGAATTTTTTTTGTTATCGCTCTTATATGCTGTAAACAAGCTCTTGTTGCAAACAAGTTGTCTTTCTAAAGAAAAGTTCCAGAGGATGATGACATAATGTAATAGTGTCTGTCTACAAAGCCTGTATTGCTCTACTGCACCCTAAACAAGATTTAAGTGTAAAAGTATTTGTGTGGGCCCACTAGTACCTACTATGGATATTCAGTAACAGTTTGACCTCAAAGTAAAGTAGGTACCACAGTGCACTATGGGATTACTACAGCAGGTCCAGTCACTGGCATTGTTTCATGAGCCTATTTTTAGTGTTTGATGTGAGTGAGACTGTGGGAGAGCATCTACTGCTTTGTTTTGATTTCGGCTCAAGTGGTTGTTTTTTCTTAAGAAACCTGAATCCAAGTCAGGAAATAGGATAGGCAGCGAGTGTCCTGCCATGAGAATATAGCAGTTAGGTTTTGAAAAATACCCAGCGTTGTCAAGGTGACACCATTTTAAATTTTTGGAAACTTAAAAAAAAAAAAAACTTATGTAATAACCCAGGAAACTATTTTGTGATCTCCTGCGATTTTAAATAACACGCAGCCAATGGGTATGATTTTTATTCTAGTTAACATAAATCTTGATATTCCTGAATAGATCATTCATAAAATTTTGAGCAAACAATTGCAGCAGTATCCCAAAATGTTTTCTAAAAGTTCAATTTTTTACACGTGTCAGACCCCTAAAATATCATGGTGTCCTTGAATAACCCCATGTTCACGTAACACACAAATATTATCCATTTACTTCCACACAAAACCATTGGTCATCATCAAATTAATTAATATGATCTGATGTCTTTACATACCAGCTGACACTTTGAATTAAACAAGATAAAATAAAGGGTTTTGATTACATCCAACTCTTAAGAATGATATACATTTAGACATTTTAACAGTCGAGTAACTGGGATATCTCAATGACTGTGTAATTCCTGAATGCCTCAATTATGTGACATTTCCTTGAAACATGCATTCACAGAGCCGCAAACTTGATGTTTACTTTGAGTATGAAGAAAAACTGATGAGCAAATCTACACTGGACAAGTCTTTACTGGACATGATCAGTGACCCAGATGGTAGGTACTGAAACTGCATGATTTTATAAGCAAAACGTTAGAGGGGGGTGCAAGCTCAGGAGGTAACTATATTACTGCATTCTTCGTGAAGCAGAGGGTTTACTTGTATCCCATGTTCTCAATTCAGTTAAGATACGCCCTGCGACATTTTTCAGTGAGTTTTAGACAATTTATGATTTGGTGGGAATTATTTGGCTATACGGTCCTTTTGGGTTTAAGTAAAGGTGTTTTCATACTGATCTGATTTGAGACACTTCTGCCAAACCTTCTTTCAAGGCAAACTCTTATAAAAGCCTGGTGCCAATAACAGTTGTATGCTTGAGACTGTGTACTTCCTGTTGGAAGAATCAGTAGCAGTTTGATTAAAGAGCAAGGTTAGGCCCAGTGAACAGGGTGTCTATTTATCAAGTACACCTTAATAGTATCTGCAGCTAAAGTTACTGAAGCATTTAAAGAAACATTGAAAGATATTTCCTAAGCATGTAGAATTCTGTTTTCATTTGAAAGATGTTGCCTGGTTTATTAATGTAAGATTTGTTTAAGCAAGTACTGTGTTCCTTTAAATTTAAGATGAATAAAACATCAAATAAAGATGCATTTACAAAGAGACAACCTCAATTCAGCTTGTAAGAAAATGTCGTGTGGAGGGAGTTTGCGACTGTCTGCCGTCACACAGAGCATTACAGTTGTGCGCTGCTTCTCATTTCCAATTGTGATGACTCGCACCTATTTTTCTCCCTGTTTGTGAACTGTGGTATTGTCTTCATGTCATGGATGGTTCGAGATCGGGCAGTAACATTTATGTTGGTCTTTCCTCGGGCAGCCAGTCACGTTCCTGTTTGTGTACTCCAGCAGTCAAGTCTTTTATTGCCGATTTTTTTTTGTTGTATTTAAGATGCAAGCCATTATTGAGAAAAAAACGAAAATTGGTTGAAAGTGTGTCTTAAATTCGAAGGAATACGGTATTGTTTAGCACCAATGTAAAATAAAAACAATAACCAACTAGAATTAAAAAATAAATGAATTGTCTCTATGCATTCTGTCTTGATTTAGTATATTAAAGGTTTGTTTAATTAAGGTAATGCATAATTTACAAGCTTTTCAATCTCAATGGCCTCTTAACATTTTTTTTTTTAATTAGCCTAATCAGTTATACTACAAAGAAATGGATGAAAGAGCAGATTCATAAATATCAAAGAGTTTTGCAGTAATAAAACACTTTAAATGCACAATAGTAATATTGGAAAAAACATTTGAAAGTATAATATTATCATCTAGTCTTTTTTTGTACATTTTCTGGGGGATCACTTGGGAAGCCTTCATAATGTCTTATCTCCATCACAGCAACATGTTTATTATTTCCATATGTAGTTACAAAACTGTAAATGGCATTAGATAAGCAGATGTGGGAATATTAAACAATTCCAGACCAAAGTTTTGCTACTGTTTGGCTAGTACCTCATGATGATGTCTGCTGTATTCTGTTTTACATGTCTCTGTGTTGCATAATTGAATATTATTTTGTTGTATGACCATGTACAGTAACAGCGTGTTTTGTAGGAAGAACATTATGGAACATGTCCATATACTTAGGCCTTAACAATTAATTTTTTTTTGCTTGCTTGTTGTATTTTTTAATACACTGGAAAGCATCTTGGTAACATAGGCGAATATATTTTATGCTCATTGCCTTGAAATGATTTATATTCCCAAATACATCATTTGTAGTGATAGAGGGGGTCTGCAATCAGAAATGTACATTCATTTATAAATAACTGATGAACAAAATATATTTTAAATTGGTATTTAACTTTTTTTTTTGCTGACAACTCACAAATGTCAAGTTTTAGTCCATTTAAATAATTATTGGCAAGATGTAAATACAAAACCTCAAAATCTAGTCTAGCGTTTCATGACAAAATGGGGAAAAAAATGAAGGAAAGATATACAGTCGTACTAGTGAAAGATTTCAGGCAAGAAATTGAAGTGATGACGTGTAAATGTAAAAGAAAAATTAAAGAAAATGGCTTCTAGCTGAAAAGAAAGATCTGTGTATTTTTGCTGTCAGCCGCGAGTGATTTGAGGAAAATAGCCAGCAGATTTGTGCTTTGTGATGGTTACATTTTTTGCTTGTCATTAGGCAGATGAAGACAGTTAGGCAGACTCTGAAAGGGAGAATTGCTGTCTTGTGGGGAAGTAAAATATGCACATCAATTAATAAATCATATTCCTCAGTCTCTTGCCAAGCACCGTTTCTTTTTTGTGCACATAGTACATGGGGGGGGGGGGGGGGGGGGGGGGGGGGGCTGTTTCATCCGTCATGCTGTAGTACAAGAGTATGTCACACTTACATTCCAGCATGCTGAGTGACATGTATAGGGAATGGATAAACTAGTCCTGTTCAGTTGGCATCTGATTTGTGTTTGCTAATAGAACCGGTTGTTTTATTATTATTGTTTTATTTTCATCATTTTAGTTGTCTGTCAGGACTTGAGAGTATTATACTGCCATTTTATCCAGGTGATATCTTCATAAAACGATTCAGAGGCATTGCTACATTTACAGTATTACATTTTAGAATAACTGAAGAAAAAAAGATGTTTTGATAACCGATAATGTTAGCTGTTATGACTGATTCTAGTTCCCAAAAATGAGACAAGAAAATATCTTTGTTCAAATAATGTCTATAGGGAGTAGAATATAGCGGCATGTAATAAATTGTCTTTAACCTGGCCTTAGCAATAATTCAAATCGCACTACTGTCTGTACAGTTGGCACACAGATGTTTTTCTATAATTCTTTGTCAAGTTTCATTACCAGTGTTGTACAGTGAAAATTAAGTTTCACTGCTATATTGACTTAACTAACCATTTTGCTTCACGTTTGCAAGCTACTGAATTCTATCAAATATGCTATTCCCCCTACATTATGCCTCAAGAGATAATTATTCAACAGTTTACAATTGAGCTAAAGGATTCCTTTCTCCTGCTTCATTACATTTTGAGTTTACAAAATGTTTACAACCGCATATATTTTCAATTTCCACAGCGGGCACTCCTGAGGATAAGATGAGACTGTTTCTGATCTATTACATCAGTTCACTACAGCCACCCTCGGAGGTATTTCAGCTTTTTTTTAATACCATATATTGTTTAGGATATGTCAAGTTTTATCGGAAAACCAATACTTTGTTCCTTCATTAAGCCTGATAATAAGTTCTCTGCTTGTCCCTATTGCAATACTAAAGTATACCATATATGTTTTACAGTTTGACCTGGAACAGTACAAAAAAGCATTAACTGATGCTGGATGTAACCTTTCTCCTTTAAACTACATCAAACAATGGAAGTAAGCAACTTTAAATAGCTTCTTTTAACTGTGACTCTGACTTTAAAACTGTGTACTGTAACTGCTGTGTTACCTAAAGCAATTCAAATCTTGAAGTTATGTTTTGAGATAGATAGAGCCAGAGAAAAAAGTATTAAATTAAGAAGCTGCTTTTACTTAAAATGTCTTGCATGTAACCATTGCATAATGAAGCCTCTCTTCTCAACCAAATGAAATATTAGTTAAACAAGTCAAAAGTATGTTATTTCATAAACACTGGTAATCAAAACAAATAGCATAACTATCCCAATTAAATAAATTAATAATGTGGTTTTTTTTTTTTCCCCCCCCTAATGTCAGAGCTTTTGCCAAAATGGCTGCAGGGCCAACTAACTACGGCAACAGTGGAACTAAAACAATGGGGTAAGCACCCTTTTTGTGTTTTATGTGCCATGCTAAGAATTATAATTGATTGCGCAAATTACGTTCAAATCAATATTTGCCATTTTCCTTGGACCTAAATTGGAGGTAAAGTACTATACAAGATTCATAAAAGGAAATTATCACTTTTAGAATTTGTGGTCCTGTTTTCTATAAACTAGCATTTTGTACACATCAGAATGGCTTTAAAATATACAGTTGTGAAGAGGCAAAACCAAATGTTGTTGTCTAAATGCTCAATAGCCTAGCTATTCCACTACAATATAATTATTATATATATATATATATATATATATATATATATATATATATATATATATATATATATCTATATCTATTTTGGCAACTTATTAAGTTAAAGATCCGTAACAACGCCCTGGAAATTTTCCCCCCGTGCGCTGATTATGGTGTGTCACCGCTAAACTACTATACCAGAGCCACAATGGGATTAGAATGATGATGATACAGTCACGGTGTTACCCAAATGATGTGTGTCAGGGCCAAATTTAACCAGCGTGAGGTCATGTTGCTAGGTAGAAACACAAAACCACTGTTCTAATTAATAGTTTGTATTTCTTACTGTCAGTACTCTTAGTAATTTTGAATGTTAAATGCAAGCTTCCAGACTCTTGACTGACCGCTTTTCGAAAACGTCACATTTATACCGCTTCACTTAGTGTTAACACAATAGCTGTCAATCTATGAATTTCCGTATTCTCACCCTCCCGAGCCGTTGATTTGTCAACATTCAAACTGAACCCGCCCCTGGGATCTGTACCAAACAGATATTGGTTAGAAACCTACATAGTAAACTTTTTCAAGTCTTCTGTTTATTGTAACTTCAATGCTATAATAATGCAGGTGATTTTGACGCTGGATAGAGTAGGACAGTAAAGAAAAAAGAAAACTCTACTCAGCAGGCTTGAAATTGTGCGTTGTTGAATATGCTGATAAAACAGTACGACTGGAGACGAAACAAACAGAATCTTTAAAATGGCCATAGAAAAACGAGCCGATAGGAGGAAAGTGTTTATGGCATGATATAGAAAACATTGTGTTTGAGTGGAGTACTTTTTGAATGACTTGAATACATACTGTAACTTGTTCTACATGTCGGTGCGATGCAGTGGTACACTTGTAAAGTATCTGTGGTTATGGTTGTGATTTAACAAAACAAAATTAATGTATTTGCGCAGCTGGAAATTGAATGTAATTGTACTGCACCATATGTTTTGTTTACTGGTTATTAAATGGTGCACTTTTTTTTGTTGTTGTTGTTGTTGTTTCTTTTCTTTTAATTGGTGAAGCAGCACTATTTTAACCCTTTGCGAGTCCGATGTCGGACACATCATCAAAAAGACGTAAAACACAGGTGTCTAGTCGTTTTTTTCTCCGGAAAAAGCAGAGAAAACCACTCAATGGCTGAGTGAGACGGATAGGAGCCAAATGAAGCTGAAAAAAGCAGCTAGAGCTAGCAGTTGCACCACAGAGATAATGATAGACACAAAAAAAAGGTAGCTGCTTCCGCATCCAGCGCTCAAAGAATATCGCAGACATTTGTAAAGCTTTTTGAGATGTTATAGTAATAAAATAATGACTTGGATCGCATTATTGAGGAGTTTGGTGATAAAATGAGTGATCAGGAGAGGATTTATCAGTATGCACATATATAAAGATGTCAAAATACAGCGAACAAGGGGTGGGGCTTGGCTGGAGATGCAGTACTGATGTCGTTTTGCCATGCAATGCATTTTAAACCTATTTTAATCTGAAAAAAAAAATCTTTTAAACAGCACTTATAAAATAAACAGTGCGTGTGAAAATAAATTGGACCTGACGCGCCTGACAAGCACTGAATAAATGGACTGCAAAGGGTTACTTTCTTTTAAATTTGAATTAATACAATTAATTAGTAAAAGCCAATGCTATGGTTTTGGAAAGAAATGTTCATTAAAACAAAAAAAGATATGTTCTTGAACTTGTTTGGGTACTTAATAAGCTAAAAGAACATTTTAGTTTTCCTAAAATCAAAGTCTTGACGTGGGGAGCGACTTACGCCAGTGCGACCTATAAACCGATTTTCACGGTATGCCCTGCAAACGTTGAAGTGAGTTTTTTATTATTGTGTTATTGTTTTGATCCATTACGAGGGCTATGTTCACAGAGCAGATGTTTTCAAATCATTCCTATTTTAGATAATTATAGTATATATATATATATATATATATTATTATCTTATATATATATATTGATATATATATATATATATACATTCTTGTGTATTTTCAACTTATGTATAAAGCAACTTATGTATTTTCTTCATGCTGTTTAAATTATGTCATTGGCATTTGATAATGTAAGTGGTCTCGGTATATCTGTTCAAGACTGCTGTGGCTGCTGAAATTGATTTCCAGCAGGTTTGTGAACCGCGGTGTGTTTCATATCTTTGTTTTGGTTCCAGTCTGTTTTCAAGGGTAATGAATTCAGGCTCCCAGTTTGTGATGGAAGGAGTGAAGAATCTAGTATTGAAGCAACAAGTGAGTACAACTGTAGTGGATGTATTTTTTTTTTTTTAATGTTGTGTATCGTTTACTTAGATTGCTGCAAAATTTGCTCTGACGTAATGAATAATACAGTGAGGGATTATATTTGAATAAAACATGAAAAGGGTGTGTGCTACATATTGTATGTGTTCTTAATTATTTTTTTTGCCTATAGCGTGTAACTAACAATTTAAAATATATGATATGTACATTTCATGATACCCTTGACTTTAGCTTTCTGAAAATTATTCAGTGGTCAAACAAAGCTTCTTCTAATCAAGACTTGATCTAAATTTTAATATCTTGTATTCATAAATTCTAGAAATATAAAAATAAGCAAATGTAGGGGTTTTTAAATTTTTTTTTTTTTTTTTTTTTTTTTTTCCTCTCCAGAATTTGCCAGTGACTCGTATCCTGGACAGCCTCATGGTCATGAAGTCCAACCCTGTAAGTTATTGTTCGATCATTTTGTTTATGAATCCATTCAAAAGGTTATGTTGAAGGTTGCACCTTGGTTGCTTTAGCTTTAGAATTTAAGTTGCTTTATCGAAAAAAAGCCAGCAAAACTCATTTTAGTTGTTGACGGTAGCATTTACAGAATAAACATACTGTATAAATTTAGATTTAGTTTTCAGTAATGGCTCATGGGGAGGTTGAATGTCAGAAATATCTTTCATTTGGAATGTAACACAAATTGTCTTTGATGCTGACGTTCCAATTGTTTTTCTATTTGATATGCATTCGATATGTGGAAAGTTTGTTTTGTTTAAATGCCACTCGCTGGAAGAAGAGTCTCTTTATTCCCAATCTTTTTGTTTCTTAACCTAATTTACTTTTTTATATATTTTTCTACCCATCTACCTAAATAAAAAAAAAAAAAAAAGTCTTGGCAGCACATGAAATGTATATAGGTGTACATAATCATATATGAATGAAAAGAACAAAGGTAAATCTTCAGTGGCACCCTTGAATTTGGAGGTGCTTATCCAGACCCTGATGCAGAGATGCAGCACAAAGGTTTGGAACACCTGCAGATTTATATTGAATTTATTGTCATGAAAGTAAAATGGCACACAACTAAATTGGCACCTTCCTCATTATTTTGCTTTAAGAGTTTAGAAATGTAACTGGAAACTGGACCCCTCCAGAAATTTAAATTCAGCATTAATATAATAAAAACACATTACTCGTGTCTGGATCGAAGCTCCCTTTTTGTCTCCTGTTACCCCTTTTGCTTCTCTGCAGTTACTGATGTCAGACATTTTAGGTCTAGCCATTTATTATATTTAATTTACTAAATTGAAATACTGCCAACAAATAAGATATTTAGTTGGAAAAAATTGGTTAGAAGCAAGAGTTTGTTTTGAATTCTGGATGGAACAATCTAGAGATCTCCTTAAACAGTAAAATGTGCTTGTCTGTGGTATATTCAAAATGTCCTTTGCACTTTGCATAACCGTAGTATGCACAAGCAGTCTTGCCAGTCTGGTAGTGATTTTTCATATCGCAAATAGTCTTGTTAAGTCTCATTCTCCATAGGATTAAATTAAATCACAAAATAAAGTGTCACTTTCTGACTTGGAGTATACCATTTTCAAAACCTCTTGTTCACATATTGTATAGCTATGGCCAAAAGTTAGCTGTATGTAATCTAGCATTATGTGTACCAAACAATACCATTCTTCTTCCCATTTAAACCTGTCATGTGTGTCCACAAATACAAGCTGATAGCAAAGAAAATCATAGCAAGAGAAAGAAAACAAAATTAATCTCTCCCCTTTCTCCAAATCTACTGGACAGTGTGACTGACAGTGTTCGGAAACCATACACCTCCATAACCAATACTACAATGACAGAAGTTGCACAACTTTATTGGTACAGCTAGTCACCAGTTTGAAAAATATGTGCCTATTAAAAATAGGTTCTGATTTTAGGCTGATTTTTTTAGTTCCAAAAACTGTATTAAGCTAGCAAAAGGAATGTTTTAAATCAAAAGAAATACTAACCTTACACCAAGGTTGCCTTTGTCAAGTTTAATTATATTTCTGATCCACTCTGTAAGAGGATCCTAGCTGATAAATGCGTAAGTATTCTTTTTATCTGGTGTGCTGCATTTGATTCAGCAGTGCGCTGCGCATCAACACCTTTAAGATTTAAAGACCTGAACAGTTGAGTCTTGGTTTCCAAGGATATTTCATTAAGCTGGTTCACATCATTCTCTTTGTTGTCTGTCCATCTAAAATAACAATACAAAACAAGCCACAATTAAAATTCCATTAAAAGAAAAATCTAATCAGCCTAACACAGGGGGTCCATATGCTTAAAGAACATATTGATGTATTTTTGTTTTTAATAACAAAATGTAAGGCACGCATCTTCAGTATGTTTTGGTTTTCTAAAAAATATATAAATGTTACACAACAAAGTGTTGAGAGAGCTAGCATTCAATGACAGTATTCAAATCCTAATGGCAGATTGCACTGTTCCTAATGTCTTTTCGGTTTAAATGTACTGTACTGTTATATAAACAGAATTATCCATTAACACTCAGTGTTCTGCATGTGATTTATTTAACTCATGACCTAGCCTTACACAAACCACTCAACCCCAATTTGTGTACTCCATGAACTTTATGGTGTAACCTTTTTTTTTAACCTTTATATAATTGTACTCATTATCAACACTGATCTGGTGGCTTCACTGCAGAACCACAGGCGCTCTTTCGACCACAGGGGTCGGTGGTGCGTGGTGAGCTGTGGATTCCCCTGCCAACCTAAACCCTCCCTACCCGGGCAGCGCTCGGCCAATTGTGCACCGCCCCCTAGGAACCCCCGGTCACGGTCAGCTGGATTTTAACCTGCGATCTCCAGACTATAGGGCACATTCTGCACTCCACGCGGAGCGCTTTTACTGGATGTTCCACTTGGGAGCCCCTGTTTTGCTAGCTCTTGAAAAAAAAAAAAAAAATCTTTGCTAATATTTTGCAATATGGTTTTCAGGTTACATTTTTTGGGCAACGATCACCTAATTCTAACTGTCACAAATAACAGCCAGTGGACCCCACAAAATATTAGCACAGTGCAAAACCGAAGACTTGCCCGAAAATGTCTGTGTCATTGTTAATAAATCCTCTTAACATTAGTCGCACAAATGAAAGATCAGTGTTTATTTGTAACGTTTCGAAATTGCTAATTTATACACATTGGTGCCGTTATGAGAGAGAAATCTGTAATTTTCCACACAGCAACATGCAGTAGTTTGTTCCAACTAAGATCAGCTAGGCATCTAGAATGTGAAATGTAAATGTTTTTTTTTTTTTTTACCTGAGATTGCTAATAAAATGCCTGCTTACTAGTGTAGACAGAGTTAATATCATTTTAATTGTACCAGTTAATCATAAAGGTAAGTTGCAGAAGTTATGATTTAAATCCTCAGCAACAGTTCCTTGGAGGTGGGTTTGATTTATGCCTCACGTTTCCCATTTGCCGCCCCCACTGATTTTCCATGATTTGTTACAAATGTGTCCACATGTGGGCATAACGACTAGGTGAGCCAAAACCAAAATTGGATCTGCACAGCAGCCTGCATGCTTTTCTTATTGGAAAGTGTTTGTAACTGAGCTTTAGACGTTGACACTAGTCAGTGCAGTTTTAATTAAAACCCTTATTTACTTTTTTGATGGTCATAGTTTTCTTTTACTGCCTATGGAAGAAATTTACTGGAATGATTTGAATGGTGTAGGTTTCATTTATAATTTATTTTTCATATTGCATTTTTTGAAATGCGTTCGCAATATACTTTTTCATTTTTTTTGCACTGCTCCACAGGAAACGGATGACTACAGATATTTTGATCCCAAAATGCTTCGTGGCAGTGAAAGGTGAGATGGCTCCAAGTCGTCTTTTTGCATGTTTCTGAACAGTTGTCGCTTGTCATTCTGGATAGCTGTCAAGAAGAGCATTCCATTTTTAAACTTTGGATTTTAAACGTGCAAGGTTTGCCATGTGAAATACATCATTTACCTTTACGGCTTAAAAATCAGTTTAACATTCTGAATGTGTCCTTTCCCTTTAGAACGCTAAGGTCTTAAATAGCATCTTTGACTGGATTCCAAAGTTATTTACTCCAAATCATGATTTTTCTGCATTTTCCGAAATAAAAAAAAATAAAAAATCAATTATAATCCTAAAAATAGTAAAAAATAAATAAGACTAGTAGCATGCCCCTAAATTAAGTGTGTAAGTTGTTTTGTTTGTAACTATTGTTTGTGTTTTTCTCATTTGGTAAAAATATTCTAATGACGATTCAGAGTAAATAGCTTTGAGAATCGAACCTATTTGTCAGTTCCTCCATTAGCTATATTTAAGTTGGCCTTTCTAGTACTGGAACACTTCCAAAGATAATAGAAGTAGCTATTACAGAGCCGTGATTCTCAAGGCGATGTTCTCTATTTGCCTAGCGGATTTTAAAACTGATTTTCTTTACAAAAATGTTTTTATATATTCAACATAATGGACCCTATTCACACAAAATACCACAATAACAAACTGTTACATTGGTAGTTTGGTAGTGAAAAAAGCTGTGAAGAAAATGTAGCCCATGTATGTGTGAACGTTTTGCTGACTAGCTTCTAAGACAGCTTTGTGTAAATTTGTGGATTTTCTACATCTGGAAAATACTGTCTGCTGCTTAGATTCATTGTATTCCTTAATGTGTGTCTGGCCTCTTGCAGAGTGGTTAGATGTACAGTTACTGACAGACATAAGAGTGGACTAAATACAAATCCTTTTATCTTGAAGAAAGCAAGTCTGCACTTGAAAACCTCTACTGTTAGGTTACGAACTTGGCACACAATGCTCCGCTTTCAAAACTGATATAGTTGCATCCCTAAATAGCAGAAGCACATCTTTTTTTGCTGCCCATCTTTTAGTGTGGAGGAATTAAAGTCATAAACCAGAACACAGGAACGTTGAGTCCAATTCATAAACTTGTTTAAGTACATTATCCACATATAATCATTATCAAAAAAATACACACAAGGTATCTGGGAAAGGTAACTTGGAACCCTAAATCCATGGAAACCATCATGAGACAACAGTTACCAGGATTCAGTAATCAGGATGAAATGGGAGACTAGTCATTAAGCTTGTGGGGTTTTTTTTTTTTTAAGTCCTACTAATGACTTCAGGTTAGATTAGACACAATAATTAGCCAGCAACATGCCTTTGGATTTCTATTATTATTATTATTATTATTATTTATTATTATTATTATTATTATTATTATTATTATTATTATTATTATTTGTGTGTGAATGCATTATATTCCTTTCAACACCGTGTAGCAAGAAACAACAATAAATGACCTTCCTAAACATGCTTGAAATAACGACAGTGAAAATGTTTATTGACGTTTACGTTCCTAAGGGCACAAGTTCTCCGTACAGTCCAAGCAGAGATGTTCTTGGAGTCTTAGTGTGAATAAGATACTGAATGACAAAGAGTAATGTGTCTGCCTTTGTGATTGGGACTATGCTAAGAAAAAAAATATATATGCCTTATTAAAGAGGCTGCATAGAAAGTTTTTGGGCATTATTCGTTACCAATTAAAAATGCCAATCCAGTATTTCTTACCAATTAAAAATGCTAATAAGCCTGTTTTAATCCAGGTATTTTTCAATGGAATATGTGTCTCATTTCCAGCATATCTCTTTCTATTTTGTAGTTCTGTCCCAAGAAACAAGAATCCATTCCAAGAGGTAAGCTTACCTTCTTACTAGAAAAGCTTACTAGATACTTTAACTCGTTCATTGTTATTATTATCAAGGGGAAGTATCATTCATATCGTATTTATACTACCTGAATTATGCTACCCTGGTTAAATGTGCACCTTTTTGTAGCTCGGTAATTATTTTGTGTTTTTAGGTTGTGCAAACTTGCATACAACCCCTAATGAATCTTGGTTCACTGAAGTTAGTTTTTTTTCTTGCCAGAATGCTACTGAAAAATGTTGAGTACACCGTGGCATGTGCAAGAAAGTTTTAGTACCCAAATTGGGACCGCTGAAGTGAGGCATGTCAGTGCCCTTTCAGCTGTGAGAAGTGAAAAAAGCAGGTCTGCTGATGGGTGTAATGGCCCCTTGAAAAGCACTGGATCTGCATATAGTGGCAGCGAAAACATTTGAAAAGTCTGATTTGAGGGTTTTGTAGGCTGAATTCATAAACTAAATATATATTAAACAATTTCGTTTGGTCATAGTTCAAGTCGATTTCTACATTTGTAAAAGAAATGTTTTTTTTTTTTTTTTTTTTTTTTTTGGATTCAGAAATGAACAGGTTAACAACATTGTTTAGTAATTGAACTAGTCCCTTTCTAACTCCATTGTTGGTAGCCATAGTTACAAGAATGGTCTTTCTGTGTTCCGCCTGGTAACAAATGTAAAAGGACTACTGTAATGGCATTATGGGGCAAATTAGAAAGGGGAAGTGCTGTGTAGACATGCTTGAAGTAGTAACAGGGTCGTTTTGATTTATAACACAGTATCCTTTAGGTAGCATTACAGTGTATGCTGGATTTAACAGGCTGGCCGAGTTCTTAACTTTGATGCTCCTTTGCATGCCTCGTGTAATGTATTCTTGGTTTGCTTGTTTAAACAAACAGATGTTCTGTAATCTACTTTTTGTATAATCCCATCTTTTAAAAATATCTCTCCTATGAAATAGATAGAAAGGTTACCTCCGGGGCAATTTTAAAGTAATTTCATGAACGGAAACATGACAGAAAATGTGGTATCGGCTAATCCTTAGTATTTTTCCAAGCCATTAAAATATTATATTTGCCTTTTCATGTTTTTTTCAGGCAATTGTATTTGTGGTTGGTGGAGGAAATTACATTGAATATCAGAATCTTGTTGATTATACTAAGGTAACTTTAATGCATTTTAAATGCGGTTTATAACCTGAGCTCCTCTTTTACAAATCTAATGTGCTAAACACTGCCCATTGTTCCACTTTATACAGATATCAGCTTTACTTTGTATAGAAACTGTGCAACTGGGAATGCACACGGTATTGGTTAACAAGGTGTATGTAAAGAAGAAAACACACAGGCGACTGCAATAGAAAAAGTGCACTAAAGTGAACACAGTCTTTAGTAGTGTAGTCGTAGTAGTTTATTTAGCGGACCCTTTATCCAGGGCAACTTACAGAGACTAACTAGGGTATGTGAACTGTGCATCAGCTGCAGAGTCACTTAGAACAACGTTTCACCCGAAAAACAGCGCACAAGGAGGTTAAATGAGGGGTCACACAGTGATCTCCTGGTTACAAGCCCTTTTCTTTAACCACTGGCCACACAGTCTGCTGTGTGACAAAATATCCCCATGCAAAACACCGATGGACACAATGGAGGGACAACATATATGCTATAAAAGTGACCAGTGCAATTTATAAATGTAATGCTTTTTGTCAAGTGCCTCTTGGCAGATATGTAATTTAGCTTTGTCATCCAAACTGCACAAGAGAGCATCTATAATACAAGAGACACCCTATGCATCATCTCATATTGAAATACATATACAAGATACTGAATTTAATTTTGATGAAATGAGTTGAACAGTATTTAGAGTTTCAATGTGCATCATTTTATACAGGTAAGCAAGGAGGCTTCAGCTTGCATATATAGTAGGTTTTCAGGAAACTGATATACAAAGATATTTTGTTAATCGCATACTTGAAATTAAAACTTAAAGATTTGTACTGATGCTTATAGACATCTGCATAGCTACATTTTTAAATAACTCAGATCAAAACCTAAAAGCTGTCAATGTTAGTTTCTAGTGAGAGTCATGTTAAGTGGTTTATCCCTGTATTATCCACAGGTGTGTTGAGTTGATGTCATACAGATAGTGAAGTAACTTGTGGCACAGTAGGACAAACCCATGAATACTGGACTTTCTAAACTCAAATGTAGCAAGTCCTATACACATTGATCTTTTGAGTGCAAATCTCATCAATTTTTTGCTTTTAAGTTTGAAACCTATTTTTACAGGCAAAACCCGGAAAACATGTGCTATATGGATGCAGTGAACTCTTCAATGCCTCCCAGTTTCTAAAACAGGTATTCTATATATATATATATATATATATATATATATATATATATATATATATATATATATATATATATATATATATATATTATATATATTGTTTCTAGTTTATTTTCAAACTGCTTTTAAATATTGCACCTTTTGGTCTGTTATTTTTCTCGGGTGTTTGGGAATAAATATTAAAAAGGGGGCAAAACCCTTTCCAATTTTACAATACAAGGTGAAAAGTATGTGTAACTGCTTGTGCTTACGTAACACGATCCCAATTATAACTGAGGTTAAAAAATTGCTGTTTTAACGACAAATGAAAACATGTGTTTCAACATGCCATGGATTTTCGTCGTAGTAAAAGAGATGACTATAGTCATTTAGCATATCATAAAATTACATTTGTAAATATGTTTTATTTTTGGATTGAAATATTTATTTATTTATTTATGAAAAAGATTGTATGACTCTTTGCCAGACTAATATCTTTCTTTTTTTTCTTGTACTGTTCTTAGTTGTCGCTGCTTGGGCAGAAATAGAAAAAAGAAGATTTGCGTTTTCAGCAGCCACCTTCGCTAATTTCCTCAAGAGTTCAGATAATACCCTTTCTTCATAGACAACCTCTGTAACGTTCCTCTTGTATCTTAAGTCATGGTGTTTCATGTATTTGATAATGTCTGATAAACTTTGGTATTTTAAAACCTTTGCTTAATTTCATTCCTGTACACATAAAGCAAATAAAATTAACTAACAATGAAACATTGATATTTCTGTTTTTGTTTTCTGTACAGTAAAAGGTTTTTTGTGACTAGAAATATTTTTCTCTGAAGCATACTGTAGTTGCCTTCAAACATGCTCTAACAACGTGTTTAAAGCACTGAATTGCAGGGATGCAACCTGAATCAATAATAGAGTTAATAACCTTCCAGCTGCTTATTTAATCTTCCATATATATCTGTGTTTAAAATATTTGCTCCATGTTAGGTAGTGGGTTGAACATCAGTACGTACAATATATACATAAACATGTACATAAATGGGTTTTGGCACAGAGATTGCCTTTACATTGCTAAAAAATATACAAATTGCATTTTGGGATAGATAGAGCTGCTAGTCGCGTTTTCAGAAAGTCTAGTGTATTGCCTGGATGGAAGGGACATTCCCTCGGAATAATGGTTACTGCACGTGTAAACTTCACCACTGGCATTCAGTTCATCTGGCTTTTGATTACTCTGAAATGGCTAAGGGCGGCAGATGCAGTCTCAGATGCAGGCATTTCTATATTTGGATACTCAAGGGAGATCTTGGAAATATTCGACGTGTTTAGAGACTATGGTTTTCTTATTGCATACATGTGGACATGCCATGTAAGCTTTTACAGTTAGCATGCTTTTTGTTTGTTTCTGAAAGCACATTGATATTCATTTTTTTTAAAGTGATTTACAAAGGTCTTCAGTCCCGAACGTGGCCGTAAAGTCTCACAAAGCATCACAAATTAGTAACTAACTAGAAGCATGCAAATAGATTATTTATATATTTGTTTGTTTGTTTTATTTAACTGTTTTGTATGATTTTAGAAATATTCATTTTGCTGCATTGTGTAAACCATGTATTATAAATGCATCATACATTTATTATACTAATATAAATATATGGTTGTGAGTGTGTTATCATTATTTTAAATAAAACTGCTTACCAGAAGGAATAGTTTTTCAGGCCACCTGAAAAGCAAAACATGTACCAATACTGGGAATTTGTGGCAGTTTATTTTTACTTCAACTTTACAGAGAATCAATACCAGTACAAACTTCTGTTTTTGTTTACATCCACAGGGAATCAACAGTCAAAATGTTGGTAAAATTATATAGAGAATTGAAGCTCACGAAGAAACACGACTCTCTCTGTGCTTAGATACGGCTGCATCTTAACCTTAAATTATACAGAGCTAAAACACTAGTGACCACCAGCCAGTTTAATCACAGTTTTACTTGCTATTCTCTTATTCAGCTCCTAGATAATGTTAGCCTTATAAATGCTGGTACTTTCAGTACTAAGAGAAGAGCAAATTGGTAACTATGGTATTAGTTTGTCGAAAAGCACCTGCCCTTCACTGTCCTTCATTCTAATCTGAAAAGGTTCTCTTTGTCAGGCAGATGGATTCCTAATTCTACTCTTTGGTCTAATCAGCATTAATACTCTGACAGCCATCAGCATCATTAGATACATCAAAGGATGCCAGCCTCACCAAGGTATGCCAGTCCCCTGCCAAGCTGCATGTTTTCCAGCTTGGGCTGCTGCTTCCTTATTAAAGTTGCTGACAGAATTATCTAGCAGATCTTTCCGCTCCCCCAGTGTTAGAACACTGAAAACTGCAGTGTTCTCAGTGCGTTCGCCCACAAACAAGGAACAGGATTCTTACTAATTACAATAATAGGGGTTCAAATGAGCAGTAATCTGAGGGCACTGATTTACTTTAGACGGAGCACAGTACTGTTAAAAGCCTACTAGGCTACCCAATTTGTGAATGCACTTTATTCTTTGCCTTTCTGCTTTAGATCTGGTATTTGTACCCATATCTTTCATGTAAGCTTTGCTTTTCAGTATTATATAGGTTTATGGTACATTTTCAAATAAATGCCCTTGAGAAATTGTAGTTTAAAGCTGTGGGTTTTTTTTTTGTTTGTTTTTTTCACACCTGACATGACAAATTGACTAACAAACAATATTTTTTTTTAGCAAAATGCTTACAATACATATTATTCCTTTTTTGTTAACATTTAAATGTTTCATCCACTGAAATCCAACTAAAAACATAATTAGCTCCAAGCTTGTGAATAAAACATCTTCTACTTAAGTTGTTTTAAACTTATTTTGCTGTTGTAAGAGCTGCAGATTTAAAAAGGCTACCATTTCTCTAACGCACTGTTGAAGTGTACTTGGCGGTTATCCTGTGTTTTGAATTTTAAAAATGTGCTTTGCTTCATCCAGCGGATGTTACAGTTTCCTTTTATGTTTGTTTCATCGCAGCCTATAGAATAAACAAACGTAATGTTGCCATAATGTTGGCAGTGGTGTGGCTCCCGGCTCCCCTGCTTGGATGGGCCAGTTGTACAGGTGAGAATGGTGACAGCAAAGGATTAATGTAACACTCTTTTAACAAAGTGGGAGAAAAGTTTATAAGTTTAAAATAATTCGGCAAGGAAAAACAGGAATTGTGAGGGACACTTTTTCTGTAGCCTGCAAGGTGCAGGGCTGATTGGCTGTTGAGCCCATAATGAGATGCGTCTGCCTGTGATCAGGTGTGTAAAAGCAGGTCTGAGGCTTGTGGGAAGCATGGGTAGTTGCAGACCTGGAAAAGGTATTTCATGCGTATGTTTGAATAGCTGTTGGATTTGGTTGCTGGTAAACAGGATAGCTGTCCGGTTATAGTTGAGGACTTGAAAAGTTTAGTTAGCATTCGTAGGAGGAGTTGAGCTTTTGTTTGTTTGTTAATGAAAGTAAATATACAGGCACCACCCTGTTTTAAAACTATCTGTTGTTTGAGTTCCTATTTTATTCCGGAATACAGTGGAAAAGGGTCCTGAAACGTGGCAAAGCTACCCCGCCCAGCCACATATGGCACACTGCATTATCGGATTACTGGTGGTGGTGTTATATATCCATTTTAATATGTGGTTCAATAAACACACTGCTTTGTTAAGGACGGAATACAACTAACCCAGACGTTTCAGTCCAGGTTCTTATCAGTTGTCTTTATGCAATTGGTAACATTCTCTCTGAATGATCACATTGATGTAAATGTGAGTCTATCTTTTGATGTGTCTAATCACAATGGCAAATCCACTGTGTAGACTTCTCTATGAAAATAATGAGCATAAGTCAGCAATTATAATGGGGGCTTTCAGCATTCCTAAAGCACCAATTGAACACTGTTGCTTAATCCCTTCCATGTCATCTGTGTGCCACTCTGCTGCTCTGTGTCCTTCTAGTGGGAAAAGGACTTTGGGAAAGTGTACAGCCGAGACAGGCGAAGGCATGCAAAATAAACCAACCAAAAACCAAGTTATTAATAGCAAAACAGATTGTGTGCATGATTTGATAAAAAAAATTTTTTAAAAAGCATTGCATTGGCGTACGGTCCCATTTTTTAAGACTCCAGTGAACTGATAATGGGGAAAGCAGGTTCATGTTAAGGGAAGATACAGTACATTGCATTGACATGTGCCAGATGTTGGGCTGTATTCTTCACTGGTGCCTAAACATGTGCTGACTGCATTTTGACACTTATTTTATTTTCATAACAAAATATCAGCCAGCATTATCAAAATACGAATGCATTGTCAGTATATCTTGTTTTGAGTATTTCATATGCATCTTTTTTATTATTAGTAGTAGTAGTAGTGGTGGTGGTGGTTGTTATATATCCATATTGAAATGTGGTTCAGTAAACACATTGTGTTAAGGACAAAATGCAACTAACCTAACCTTTTCAGTCCAGGTTCTTATCAGTCTTCTTTATGCACTGGGAACATTCTCTCTGAATGATCACATTGATGTAAATGTGAGTCTCTTGGACTCAGCAGAATCAAGCATGTCACTTTATGTCACTTCACTATTCCATAAAGCTTATTTTTCTGAGAGCAAACGAATTAACAAGAAAATGTACTTTGAGTTGTTCAGCCAATTTCTTCTTGTGATGATCACCTGCTTGCTGAAAATATTTTATATCACCCTTGGGTGCTTTCCAGCAATGAGCCAGTGGCATTTGTTTTACTAAGCACGACAGTGCTGTGAGCATATACATGAATGATCCCTTTCAGTCACAGAGACTTGGACATTTCAGACATGCAATAAGGATTTTGATCATTAACCCATTAAGTACCAAATACATTTTTCTTTGAAAAAAAATCAAAACCCAAGCTGTATTCATGTAATTATATTTAGACTTCTGTGGTTAGAGCAAGTTATTATAAGAATATAGTTAAAGATAAAATGTAAATAACAGGTAAATGCCAGTTGAAATTGCTCCAAAAATGGTAAAAGTAGCCTGAGGACAATGGTACTGAATGGGTTAGTATTATACTATCAGTTATTTGAGGGATTTAAAGTCGTTTTCCATGCTGTTTTCACACACCAGTATTTTGAAAAGTGGTTATATGTAAAGCCAAAAGACTGTAGTTTTCACTTTTATTCATCTTGCATAAATGCTGTTATACTATATATAAAGTAAGAACACATGATTGAGACTGCATCTTTGCCAGGTTCATACTGTTTATATTAATATGTAAAAAGAGACTTTTTGAAAATACATCAAAATATATCAGCACAGATTTAGTTTGTCCCTCATAAGAATATATTTTATTCCAGCCAATAGAGCCATTATTAAAGACCCTTTAATTACTGAAGCCACTCAGGATTGACTCAGTACAGGTCTGATTATTCACAAGCACAGGTTGCTTGAAGGAAGGTCTATTTATCTACTGGCCTGTTGCACATCTCAGTCATTTTCAGCTTTACAAATGGGAATTGGTTGGCTAGGTCTGCACTGTTCATTTTATATGCAGACTGTAGCCACAGAAAGCCATCAAAAAAGAGTTTGAGACTAAGAGTAAAAAGGAAAAAGAAATACAATAGTAGAGAGAAGATCAAATCAGTAAATTACTAACTTAATTACTACTTTAATAGGTTTTCATGTTTGAATGTTTGTTTGTTGGATTCTACAAATCTTGGCAGGCTTATAACTACTGAACCCCTTGTTGGATTGGTCTGAAAATGTGCTTCATCATTTGTTTATACCAAACCCCCCAAAAACTCAAACCACCTGCTGTCTATTAACACATCAATGATCATAATCATCTGTTGCAAACATCCCTCTAGTTAGGATATAATTTTAGGATTTTAGGATGCTCATAAAGACTCCCCAAATGCAAACACAAAGAGAGAAACCAGTTTAAAAAAAAAAAAATTAATCCTAAAATAATCCTTCATTTATTTCGAACCACGCTGGACTTTTTATACAAACCACAGTTTGGGAGCTACAGCTGCTATAACCATAGAGTTGAGGAAAATTTCATTTGGGAAAGGACTGGGATAGGTCAAATGTTGTACGTGAATGTAAGAGTACAAGTGACAAGCACAAAGATTTCTGAAATACTTTAGAGTAAGAGACCGTGAAGTGATTCCCTTTGTTACAAACAGATTGCCGATGGTGATGTATGTGATGAAGACATTGCTGCTGTTCCTGATCTGATCCTGTCCAGAAGAAATGTAATAGACAAATTACAAGGAGAATAAAAAATGTATGGTATTCGCTTTTCTGTTGAATTGTTCTTTACTGTGACTTCCTCCACAAACCAACAGTTTTCTGTGGATTGGTGTTAATGTAGCAGCAGCAGCAGCACCCCTGCTGCGGTTTTGTGCAGAATGAACAATTTAGACTCAGGCTAGTAAAAACTTCCCCACAGTGTGAAAATAGACAAGTTCACAACAGACCTGTTCAAAGACATGTAGACTGCTCTGTTTAGATCATTATTTTCTTGTATTGTCATTTAGAATATTAAATGTTAAAGTAGCTAACCATGATAATAGCATAACCAAGTATAGTAAAGGAAAAAACACAGTGAAGTATGACATAGGATAAGCATGACGAAAGCATAGTAAACTGGAAATTGGAAACCAGGGCATTTAGAGCGCCAGCCCTTTAGGAATGTAATTGACTAGGTGTCTCCAGCTAAAAAGTTTTGCATCACCTAAAATTTTACAACTGAGACATAATGAAAAAAAACAACTTTATGAACATCATGTAATCAAAGAAACTAAAAAATGATATCGAAAAAGTCTACCGGAAGCCATAATAGTATTTCATGTTAGATTTCGAAATGTCTTTTTTTTTTCAATTTTTGTCAGTTTTTCGTTAACTATATGGAAAACTACAAAGTGGTTCAGTATGTAATTCAATATGGTGATGCAAACCTTTTGGCCGTAGCTGCATAGCATCCAAAGAAGACTTCCAGAAATACCTACAGCCTTTTTAAAGTTTGAAAATATAGTGTCCATTTACAAATCAGAAAGAAAAAAAAGAGTTTGGAAAATACTCTATTGAGTGGTGTCAGTTTCTTGGATGAAAAAATGGTTTCTGGAAAAAGCTATGTACATTTCAGTGGAAAAATTTATAAGCTGCAAGTGCAGTTCCATGCAGAAGGAGGTGCATTATACAGACTACCTTCTCCAATAATAGTTCATTCAATTCAGTTCATGTTCACAAATTTGGGGCGTGGGATACAGCACGATTTTAATCTGAGTACTAGGTGGCAAGTTATAAACAGATGTTGTATTAGTAAATACCATACTGATGGCTGTGGATGATTGATGCGCCGCAGGGGTACAAGCCACCCTACTTCACTTCTGCCTTGTACCCCACCTTGCATTTAATTATTAATAAAGTGTTTTAGATAAACAAGTTGTAAAACATAGTAACAACCTTGCTTTACAAATACTTGTTTGTTTGTTCTTTTGCTGTGACATTTGTACTGCAGGGTGTTTTGAATAAATATTTTAAGAAGTTAATCATAAAGTACATTTCATTTGTAGTTTACATTTTTCAGTTGAATAATATCATTACAGCAATAAGATAAAAATAAGGAGGTAGTGTGGTCCAGTGGTTAAGGTCTAGGGCTTGTAACCAGAAGGTCACTGATTTAAATCCCACTGACTGACTCCCTCTGTGACCTTAAGCAAGTCACTTAACCTCCTTGCACTCCATCCTGCGGATGAGATGTTAAATCAGTGTCCTATTGTAAGTGACTCTGCATATAATGCACAGTTCACAGCCTACCTCTGTAAAACGCTCTGTGATGGTGGTCCACTAGAAAAGGCACCATATAAAGATATTATTATTATAAAATGTACAGTCTATGGCCCTGGTATTCAATATGTGTGCCAAATGTGGCTTGCAATGACCTTATAAGTGTTTTAACAGATAGTTCATATCCAAATTGCTTGTCTGCAAACACATGATAATTATTGAGTAGATAGGGGTATTGCCAAAGTTTTTATTAAAACTAATTACCATACATCGTGGTACTCTCTGACTCCCTAAGATAATACATCGGTCCCATTTTATGAAATGTAATTTCTAAAGCAGAGCTTTCCAAGTCCTGGGGACCCCTGTGTCTTCTGGTTTTCCTTCCAACTGAGCTCTCAATTACTTAACTGAACCCTTAATTGGACTATTAATTTGCTTAATTAGACATTTTTAATTTTTCTCAGCTCCTAAAAAGTTGCAGCGTTCAAGTTACTTATAAAATGTTATAGCTAGCTTGAAATCGGCAACTGTTAAAGAGCTGAAAAAATAAGTAAAAAGGTCTAATTAAGCAAATTATCAGTTCAATTTTGGGTCTCGTTAAGTAATTGAGAGCTTAGTTGGAATGAAAACAAGAACACATGGGGTCCCCAGGACCAGGGTTGGGAAGCTCTGTCCTAAAAGAAGCCTGTTGAGAAATCAAGCTGGGTATAACTGGTTTATGATGTTTGTCACTTCAACATTCTTATGGATTTATGTATTTTGTATTTTGTACTACACAGAGCCTGTGATTGCTGGTTCCAGGCACGTCATGATGAGTAACTGGATGCCTTGTCGACTTGCTCTTCTAAAAGTGATTATTCCATACTCCGAAGTTGCTATGTGATTAATCAGCTTCATATACTTCTGTTTTGGGCTTATTTTCATAAAAATGCATAATAATAATTTTATTATGATTCCCTAAAAGTATGCTCCTTATTACAATTTACAGTATACACACAGAGGTAATTTAACATCATTTTAGAATGCTTGTCAAGTTAACCCACTTTATCTCTACAGCATACAGTTATGTAGCATCCATCTGTAGAATGACTTGAAGTCAGTATTTGCTAGATTGTAACAAAGTGGGAAGAAAAAAAAAACTCACCTTAGGAACGCCTCGGCTTGATGTCACAAAGAATGTGAGCTGGATGTGAGCTGGATTTGAGAAGTCCGGGGACAATATTTAAGGAGGTGCAACTGCCCTCGCCTCACAAAATAAAGGAAGGAGAAGCTGGAAAGCGTTTGGGAGAAAAAAATTTAAAAATAATAACTTTTTCAAATAAGATTTCAACAGGACTTTTATTTCCCTCTACCTGGATTTTACTGTCAAGGACCCTTCACTGTGTGTAAGAATTTAGGGTTGTATCTTTTTATTTAGTTATTTATTCAGTTATATTATTTAAGAAAAATATAAAAGTATATACTTGCAATTTTTTTCTTGTCGCGTATAAATTAGCAAAGCAGACAGCGCTTATACAGTGTGTATATAATTATGTGGAAAACGTAGTAGTTTCGGTGGTTTTCTGCAGAGTAAGGTGTTTATTTTTAATTAAGGTACCTTCTGAACAAAGTGTCTTAATAATAATAGTTAGTTAGTAAAAAAATCACCTACCTCTACCTGTTTGGAAAATATTATAAAAGAGTTTTAACATGTGTTGGCAATTCATTTCTCTTTTTGAAATATGCTCTTGATCAGCAGTTTGCTGTTTATATTTTAATTGCAGGAGCTCTAACATTATAAATCTGTGCATTGTCTGTTGTAATAGCCTGTGTAATACAATATAGGAATATTTTGTACTTGTTTATGTGAGTTCCCTGTTTCAAGAACAAATATTGGCTTGGTTAGAAGCAAGTGCATTTCCACTTCAGAAAGCATTAACTACAATGCAGGATACATTATATTATATTAATATTTTCTGACATATACCTTATTAGCAAGCTGTAATAACAGGTATTTGATCCTTTTTTGTAGGTGTGAAATCTTGTCATCATGTCCATTCTTTCTACAGTTTTGATTGCTTTGGGTATGTATGCAGCCTAGACGGAGAGGTCCACACATTTTACAGTAATTGCCTTTGCACAATACAGTATGAGATTCCTATTGTTTTCTTGCACAGAAATGGGAATGCATTCTGAGTCAAACCCATCGTACAGCAGCTAAAGACAGTGCTGCAGACCTGCAGTGATCTGTTCAGATCCAGTTTTTTTGTCAGTTGGTAAAAGGGTACCAAGACTTTTAAAATCAGATCTTACTGTACCTCTCACTGGCACAACATGACGCAGGGATTTTTTTTTTTTTCCTGCAACCACAAAATAAATTCCCTTTCTGTTCAGAAGAGTATATGTGGTTAATGGTTTTGAGAGAATGTTATGCCAATGAAATGTAAGGGTGCTTTTGTGTGGCAGGCATGGGTTGTAATTATATTTCTCCCAGTTATCTTTTAGATAAGAATTGCTATATTACAGCACCGGTTACATTTCTTCATAGTTTTCTAAACTAAGAGGCTGCAAAAACATAGAGAAAATGTGTGTTTGTTTTACATGAATAATGCTATTGGATGTGAGCTTAAAATGACCTGAAAACTATCCAGGTACCCAGTATTTTTACCAATTCTATTTTTATGTACACAGTGTAATAGCAGAATCTTAAAGAGTAAGTAGCGGGGTTCCGAAAAATATAGCGTTACACGTCCCCACGTGTTTCTACAACTGTTTAAATAATCTACCTGTAATTTGTCTTTTCATTGTTAACATCCTGACAACTTTTTACACTTATAACATTAAAGTCTGTTTCAAAGCTTTTTTCGAAATGGCTGCTCTAGTGCACTGGGGTTTGAGATCTGTCCTCCAAATCACTGCAGGTAGAGCGATTTAAAAAAATAAATAAAAACATAACAAGTGCTCGGGCTATTCAGTTCAGTACCACATCATGGATCATTATTGCTGTGTTACCTGGTTGACAATATGGGCAGTAATCATTTTAAATTGTAGCAACACGTGGGGATGTGGAACTATATTTGTCAGAACCCCACCACTTACCATTTAAGCAGTATTGGATTGAATAATATAATCATCGTCATGCTAATCATACTAATCATTATACTAATCATTATTGAGAAGTCTTTCTAAACTTTCATTTCATTTGTTTAGGTATCCTTTCACTAGCTTCTGCAGCAGTAGGGTCTGAAGCAAATTGTAAGTATGTTTTACTTCATGTTTGATAGTCAGGACTAGATTAAATATTGAATAAGCTGATATTTTGAGCGTGGAATGGCATGTTCTCTGTTTCGATTTTCGATTTATTACGTTATGATGCAGTTTACCAAATGGCATTTTTACACATAAATCAACTATCAATACATTTTATGAAATACAATGAAAATGTAATGTATAAAACAATAATCAATGATATGTGTTCTTAGTCTTGATTAGCTACCCTCATCAGCATATCCTTTAAAAAATAGTTTTTAAATGTTATTTCAGTGAGGTTTTAAATTATTATAAAATAATAATAATAAATAATATAATAATAATAATAATAATAATAATAATAATAATAATAATATAATAAATGTGTACATGCTATTATTGACTCAAGTCCTTAAAAATAATGTAAATATTTTGCAGTGGAGCAAAAACTTGATGAATGTCACTTAAAATATATCACACCAAATAGGAATTCTGTTATACACATTAACCATATATAGGGAATACCGGGTACAGATGTAACTTTTTTTTTTTACCATATTGTCCATTACGCACAGATGATTTGAGCTAGTTTGGCCAGAATTTGATACAAGCAACTTATACTTCTACCAATCCCCATAGTTATCCTGTTTTAAGAGCTGGTATACATACAGCAAGAGCGCTTGAAATGTAAGTGTCTGATATTACAATTGACCCCATGGTCATTGTCAGTTGTAACAGCGGGTAGGGTCATATGTAACATTCTGTGAAGAATAATTAAATAAATAACAACACATTTAATTTAACTCAAGAACTGAATGTTTTATTGAATAAGATATTTTTTTTTTACATAAAGCAAATATTTTTGTTTTTATTTAACTCAAAAACTGAATATCTTTATTGAAAAATAAAAATGTTCATATCAGGCCATTTTTTTTAATATCCTACTTTTTAGACTTTTTACCACAGTTATGTATCATAATAAGAACATTGGGGGAAAAGTTTACTCTCCTGGATCAACATTTTTTTGGAGATAAAACTTCAGGACTTTTGCACAGGCAGCTCCTCCCATAGGCAGACAGAGATCTGCCCTGAACTGAGAATGTGACAAGTGAGTGATGGCACCCTAGTTTTGCTTCTGACTGGAGAAATTCAAGGGGTTACAAATATTCCATATATATATATATATATATAGAGAGAGAGAGAGAGAGAGAGAGAGAGAGAGAGAGAGAGAGAGAGAGAGAGAGAGAGAGAGAGAGAGAGAGACACACACACACACACACACACACACACACACACACAACACACACAACACACACACACACACACACACACACTATGTTTAACACCAGCCTACTTGTCATTAAAGCTCCCATACCTATATCCTGTGCTACCCGCGGGGCTGACTTCACAGACGAGACAGCACTGGTGGAATGCCCCTCGGACTGTCCTCTCTGGCAGTTCTCTGTGTTCGGGTCAGGAGTGTATGCCTCAGTCTCCAGCATTTGTGGATCTGCTATTCACAGGTAATAAGGCTCAACATATTGGATGTAAAAATGCCATAATTTATCATCTTACCAGAGGACCTAAAACCAACTTTTTTGTAATGAATACTAATATTTTTCATTTGTGTACCCAAACCAGCGCCTGTTTTTCTACTTAAGCCTGATGAACCAAAGTTAAAGTAGTCTCCAAATCTACTTGAATAGTGACATCTGCTGGTGTTCTGAAACATGGCTGTAGACTGTAGCTGTGTTTATCATGGTTGTTGCATTGCTGGTGTAACCACTTTAGTGTAAGGGGGGGAGGGGGGGGGACACTAGTAACAAGCAACTTCAACATACCGTTAATTCTTTAAATTATCTGCTTGGTTTATTTTTGTTTTATTTGACTTTTGTAGAAGTAGTACACACTGACAAATATAATTCTATGTTGCATATATAACACCTTTTTGCAAGCTTATAAGTATTTATACTATCAAGATATTGAAGTGTATTTACACAGCTTTTTATAATAAAAGACTCTATGAATAATAAATGCTGCATAGTGTCCACTTTTAGTTACAATTTGCCTGGTATTGAAAATATTTATGACACAAATAGAAAACATAAAAACATTTTTTAGGAAGTTCAAAAAGTTTTAACTCGTGACCAAATTAATGTCTATTTTGATTAAAGTACAGTTTTATAATCAACGAACTTGACTGTTTTGGGGTTTTTAACAGAATTGTAACGCAGGCTCATCAAGTTGCGCGCCAGTCTTCAGGCTACAACACAGATTGGGCTGCTGCATCAACTAACGCCTGTATACATACATTACTGATCAGAAGCTTGGAAACCCTACAGGACACCATTTCCTCAGTACTTATCAAAATAATCTTGCACAGAAACACTGACTCAAAAGAGGGGTGGTCCTTTTCTATACAGACGTTCTGCTGTTCTGGAAAGAGATTCAAAAGACAGCACTGTCCTCATCACAAGCCTTTTAAATTTCACCAGTTTAATTTATCTTGAGGACAGCGGAACGTGTCTGATTAATTTCCCCCCAACCTAGCCGGTCTTGAAAAGCCAGATAATTATTTCCCCATGAAGCCGAATGTATTTTCAGCAGTAGGTAGAACTGCTGAACACAGGAAAGAAGGCGCCAGCACAGTGTGAAACAAAGTCCAAAACAAGTTCAAAGCAGCAACATTCTGCACAGAGACTCTGCTCTGTGTGGGAGCGATGCTTGCCCGTGTTGTGGCATGATTAAGCCTCAAACAATGTGTTCCACTGTCAAACTGTTGGACGAGAATAAGATTTTCACCCAGCGAGAGGCCTCTTCCATCCTGCAGCCTAACAAACCCCAGCCCCAGGTTAAAAAGTTAAAAAGGAGGAGGATTGCAGCCCAGAATTTTGGCACAGTATCCATTAGTTTCACTTTAAATAGCTCTTTGTTCAACTCCTAAAAATAAAACTAAATGTTTAACTCCTATATAAAGCTAGCACAGCCTAGAAATACTTCTATTCAAACTATGCCCCTGCTGACATGATAAGCTGCGCGCACCTTATTTGATTTACTTGAGGCCCAAACTAGATGACCGCATTTACACTTAAATGTATAGCCTACTGTCTACTTGCTTAAGATACGAAGGTCATCTGTCAGAAGACGGTATAATGATGTACACATATATTTAGAATATCTACCAGAAAAGGCAACAGAGGTGGAATATAAGATTAAGAAACGATTAGGGACCTGTAATAGTGATTGTAGTGTATTAACTTTTCCTTGGGTAAACATGCATTTTGTCATTGCAGTTGCACGTCTAAGTAATTTTCTGCAGCTGTTTAGCAGCCAGCCAAAAGTAACAAAGCAGCTCAGTGAGTCACTGGTTGTTAATCAATATGAATAACTATGAGAAAAGTCCCAGATTGATGAGCTACTGAACAAACAGGACTTACCAAAATAACATTTTTAAACAACACTGTACATCATGAACGTCTATAAATAAAAGCTCTTTAAATAAAAAAAAAAATGAAGACCTGATTTACTTATGTCTCTTTTTGTCCCTCTCAGAGGTGTGATCAGCACAGCAGGTGGTCCAGTAAGAATTCAGAAACTGTCTGGCCAGGAAAACTACCTCAGCTCCTATGGAAATGGCATCAAATCTCAGACTCTCTCCAGATGGATTTCATCCTTCTCAGTGTCCAGTAGGTGGCGATGTTTTACCAATATGAAAAGCCTTAACTGCCTGTGTATACAGACAATGGTTTTCTCAGCTTTCTATCATTTATACCTGCCTAAAACATTTTCACAAGTAAGACTAGTGCAGATTTTGTTTACACTATGAAACTTTTCTAAAAAGTCTTTGCTCTGCACGATAACTTTCATTCATACCTTGATATTAACTTAATTTTACTATTATTTTAGAATGTCTCCTTCTTTATTTTTTTTACTAGTGCTCTAATAGTGTTCTCTAATTGTAGAGCAATTTCCATCCTGGCTTCATGAGTGGTTATAAGGTTCCCACACTATGTTTATACTTTGTGTAAGCTTGCAGGATTTTTTAAACTAAAACTGCCAAAATGATCCATGGCTCAATATTTCACTAATTCAATGCCTAAGAGTCTATTTTTTTTCTGTCTAACCACGTGACAAAGCATCCACTGTTTTGCATGTGTGTTTTATTTTTAGAAAGGTGGAAAACAGCTGTTAATGTTACAGAACTAGGAATAAACAACTTAAGAAGAGCCTTTGTAATGTTAAATTGGTTGCTTAGTTTTGGAACTTGGACGGGTGTTTCTCCTTTCTCCAGAAAGAAATGGCTTTGTGAATTGCATTGCCATCATGGATCTTAGATTATAACTCACTTTAGCTAATACCCCATGTGAACAGTAATTATGTTGTGTTCCTCATTCTCACAAAGGTCCTCAGAGCATCCCAATGGAGGCCTCTGGTCAGCCAAAAGCAACTGCACTGCCAAATTCAGGTTTGTATAGTTCATTTAGGTCTCATTAAGATGTACTGTCGTTACACTGTTATAACAATATACTGTATCTCCTAGGAAGAAATGTAAAGTATGGATAGACTGCATACAGCTAAAAGACTCGACTTTTCTGTTTGTTTGTTTTAGCAAAGAAACCTGTTAAGAAAAGCTTGAAAAAAGCTAACAATGGAAACAAAGGTAAGATTGTTTTTCTGCTGAGCTTCATTGGACTGGCTTCTGTAAAGTACAACATGTGAATTGATCTGTGTCTTTTCCATCAGACTGTAAAGTTGATATTGCGTTCCTGCTGGATGGAAGCTACAACATTGGACGACGCAGGTTCAACCTGCAGAAGAACTTCATCAGCAAGCTAGCCCTGATGCTGGGGATAGGCTCTGAGGGACCACACTTAGGGATTGTACAAGTCAGGTATATTACAGCATGCAGGGGCTCTGCAATTAAAACATGGTAAAGCTATGTGTTATATGATCATGTATTGAATAAGCAGTTGTGAAAAATAACAATGTCCTTAAATATAATTTACTTTATGATGCACTGTATTTTAAATTGTCCAACCGATTTTCTCATACAACAGCAAACAAACTAGTATATTTAATATGCCTATGCTATCAGGTATTTTTATTATTTTATTTTTATTGCAATAAAATATGTGAATATTTTTTTAAATATCAGTAGAATTACTAGATATATGACAGTTGATAAAATATTCATTATCAGATAAATGAAAGTGTGATAGGCAAACCTCACTTGTGCTGGGTCTTCATTTTGAATCAACAGTAAATTAATGATAAAATAATATCTATACAAAAAATAACATTAACGTGCATCCTACTGGCACTTCAGCTAAATTGACAGGGTCACGGTCCTTTAAGGCACTATGAAATGTCAAATATTCATACAGTAACGCCTGCCTTTGGAGAAAATTAATTGTAATGTAGGTCAATTTTAACGAGCAAGTGAAAATAGTGAAATAATATTACCACTTATTCAATACATGAAGGGTATTCCAATTAGATGGAAGCTTGATTAAAAAAAATTGGCATTGAAATACTTTAACAACATGGTATTTATAAAACCTTTAAGGATGGAGGTATTTGTCTTTCTTTTTTTCAGTGAAAACCCCAAAACCGAATTCCACCTTAACAACTTCACGCACCCTAAAGATGTTGTTTTTGCCATTAAGGAGGTGGCTTTCAGAGGTGGAAACACAAATACAGGTGAATATTTAATATGAACTAAAGACTACATCTACAAAGGTGGACTTTTGCTGGTTGAAGCTAAACTGTGACAAAAATTACATGCAAAAATTTTTTATTTAATCATGAATTAAAATATGAATTTTAAAGATGTAAAAGTACATGTAAATGCTTGGTTTGGTTAATTGAAAGGTGACTACAAAGATTTAAATTACTGGTAACCATAAGGGAGATTTAAAAACATATTTCTATCCCGAAGATTAAGTAGTTTAGTAAATTTGAGCTTGATTTAACGATGGTTAACGATACTTGCTGTGTAATTTCTCATTACATTGTCTCTGTCACAGGGAAGGCTCTGCGCCACACTGCAGAGACGTTCTTTACCCCCGAGAACGGGGCTCGGAGGGGGTTGCCTCGTGTAGCTGTTATGTTTGTGGATGGCTGGCCCTCGGACGACATAGAAGAGGCTGCCACAGTGGCCAGGGAGTCTGGCATCAACGTGTTCCTTGTCTCTGTGGCAAAGCCGGCACTCGAGGAGCTGGGCATGGTGCAAGACAGGGGGTTTGTGCAAAAGGTAAAGCAGGGCAGACATTAATATCTGCTTTAAAGTTAATGTACCACAAGCCCATTTATTTAGCAAAGTGATTCCAGCCTAGGACATTCAGTGGATGGGAGAGTAGCTTCTGAATGGAAACCCATTCCAGACAGGGTAAAATGCATTTGCTCGAATTACCATTGTTTGCAGCCAGACAGCATCACAGGGTTATTAGGCTTGTCCAAATCTGAACTTCATCCTGAAATACCGTGGTTAAAATATTAATTTACTTTATTTTCATTTTTGTCTCTCACCCAGGCAGTTTGCAAAGACAATGACTTGTTTTCTTACAATATGCCCAGCTGGTTCAGCACAAACAAGTTTGTGAAGCCTCTGGCACAGAGGCTGTGTGCTGAAGAGCAGATGCTTTGCAGCAAGACCTGCTATAACTCTGTCAACATCGCCTTCCTGATCGATGGATCCAGCAGTGTGGGGGACAGTAACTTTCGCCTGGTGCTTGACTTTATTGCCAACATTGTTGATGCTTTCGAAATCTCAGATATTGGGAGTAAAATAGGGGCTGTCCAGTTTACATACGACCAGAAAAAAGAGTTTGGATTCCACGACTACACGACAAAAGAAGATACTCTTGCCGCTGTCCGTGGTATTCGCTACATGAGTGGTGGGACAGCAACTGGGGAAGCCATTTCATACACAGTCGGTAACTTGTACAATCCACTAAAAGGAGGAGGTGCCAACAGGAACTTCATAGTTATTATTACTGACGGCCAGTCTTATGATGAAGTCCGAGGCCCTGCTGTTTCTGCACAGAAGGAAGGTATGTTCTGAGTGACTCTACTTCTGTAATAAAACTTTATTGTTTATATTATATGATATTGTTTATATTAAAGAATACCTACTGGGTTAAGTAAACTAGTAAAAGATCTCCACCATCTGTTGTCAACTTGACAAGTATGAGGGAGTGTACCTGTTGGGCATCCAAGTGTCCAGTCTCAAAGCCACAAACAAGTACACTAGTTTATTGGCTCTAGCCATTATTTGGCTGCTAATACACTGTGCTGTCAGTTCCCAACCTACTCCCACACATCCTTGCATGCCTATGTTGCTTCTATTGTTTTGGATAAGTTCCTGAGGGAAACAGGGAGTAGCTTAGGTGTCAAAGGTTAAAAAATGTGGCAGTTTCAGACAAAAGTCAAGGTTGCTTTTGTTTTTGTAACACAAACAAAAATAGCATCTTAGACCATGTTTTGATTATTTTAAAAGGTTCTTCCAAGTGTACCTTCAGTGTATAAATCCTAAGTGTTCAAGTAATGTATGTTTTTAAAACCCTAATTTGTTTCTTTTAGGCATTACTGTGTATTCTGTTGGGGTGGCCTGGGCACCAATGGAGGACCTCAAAGCTATGGCCTCTGAACCCAAAGAGTTGCATACCTTCTTCACCAGAGAGTTCACAGGATTGCACCAGTTTGAGCAGCCCATCATTAAAGGCATCTGCAGAGATTTCACAGAGCCACACTAAGAACAAAGAAAAAAAAGGAGATATAGTTGCCTTATTCAAAAGAGGAAACACCTGGAAGTGACACAATGGCTTAGCTGGCTTGCAACACTAGCATAAATGCTTTGCCCATGTATGACGTGAAGTCTACCCTACATAGCCTTACATAATTGAATCAAAGCCCAATAATGCCTACACTGTAAAACGTACACCAAGCACTAATTATCTTTCCATTTTAGTTCAAAACGGCACTAGTGTTGAATGGATACAGTATATAACTGTGTAATGAATCTCTTTGTGAGTTATGAAGTTTGAAATTAAAGCTAAACGCTTATTGATTGAATGAATCAATCCTCTATAAAACTTTTGATATGCACAGAAGAAAAAGTTAACTCCAAACTAATATAGAGAACTCTTCTTCCTTGTGGTATGGTCATTGTATAAATGGCACAGAATGACTTGCATGCTTGCTTTTGATTTGGAAACAAATTGGCTTGTGCTATACCGATTCAGTTGTACAAAAGGAATTATTGTAGAAAATATAAAGCAGACATCAGAACCCGTATATAACCCTTTATTACAAGACTGTTCACAAAAGGATAAAGCAAGTAACTATTTAAATCTTTTTGCATTGGTTTGTGGACTATTACTGTTTGCATGTCGACATTCATTAAACTTATTCAGTATTGTGTGAAATAAATGTATTATTTTCAACCTCTGTAGTGTTGTATTTACATGGAACAATAAACATTTAAAGCTATCATCTGAACTGGATTTTTGTGTTTAAGAATAACCATACAAAATCACAAAACTAAATGCCAGCAACGGATAACTACCGAATACCAGAAGAGAAAATAAGTTTTAAAAAAGGTAGAGAAAAGAAGATTCGTCCATGTAGCATTGGAGGGCAGCAGGCACTAGCTATGTTGA
Source organism: Polyodon spathula (assembly GCF_017654505.1). Lineage (NCBI taxonomy): Eukaryota > Metazoa > Chordata > Actinopteri > Acipenseriformes > Polyodontidae > Polyodon > Polyodon spathula. The sequence continues at coordinate 27,882,487 of NC_054550.1, forward strand.
GACTAGATCATTGACTTCAAAATAATATTTTCATAGAAATATTCCATTACATAATATTGTTACGGGTAAACAAAAACGGCATCTCGGTAAGCAGTGGATTCTTTTAATTAAAAATAATTTGTTGTACACAAATAAAAGTATCCAGTGAAATAGCTCAGCACTCCACATGCCAGTACCTTGAAAAAAAAAGCCGTTAAAACCTACAATGATACAATTTACATCACCTCCTTGTAACAACCTCCATGTTAAGTTTGTTTTTCCAAGAAATATATTTTCAGCCAATCGGGCATCATTAAAACATAAGCCTCCTGGAATATAGCTGTACCAGACTTTATGCAGATACCTGAAACTTGATTGCTGAACAGTCCATTATGGCTTTGGACAATGACAATCATGTAACTTGACCAAGAGAATCATAGAATACAGTTAGGTACCACATTTTAATCAATGACATAAAAGCAACTTATTTACATCGTCCACAAGACAAAGAGTCATATGACTGCAATAGGACAGATTATAGGATTATACAGTACTGTATAACCAGGCATTAGAAATCTATGGTGGATGAGGTATGGATTTGTCAACCTAATTCATCTACACTATATTTAAGAATAATCTAAAAGCTTACGGCTGACATCCTGTCTTGTAAATGATTAGGTACATATCGGAGATCAAACTTAAATAATTCAAAGACATTATACAGGTACACCATTTAATATTTATTATAGACATTTTATATACATTACTTTTCAACAGCTGTACTTTTGCTATGTGGTACAGTCTTAAAAACTTGCCGATTCATAGTTTGTAAAACAAAAACCTTACAAAACTCATCAAAACTCGCAAACTGATCAGAAATCTTTTTTTTGTGGAAGACTAGAAAAAATACTTTATTGTATTAATCATGCATTACACAAACAAAAAAAAATCTGTTACACCATAAACTTATGCACAGTTCAAAAGAATAAAAATAAAAATAAATGCAGGGAAAGCTAAACCAAACACAGCAGATTTCGAATCGTGATTAAATTCCATTGCATTCTATTTCAACCCTCCCAACAAATACACTGCGTTTCTCTTAGGACTTCACCTTCCAGTTCCATTGAGTCAGGCAAGCCCCTACTATCTGACATAAAATAAACTTGGTCTGTACTTAAAAACATCTGTTCATACTAACTTTATAGTTTTTGGAATTCTGTTCTGTTTGCCATAACCCTGTCTTAGACAAACAAGGCTTATTAGGACTTAATAAAACAAAACCAAACAAAAAAGGGTATAAAGACCAACAGAAAACTGAAATAAATAACAGGACAATAGCATTAAATTGTCTAACCCCTGATAAATAAACTTGTAAATACAGTAAGATGTACAAAAATATCACATAGTGATAGGAAGCTGCTATTTATTTTAAAAAAGAGTTCACTGCAAGTACTGAACTCTGTGTTCCATTTAAACACATTGTTTCTACAGTCTTCAATAATCTGATAAGACAGTTTAAAGCAATTGTTAAAAATAGCATCCGTAAGTAAGGACTAGCTGAGATCCTCTCAGAATGAAGGAGGACAGTGTGGTTACATAGCAGTGGGTCAGTGAGATCAATATAAGCAGGGCATTGTAAATAAAAACCTCTTTTTCTTTATTTCTTTTTTTTTTTTTAAACAAACTTTTGAGCACTGTTATGACAGGCTATTAATATACAAAAAACTTATAAAAACTAGATTTTTTTTTTTTTTTTTTGCAAAAAAATGGTTTTCATGAAATTAATGCTAAAATATTGAGTCTTTTTTTAACGCTAAATGATGGATTACACAGGTAACAGCTCATAAAATCAACTGAAGGGCACTAACTGAATGAGTATTTTGTGATGTCACTTTCCCAAGCAGAGCACCACATTCCTATCCCTAAGGCAGCACAGAGTCCAACATAATTGACCGTTATAAAATAAGACTCCACTTTTACTTAAATACACCTACATAACCGATATAGCTCAGTTCAAACCCAGTCAAGGCTACAAATACTGGTTTTCTGTTTTTTACTTGCAGTAATTATAGTTACATTATTTAGTGTGAAGTTATTATTGGAGGATATTGATGAGAACTTAACCACTTGGTACCTGCGCTGCCCATCTTCTGAGAATCAAGTGGAAAGTGTAGTTTCAATGTAGTGTCTAAATGGTAATCTCGTTACTCAAGGCAGTGAAGCAATCCCTCAATTGTGTCCAAGCTCACCTGCTATTAAGGGCTGATACATTACATTACACAAACACTTTGGCAAGGGCATCAGCTCCTGCACTGGCTATGTACGCCTTTGATGGATGGAACGCTACATCATAAATGGATTCATCCGACTTTTTCCGATGGGCAGTGATTTCCTGTACACACGTCTTGCTGTCCAGGTTCCAAAGGCGAATAGAGCAGTCATGGCCTAGGAGTTAGTACAGTTAAATAGATTTAATAAAATCAAACTTTTTTTTTTTTTTTTTTTAAATATGGCTGACTGTTGCCATTTTAATATCATACTTACTTCCTGACATCAGATAGATTCCATTTGGATCCACAGCCAGACTTGTAACGGCATCCAGGTGAGCCACCATTGCATGGATCAGTTTACCTAGAGCCCATAAACACACACATGCATTTATCTTGCACATTACATTGCACAAATACAAACAACATTAAGTTACAGAAACAATAGAATTGGGTAATAGAACCTGATAAGAGGGCGTTAACATTTGGTACTTGACTGTGCTGTAAAGGCAAGAGGCCAAGCTGTAAGTGAAGACACTTACCAAGCAGACTTAACTGTTTTATTTGGGGAGGGCGGGTGTTCAGATTTCTCTAAATGCAACATACTGGGAATTGGCTTTTTTGTAGTAAATGCTATTCCCCACTACATGGCACTATTTGTAATTCTTCAGGATGGCTGCAGATTAGCACCCTCAATTTAAAGAATTACAGTGGGTTATCACAGAGGTACAGCAGCATATGGCTCTGCAGACAACTAGACACTATTTCATGTTCTGTACAACCCCAGTGTAAATACACACCTTGAAAATACATTTGAGCAACTTGTAAAACAGAAGTAGCTTAAGTGTCCTCAGGTCAGGAATTTCACAGGAATATGTTACCTGATGTTTTAAATATAAAATATGGAGGATCTAAATGCACAGTAAATATCTCTTACCTGTTTTATTGTCAAAGAACTTGATGTGTCTATCTTCATGAGCGGTAATTGTAACAGGTAACGTGGGATGACTGACCACACTATTTATGTGACTGCCCAAAGGAGAATCTGAAATAAATAAATAAATAAATAAATAAACAAACAAACAAACACTTTAGCCACGTAAACAAGCAAGCAGTATTGAAGGTAGGTTTCTATTATTATTATTATTATTATTATTAATCAAGCTATGGAACTCCATTAATTTCACAGCAGGTTTAACAACCTGAAATTAATTAACCAATAAAGTTAGGAGAACAATGAATGAATGCCTGTACACTATGTTGTGCAGAATATATCCCGAGATATTAGATTATATTACCATGCCTATTTACTTTGAGAGGTTTGTAATAAACGCATAGCTTTGTGCAGGTGTGTTGTATATAGAAGTGCCCACCTCGGTGGAAAGCAGACTAATTGTTGTGCAGACAGAACTTACTTGTATCCACCTGTGATGCCAAAACCACAGCTGGCCGAGATGTCTCTAAATCATAAATAACAGTGTTTCCATTATGAAAAGAGGCCACCATGTGAGCTGGGTCACATCCATTAAAATCAACAGACGTAGGAATTCCATGCTCTGCAAAAAAAAGAAACAAGAAAAAAACTGACAGATATGCAACTTGTGCAAATACATTTTTCTCCAATTAAATTTTAGATTTTCTTGTACTACATATTTTTTCTATTAAAAGTACGGCTTGACTTTGAACCACGTTATAACATTTACCCTGCTTTTTAAATTAATTTCACATAGCTTGTGTCTTAATATAAAATAGTAAGTTATGC